>NC_080038.1:101382968-101694739 GCF_030020395.1 Manis pentadactyla | reverse complement strand
GTTAAGAATTTCTGATGTCTTAACTTCTTGGGTATTAAAATGCAATCTTATCTTTAAGGTGGAATCCTTCTTGCCTTTTACTGTGTTGTTTATGCCTGGGCTTACTTGCTAAATTAGTTGCCCAGTTTGCAAAATCACTTCATCAGATCTGAAGGAGGAAAGACAGCAGATAGGCCTGGGGCTTTTAGTATGCTAAAGTGAATTTTACACATGATTATAAATGGTTAGCATAATAAAACATTGCTACTCTTCTTTATCTGGGGAACATTAACTGATCTCACTGAAGAATGATTCTAGAGCTTAATGTTTAACGTAGAGTTTTAGTAGGGGGGTTTCCTTGCATGTAGTTACATTGCTCTGACTGCAAATATCCCGCCCTGCCCCCTCCGGAGGCCCTCACCCTCCTCTGAGTACATCCACGGTCCCTGTCTCAGCAGGGCCCCCTAATAAATGGCTTTGTGCCTTGTGAGAAGAGGAGACATCAGAGCTAACTCTGCCCTCCAACGTGTGAGGACACAGGGAGAAGGCTGGTATCGGGGAGCCAAGAGGAGGGTTCTCACCAGACACGGAATCTGCCAGCACTTTGATCTTGGATTTCTTGGCCTCCAGTACTGTGAGAAATTCCTGTTGTTTAAAATACCAATATATGGTATTTTAAAAATAGCATCCCAAGCCACTTGAGATATATTCCTTCTTCACTGCATTTGTCCATGGCAACAATCTTTTAAGATTGCCAAGTTACTATTGGAATGACCCATGGCACACAGGTAGTGCTGCTGACTCACTTCAGTGGGAAAAAAAGGCACAAACTATAAAGCACTCATTCACTCATAGTAAGGAATTTGCACAGATATGACCAAGGGCACGAAATTGTAAGGTGACTGCAGGGGTTATCGTCTGTAGCCACAGAATAAAGAAAAGCCAATTAACCATGTGGCAAGAGAGCCTTTGGCAAGGTCATACCTTTGACCCTTAGGTTATTAGCACTGTGCCCTTATTAACTGAGCTTTCCAGCCAATAGCCACAAGAAAAGTGGAGGAAGAAGGAGGCAGGATTGCTTAGAGTGTGTACTAGGCATTCATTATGTGACTGGTGCTTAATGAGCCTGGGGATTTTTTTCATTTTAGTGACAAAATGTTTTATTTGATTGCTTTGAAATACATTTCCATTCTATCTTACCTGAAAAGAGAAAAATGAGGGCTTTAAGGAATTTTGAATCCTCATTTGTCCTAAGCCCATTCTGCACAGCACCTGGCTCTCCACTCATTGTAGAAATGGCACTTTCCATTCATAGTGATTTTCTAGGTCTCTATATCATTTTGAAAACCCACTAACTACTAGGTTCTACATTGCTTGATGCCTGCCACCCACCTACCCCCCCAACACACACACATGCATGCTCGCAATTGGGCTTCTCATCTTCCCCTCTTCTTGAGCCCTGTTTCTTTTCAGATCAGCAGTACCACCCATGAACTTTCTGACAAATGTGTAAAAGGCAGCAGTTTGTGGACTTATTTATCTTTCCCATTTTCTTGTACGTTATCTTGTACCCTCTTGTGGTCTAGGCCATATCCAGGATCAGCCCTTCTGTTGGTGCTAGGAATTGAAAACAAGGGAAAAACATTCTTAGAAGTTCATCTTTTTGAAATGCAGCGGAAATCTCCAGTCTTAAACTTGCTTCTGGAACCTAGAAACCTAAATGATCTTAGATCCATGTAAGTTTTGTTCATGGTCAGGTTTTTCAAATGTTGGAGAAAAATTTGTTCTGACAGTTAACTCTTCTAAAATATGGTCTATTTGGATAAGTATACTAAGCAAAGTTCAGTGAAGTAAGTTAAATTAATGATGAACAGCTTTATGAAGACAAGCAAATAAGTTATTTATTTCTACTGGTCTCTGCATTTCTGAAGTCCTTGGAGTCTTGACTTCTGAATTCTTTGCTTATGGCTTTCATAGTGAGCAGTGAAACTTGCTGTCTCAATGTCTGAATCTTTGCTTTGGGGCAACCATATTTCTTGAGTTATGCATTCAATTTGACTCTTAAGAGGACGAAAAAGATTATTTCTAAGACATGATTTCTACAGATAGGGATTAAAAGTTGTTTAATTTCTAACTTTTTGTATTGGTGTGAAATATAGCTATTTACAACCTGCCTTTTGGAGGTATTGAGAAAACTCTCCAATGTTAGCTTTATATTTTTGCGCCATATAGATATAACTTCATCTCTTAAAACCATAAGATTTTATGAAGCCTTTCTTACTTTATGACATGGTGTTTTTAGGTAATTTGTAAATAAAATTTGTTATATGTAAAGACTCAAAAAAGGCTGGTATCTTTAGCAAGGAGAAACGACACGCGATTACCTGAACCAGGATGATCTGGCTTATAGCTTAAAAGATTTAAAAAATTTTTAAAAGATTTTATGTTGTTCAACTGAACCACATGTTTGCTTTAATATGACCTACTTTAATACCAATTATCAGATTCAGCCTTTTTTCCTAGAGTGAAATAAAGGACTCACTGAAATTTTAACAAGTTATTTGCTTACTGACATTAATGAAAGCAGGCTTTATTTCAAACAAATTGTTAGCATTGACAGTTGAAAGAATAGTAAGTTCTAATTAATATACTAGTTACCCTTTCTACTACCCATATTAGCATGAGTTGAGTTTTTATGCTTGATACATTTATCAGACCAGTTTTGAGTATTTTACCACAAGGCTTTTAATAGTATTCATTTGTAAACACCACTTGGATGAATGAATCTATTGTTCTTATCTAGATGGAACATTCCCAAAAAAGATGATGGGAGCTCTAAGTCATATTCCCTCTTCCCCCATCTAGATAGGATCACACTTTGTATTAGCAGTGATCAGGAAAGGGACACTAGTACATGAGCTTCTAGTGTTTTCAAAAATATACAGCACATATCAGGAGACACAAACTATAACTTGAATCTTAGCATGAGCAGGAGTGTCAAAACAGTGCTGGGCTGTGGGTCAGGAGACTTGAGTTCTAGGCTGGGCTCTGCCTCTGACTGCCTGTGTGATCTCACACAGATCCTTTACGGCCTTGGTTTTTTGACCTGTTTTCAAAGAGAGAGATTTGTGTAGATGACTACTTAAGAGCCCATGATTCTGTGCTTTAAATCACTCTCTGTGAGATGTTTTTGTTCCCTCAATTTGTTCATGTCCCTTCCTCTCATTCTATTGAGTGTCCTTCACATACAGGTGATGAAACACATTGACCTCTACTCTGGAGAATAGTCCCCGACCAGAAAATTTTCCATAATGGCAATGATTTCTAGGGATACAGGGCTCCTCTCTTCCTATTACCAGGAAAGGCAAATAAGTATATTCTACAGACTGCTGGACAAATTTCTGAAATTATTCTAACCCACCTAGAAACTATCTTCTCTCCTCTTCGCTTTATGACTTGAGACAGTCTGGTTGATCTGCTCCCATTCCTTTGACTTTGCAATTGTTCAAGAAATCATAAGTAGCATTGGTATTGGTCTAGTATGAAATGGCAAAGAAGGAGAGGCTTGAACATTTGCATCTTCCCACCCTCTTTAACCGCCCCCCCCCAACAAAGCTATAGAAACACAAAAGAACTAGCACTACAGTAACCTCTGTGCACACACACCTGTACCACCACCAGCATGCATGCATAATATACCATAGCCTTTCAGATTTTTTCCACATTTGTCCTGGCTGTAAGTCACAGGTAATTTTGATACAAATAATACTTGTGAATAAGCTATATAAAATGCTCACCAAGCTACACTGAAGCTGTCCCTGGAAGTGACAACTTGCTGTCATGAATGATGAAATGTCCTTTGTGTAAAAGGCAATTGTGTTGATTGTAGAAAAAGAAATGAGTTTTTTAGGTTTCTTCCTTCTGTGGTGATGGTTTTTTAAACAGGAAAGCTCCTATACAGTGCTGTTAGGCCATATATTTCATTTCAACTTTCATTTACAGTTGTCGTTGTGGGGGAAAAACATTTTAATCAGGTTCTGCATGAAGGTCAGATAACACTGTGAACAAAAGTAATTTCTTTATGATAATATCAAAACAGAAGCATTGCTATTCTTAAATTATGAAACATGTTTCCCTTATCTGTAATATGATTGTATATATGACTTAATAGAATCTGGGAGTATCTTATTTATGCAACTGGTAAACTCAAGAAATTCTCTTTCCTTCAAGGCTTGAAGTTTTGATATTGGCTAAGAACGTGACCAGATGATATTATGTCATGGGGTGTAAATTATTTTTAAAGGAGGTATGGGAATTATTTCAGGTCTTTGGGGTTTTATTTGATAAACTGAAGCAGGATTGACATCTTTTGTGCCTTAGAAGATGTCATGATTTTTAAAATGCCCCACAGTGTGTTTGTGTCTATGTGTGAGAGAGAGACTGAGAGAGAATTATCTGAGGTAATGCAGTGGGGCAGAAATATTTGTAATAAAAAAATGGAACTTTATCTGGTTTTGTAGTATGAAAAGACACCCATTTAAGAAATGTACATAAACACATCCTGAATTGCTGCCTACCCACATCTTCCTATTTCCAGCCTCCCCCAACTTAGGTCTTATAAATTGCATGCAAAAGGAAATTTGAGACTATCCACTCCCAGATGATGGAGAATTGATTGTAGTTGCAAATGCAGACTATTGACTGAATACATTAAGGAACATGGTGTAGGGCTAGGTGATGTAGAGTGAAAATTCAACACACATACACCGCACCCCCCCCCATAGATCTTCACTTTCCTCAATAAACTTTCTGGTCCACTGTTCTAAGAAGTACCACTAATTTTGTCTGTACTCTAAAGGATGAAAAGGGTTAAAAGTTGCCCCTAATGTCACAGAAACTGTGGTACTTCCAAGACGTTAACCCAGGAAGCTTTTATTCCATTTCGTTCTTACACTGTAACGATAAGACATTTCCCCATGCCCTCAAATTATTTTCCATATCTTTATGAAGCTATCTACACTTCCAGAGGTAAGAAACATTGCCAGTTCCATTTTGGAAGTCACCTTCTTAGGCAATGTGACTTCATATTTCACTAGTGGGAATGCTGGGGAAAAATAACATTTAATCCATGAACATTGCTAGGATTATGTAGAGAGAAAAGAATATTTTTAATGTCCTCTAGCACTGAAACATACTGTGGCAATCAAGCAAATTCTGTCTCCCATGATATCTAAAAATGATTCGGAGACTTATTACAGTAATTTCAGATGCAGTCTGTGAACCACAGTGGTCAGAAGAAAAGATTATCTAGTAATGGGAGCAAAAACATTAGCTGTCCTTAATATCTAGTTGAAATCCCTAAAAAGCAGAATTATTGTCTTTCAACATCTGTAGTGTTGATCAGAAAATTATAGTAGTGACTGTCTATGTATCTTTGTAACATTGTATCATAGGCCTCTGGGCCATTCTATCCCAGATTTTCTTTATGTCCTTTGACCAAATAACAATTTTAAAAGGAATTGGTAGCGTTCAGGCATGTGTTGGCCTGTAGAAGTATTTTAAAGCATTTTCAACTTGCCTTCAGTAATCAAATATAATGGTTTTGAAAATACACTGGGGAGAATCCAGTGCTAGAAAGAGAACTTCAACTCAGAAAACATGGGTTTCATCAATAGGCAGTTGAGTAACCTTGAGAAAATGAACTAGAAATTTGAATGTTATTTCCTTGTCTGTAAAGCTGAGGCACTAAAACTATGTGAGTTATTGTGATATCCTCATAACCCATCTATCTGCCTCTGGATTGTGCCCCACCTTCCATTTTGCTTCCCGTTTGCCAAAAATAGCATAAAGATCTGACTACTTAACCCCTTCCAGTGGCTATTACATGTTCATTACTATAGTCCTCTCCAGCTTTATTTCCTACCACCTCTGTACCCCCATATTATGCTTCTATACTAAATGATATGAAAAATTTTGAGTATAGCATGCTGTTTCACCCTTTTATGCATGTGAACATATACTATTTCCTGTACATTGATGACCCTTCAGCAGAATTCCCCTGCCCCAGTATTCCCAATAATTTTCCACTACTTTCCAAATCCCAGCTCAGGTGGGTACTTCCTAATGAAGTCTTTTCTGTCTGTCACTGACCCTACTCCTTCCTCTGGGCTTACCTCTGTGCTTTGTTGATGCTTCTATTATTGAATTTATCCTGATTTGCTGTAATGAATCTGTTTCTTATGTGTCTCCTCTTTGATGGTCCTTAATACAGGACTCATTCCTGCCTTCTTGCTTGCATTTTTTTAAATACTTACAGAACACTTACTTTTGCCAGGCACTGTTCTAGGCCTAGAGGGATACTGAAGTGAACAAAACAGACAAGAATACCTGTCCTCATGGAGCTTCCATGTCTTAGTCATTTCTGTGTCCCTAGAGCCTGGCACAGAAGCCAGCATTTAGTATCTAAGCAAGAAATTGTTGGATTGAAGTCAAGAAACTATTATGGCTAAATTTGAAATTTTCATATCTTCCTCTCTCTTATTGCCTACATTATACACACAATATTCTACTTGTACATAGATTTTTAATATTTAGTTTTAATACTCAGTGTTTCTTAGTTTCCTAAGTTTCTCCAACTTTGTCCCCATCAGTGGTGTCTGTCAAACACCACTGTCTATCAAACAGCTTTTCAGAGTGCTACGGTAACTTGGTTGCCTTGTTTAGACCTAGTATACTGAGCAAAGTGCTATTCCATTGATCCATTCCATCAATAAATGTTTATTGAGCACCCATTACTACTAGCGTACTGTGAGACACTGAGTACAAAATGTCAAAGATGTACTTCTGCCCTCTTGGAGCTTACAGTCTATTGATGAAGACATGACTATATATATATAATAGTAATATATGACAATTACTATGGAGGCAATGAATGGGGGGCGCTGTGATGAGAGTGATGGGAGGAGTGGCCAACTAAATTAGAGTGGTTAAGGAGGGTGTCTCTGAAGAAGTGACGTTTAAGTTGAAACCTGTAGGATGAGAAATAGCCAACCGTGTAAAAAGTTGTGGAGCTGAGCATTAGGGGAAGAAGGGACAGCATGTGCCAAGCTCTTGAGATGGCAAAGAGCACCTGGAGAGAAGGGCAGTGTAGCTGGAATTGAGATCACAAAGGAGAAGGCTTTTAGGGAAGTAGTGGCGCGGTGGGGGGAGGGGGACGGGGAGGAGCAAGATAATGCAGAGTCTGGTATGCCATGTTAGGCACTTAGAATATATCCCAAGGAAATGAGGAGTGACTGAAAAAATTTTAAGGTACCAATCATAATCAGATGTATGTTTTGAAAATCTTACTGTGGAGGCTGTGAAGGCAGTGGAGTGGGTGTAAGTGAGGATGCCTGGGGGGGAGCTGGAGGCCTCTGCGGCAACCCAGGGGATGGCAGTCACCTCGCCTTGTGTGCTTTCAGGAGAGATGAACAGAAATGTCAGATTTGGGAGATATTTTGGAAATCATATGAATCAAACTTACAGTAGGATTAATGTGGGAGTGGGAAGGGAGAGGAGTCAACAGTGATGCCTAGGCTCTGGCTGGCTGGCAATGCCATGTGCTGAGATAGAGACAGCACAGGATATAGCAGACAAGCTGGATGTGTGGGAAACGCATGTTGATGATGATCATGGTGGTGGTGATATACTTAACCACAGTTGGAGAAAAATAAAAGGGAAAATATGGCAACTATCAATGATTTTCTTTAGCTTGTTACAGAAAGCCTAACTTAGTTCATGTGTTTCAACTTTGCAAGTCATCTTGCTGCTTGACCTAAGGAAATAAGTCTTTTTCCTATCTACTTCCCTTCTCGAAAGTGACCAGGATTACATTTTCTCTAAATAGGTATTAACAATTAGATCTCTCTTACAATATAGAAAGCTGTGAGACTATTTTAATTATAAAAAATAGAGTTATTCTGAAAAGGTAACAATTCATATGTTACCAGACTGTGCAAAAAACTAGGTAAGATGACCTAGGTAAAATATTCCTAGATCTGTATCTATCAAAGTAATGCCCAAGGACCCTTTACATAAAAGTCACCTGGGAATGCTGGTTCAAAATGAGGGCCCTCATCTAGCAAACTAATCAGCAGCTCTGGGGGTGGGGCTCAGAAATCTCAGTTGTGTCAAAGGCTGATAATTTAAAGATATTTGCTCCAGAGGATGTTTTAAACTTTTTGGTGCTTTTGTTCCTTTTGGTAATCTCATGAAGCCTATGGTTCCCTTCTCAGAAAACTGTTTATACGTGCATCAAATAAAATACATAGGCTCACAATAGAAACCAATTGTGTTGAAGTACAGTTGTCAAAATATCCTAAAAACAAATTTTATATAGTAATTTACATGCTTTTTGTTAACACATTAATGAGATCCAGCAGCAGGTGTCCTATACTACCGTAATTTGAAGTAGTGGATGAATGTAAATAATCTCTTGAGTTATTTGCCACAATTGCAATGTGATAGGCAGTTGTCTATGATAGTTCTGTTAGTGAACAAAGTTTCTGGTTTGGCTAATACTACTGGGATTTTTTTGCCTAGGTTCATAATGTAAGGAAATGCTAAATTTTCATCAAAAGTGAGTGGAAATAAGGATACAATGTTTTTTCTATCCAAGTTCAGAGACACCAGGCTTAGAATGACCAAGTACTAGACAGACTAGTGAGGGTGTAGTGAAGATAGGAGCTGGGCGTCATATTCTAGTTGTAGAAACAAAATGGAAGGATGAAGGCAGGGACCTTCAATACCCAATAGTATTAGTGTAAATAATTAAAATAGGAGTCAGAGACCAAAACATTCATGCCTCCATTGTCTGGCTTTTAGTTGTTGTTAGGTCTGGCTATTATGCCCATGAGTGTACCTGGGTTGGTTTGTCTGCTTCCCCTTCTTAGTTTTCCCTCCTCTTGCACCCTAGCTCTTCCAGAGGGTAGCTATGGAGAAGAGTTTAGATCGTCACTCTTCTGTCGCTCTGAAGGAGGAGCATTTTGCAGGATGGAGGGAGGCATTGTAGGATGGGGCGCTAGCATATGCAGTAAAGACAGAATTAGAAAACAGGCTGGTATTTAAAAACAGTAAGATGTTCAAAGTAGTAGATGAGACTGAGGGTGGGTGAGTGGAGAGGTAGAAGATGAAACTGGAGAGATGGGTTGACCTAAGTCCAATAGAAGGCTTTCCAACTGCATGTATGCATTTGGATTTCATGATGGACTTGGCAGGAAGCCAGAGGACAACTTTATGATGGAGAGACATGGTAAAGTATATTTCTTACTGAAATAAATCTTCAGGCAAAATGAAGGAGAGATTAGAGGAAGGCAGACCAATTCTAAATTCAGTTGGGAAAAATATAGTTCTTTGAAGTAAGACAATGGTCATGGAAAGAGGAAACAGATAGGAGAGATGTTAATGACTGATTTGGATACGTGGTATGAAGAAGAGGACTTTGGGGTTGAAGGTTCTAGTATTTTAGTTGAATGAAAACACCATTAACAGAGATACCAATCATGAGAGGTAGAGCAGGTTTTAGAGGGACAATTTTTAGTTCTTTTTGGATAGCCTGAGTTTTAAGTTCCTAATGAACATCAAATGAAAGATGACTGGAGTTTGCACTTTTGCCATTATTCATAGTAATCCTTTAGATAAATGATGTGAAACATTCTTTTTGTCTAGAAATTGACAGATTGTCTTCATGGAAATTATGGGACAGTTAGGTTTCAGGAATACATAGGCTTAGGTGTTACATTGTTCTTTTTGTACAATTTTAGTGCAATGTCAGCCAATGGTTATCCTCTAAAGAGTTATCATTTTATAGTTGGTTCTTCTGGATTAAAAAAAATCTTCATATACTTGTGGTAATGGATTTAGGCAGTGGAGAGTCTAAGTAGGCTTGTATTGGTTCAGACGTTGATTGTATCGTCTACCTGCCTTTCTGCCATGACTGCTGGAAGACAGAGGACTATACGTCAGGTGGGGGCAAGCAGCAGTAGAAGTGGTACGCAGCCAGGCTCTATGACAGCTCTGTGGCTTGCAAAGTATTTTCAGCAACTGGTATGGGAACAGAGGGAACTATTTGCAGCCATCTCCACATTTGGTGCCTCCATTTTCAGGTTTTGGGATCTGGGATAAGGGGAGTTTTACTATGGAAGCAGGATGTTGAAATGCAGGGTTGACTTTAAGCACAGTTGTGAGGGAAGTGATGTTTGCCTTTGGTGTTTTCTCCTTTTCCTGGCTATTCCAAATCCCTGTCCCTGGTGCCTTTGTTTTAGGTCCTGGTTGGGCCACAGACCCCACTTCAGCATCCCTAGTAGGCATTGTTCCTTTGACCTTTCTCCTTCTATGATAAAATTTCTTGTTCCTGTATTTGATCAACTACACTCTGTGTATTGATATTACTCATGGTTTAATGTGTTATAACGTCCAAGTAACAGTTGCATTTTAAGAGGTATTAGGCCAGTGCTTGAACCTAAAGGAGTTACTCTAGTGGTAGGGACTGTAAGTGCCATGGTAGTTGGGACCCAGTGGTCTTTCCTAAAAATCCTTAAATAATATTGATAACATACACACATGGGAAACATTCAGAAAATCTGGAAAAAAATGTATTCATTTAGAAAGGCTGAGGTACTAGTGAGCAGATGTAGGTATATCAGGCAGAATTCATTTATAGAAATTTTAGTGAGGGAGAGCAGATGAGTTATTTTTGAAGATGGTGATAGGAGTGGGGTGTAGTGGGGTAAGGAGTTACTGCACATTTTAGTTCAAATGACTTTGAGGGCAGGGACCATGCATTTAAATTTGTGTCCTCCGTGAGGCCTGGAAGAATGACTTACACATACTATTTAGTGATGGTTGATTTAAATGAATGAACTGATCCATGGAGGAGAGTTATTAATTTAAAAAAATCCTTTCATATGTTTATTTTTACCTTGACCCAGATAGAATTTTTTTTAATTTCATAGATTTAGTGTGTGTGCTAACACACACACACACACACACACACACACATATATAATCATTTAAAGAGGTTAGTTGAAATACCCAAAAATTGAGCAAAAATGAAAGTCCATTTATTCTTTGATTTGTTCAATTTATTCTTCAACTCCAGATTGAAGAAAGCTCTATGGGGCCTAACAAGTAATGCCAACAGGAGAGTCTTTATGTTCTCCTTCGTCTCTGTATGAGATGTGAGGTTATTTTGTGTGTGTTTTGTTTGGCTTTTTAAATGTTGACAAATCTCAGGTGTACATGAATAGTAATGCTCTGATCACAATACCATTAGAATGGTTATCGGGGTAGGAAAACTGATGTTAAGAAATCGCAGTAAGAGAATAAACATGCAAACAAAACCTTTCTGGTGACATGCTGCCCAAGCTGTTTGGGAGCAAAAGGAGGGATGAGATAGAATTCCTCATTAAAATTGAAAGCCACAGAGAAGTGGGGAATAGCATGAAAGGCAATGCAGCATAAATCATTATCTACTGGGCTATCTAAAAGACAAAAGAATTAGTGTTGCCAGTTCATGCTTTATGTAGAAAACAGTAATTTATTTCCTAGAGGTATTTTTGACATGAAACCTAACAATGGAAAACTACCATCAAGTCTGAGCCCTGTTTTAATGAGTGTCTTGTATTATGGCACCAGTACAGAACTCAGAGCTACAAACCTCTCAAGAGTATTGGTAAATCAAGGTTTATGCTGTGAAAAAAGAATGATGAAAACATGTTCACTATACCTATTCAAAAGTAGGGACAGTAGTAAAATTAGGTTTTATTACAGAATTTCAGTTAACTTAGGCTTTGGATTATTCAAATTGTGGAGTGGTTATCTATATAACTATCCAAGAAAGATTATTAAATAAAGATTTGGGATGTCCAAGTATTACCAATAAACATGTATTTATTGACCATTTTCTGTATGCATAATACTGTATTAAATACCATGGAGAAGGAGATACAAAAATAAAGAGAGACATTGAAGAAATATTTACAAGTGTGCTGAGCATTATCGTGGAGAGGTGCAGTGTGCAACAGAAATCCTAAAGTGAGGGATCTTCCTACAAATCAGGGGAAACATTGGGGAAATTGTATATTTAAGTGAGGCTTTCAAGATGAGAAAAGCTAGCTGGGTGGAGAGGGACTAGCATTCTAGTTAGAATGGAGAGCTTGTGTTGAGTCCTGGAGATGAAAGAGAACATGACATAATTAGGGACCTTGTGAAGCCCATTGTGGCTGAAGCACAAGAAATAACGGGGAGTTTGGCTAGAAGTGAGACTGGAGACTAAGGCAGGAATTATATTGTGAGGGGCCTTGTAAGCCATAAGAAGGATTTTAGCATTTTTTCAAAAGGCAATGGGAAGCCATGAAAGATTTCAAGAACATAAAATGTCTGATAGTAAATGCATAAAAAGAGAAGGTGAGGTTAACTTGGAATCCAGTAATAGTTAGCTGGTTATTTTGATAGTCAGTTTAGTATTCATGCTTGGGCTGTGCTTACCAGGTCTTGACATGGAATAACTCATTTGTATTCCATGAAACTTTTGAAACCAGCTAATGATTGTCAAACAACAAGCACCTCAAGAGATTCTGTCTGAATTGACTTTATGGTCCATTTTAATAAGCAAATAAGTGTTAAGAGATGCTGGTACTCATCTGGAGTAGGGATTAGCCAGTTAAGAAGGAGACTGATAAATTTTCCCCCCAAATGGAAGAAATGCAGGAAGGAAGAGAACAGAGAGAAATGGAAGAGATATATGACTCATTAGCCAGATGGACTATGAACAGTACTTGTAGCTTTGCTGTATATACATTGTCAGTGGATGAAGTGTGATTCAGGAGGTTTGGATTTGGTTATATTATTTTTCATTTGACTTACCATTGTTACCTCCTTGGGGAATCACTTAAATTAGTCATACCCTGGTTCTTCTATTGTAAAGACCCTCTGGCTTAGAACCAAACATTATGCAGGTTCACCTAATGAAATTTTGTTATTTAGAGTATCTTGAACTCCAGAGGGAGGTATCTCATGCAAGAAGTCTTAATTACTATTGTTATCTTATGCTTATTTGTACCTCAGTTCCTTAGAAAGGAAGCACATTTTGAAGAAATTCCTGTATTAGGGACTTCCAGTGTAATCAGGCTGCCTCATAATATTCACACTTCTCTAATTGCAATATCAAGTGTGTGTCTTTGATGGGTCTCTTATGGCAGCTGTATTGACTTTCTTTTCCCTCCTGGTGTTGGTATAATATTTTTACAGAATGGCAGAGGGTACTGTGAATATATGCTGAGTTCAGGTGCGAACAGGAAGAAAGTTGTGTGCTCTAGCTTTGGCTCATACTCTAGGGCAGTTGCCCAGAATATTGTATGAGACTGTCAGTCATGTAGCAAACTTTATCACCCTTTCCAGTCTCTTTTCAAAGCTACAATAACTATTACCATTTTGCCCACTTAGGGCCACTAACATGTAGTGTTTGTACACAGAGATGATGCTAAGCCACCAACAACTGATGGTGACTCTGAAGTTTTTCACTAGTAGGTGGGCTGCATTTGAGCTTTTCATTCACCTTCTGTGAGGACCAATGAAATGCCTCTGTGGGGAAATGGTCAAGGAGAGGCTTTTGGTCAATGGCTGTGCTTCAGAGCAAGTCTCACCGGCCCACATGGGATCTTGTAATTCTGACCTTAGTGCTATGCTCAATTTAGCTGAGTGAGGTTGCTTGGGGGAACCAATGGATCTCAAAGGGCAGAATTCACTCATAAAGATAGATGCCTTGTCTATTTATTTAGTCAATACACAAAAATATAGCTGGAGTATGCAGATTTGCCTATTGAGATGAGAACATAAATTTTTATAACCTGTTTTATGCATCTTTTAAGAAAAAAAGATCCTGGAATTTTGTATTCAATTTTCACCCACAGTCTCTCCTTGTTTTCTCTAATGTAGCCTTGTAAGTCAAACTGATAACCAAATTGTTACAACTTTCAATTTGGTTGAGACTTATAAGCTTTTTTTAATGTTCTATTTTTGTAAGGTATATAAACTGCCTTTACATTGCAATGTTTGTATTTAGCCATGGCCTACAATAATCTATTAGATGGTATTTTACTTTTAAACAGTCAGGAATGTGTGTTATAATCTGTTGGAAAGACTAAGGTTTGTACTTTTGAAGATTAAAGGCAATAGCATGGCTTGAGCTCTAGACATTTGGCATCATGGTCTTTGATCCAGTACTTTGCCCAGATTGCTTGTTAGAAATCATCCCTCTGAATATATATTGGTTTCAAAGGACAGTTTCCTTATGGAATAGTCCAAAACACACACTGTTTGGTTTATAAAACAGAGATAGAAGTGTGCTGGGACCAGCTTGCTTTCTCTCGTAAGAGCTGATTGTGTACATTTCTTCCCAGTGCTTTGCTGAATGACATAACATTGGTAGATTGGAGTCAGCCAGGGTGGGTGTATTTACACTACAGTATAGGTAAAAGCTATCAACCAGAGCTCCCTTTCTTCTTGGGGAGCTGGTTGTTAAACATTTACCAGCACACCACTGGCTGGGTACCATTATCCCAGCCATCAAGGCATATCCCAGAGTAGACTTGATACTCTCCATTTTAGTCCTGGGATTAGGACTGACCCAGACTTCCTAGGGTCTTTAGGGGGAGCAATCTTGAGGAATTTCAAGTCCATATTTTTGAAACTGGGTGAGAAACAGCTAAGTCATTTGAAGGATGAAGGGCCAGGATGGGGCTGATTACCATTCAGTTTATTGCATTCGCTGCAATGTTTCTAACAGACTGATTCCAGGTGCTAGCCACTTACTGTAAATAAGAAATGTAGAATCTTTTGTTGCCGGAACAATTTACCAAACAAGTACCCTTCCTGTCCATTCATGGCAAAGGAATGAGAGGAACAAAAGAAGTCCTCAACTTGAGTATACTTTGTAAATGGTTAAGCTCCCTGTCAGGCGCTGATGTATTACATGTGTATGCATCCTATCCCTGCAAGTTCTCTTGGCTTAATGATTGTCAAAACACTGTGTAAATAGTCGGTGATATTGAAGAAGACAATTTCCATAAGCTCTATTCTTTCTGTCTTTTTTTGACAAAAAAGAGCTTCCTGTGTTTTTTTTGCAGAAGAATGCCTCTGACACCTGGGTTTTAGGGCTTTCATTTGTAGAATGAACATTCATCCTACTTGGCAGTTAATATTTTTGACTTTTGAAACATTTTGGAATAGCCCTTGACTTTAAAACTTTTTCACTGGTAAAAATATTTATAACACATATAGTAGACATAGGGATAATTTCATTATAAAACATTTAAAAAACTAAATACATGAGTGGAAAATAGAACAAAAGATATGAACAAAGCTATTTATGGAAAAAGAAACAAGTAGTCAATAAATGTGTGAAAAGATGCTCTATCTCAATTGAAAATACAAGGCAAGTTAAAACTATCAGTGTTGGTTGAGAGTGTGAAGTAATTAAGCACTCATGCTATTGGTGAGAGAATACATTGGTAGTATCAGGCTTATTGGAGAAAATTTGGTCAAGCCTTCAAAATATAAAATCCATTTAGTTTTAGGCCCCACATTCTTACTTCTGGGAATTTTCTTACAGAAACAGCTGCATGTGAGCATAATACACATACACACACACAGGCATATACATGCACATCCACACAAAGATATTCATGATAACAGTATTTTATTTATATATATAGTGATGTTTCTATGAATTCATATCAAACTATTGGCAATAGTTACTTCTCTCTATTGATTGTGGAAAGGTAGTATGAGAAGAGAGGATAACACTCTTCACTATATATACTTCTGTACCATTTGAATATTTGATAAGCAAATACTGCTTTTGTGTCTAAACTATATTGGAAAATAGCTTAGTTTTTATACTGTTTTACCAGCTTGCTCCCCTTTACCAACAACATATTTTGAACTTATTCCTACCTCACTCTTCCCAACTGCCGTACAGAATTCCACCTTGTAGATGAGCCAGCCAGCCATCCATCCATCCATCCATCCATCCTCATAGTCACCTATTCACCTACCTGTCCACCCAGTTATTTTTTACTTGTTTATTTAAACCATTTCCTTTCCAAATTATAGAAGCAGTGTTTGTTTTTGGCCAAAACAAAATAACAAGCAAAAATAAAAATAACAAAAAAGGGATACAGTTAGAGTACAAAATTGAAAAAGCAGCTATAGCCTATTTCATTCTCCAGAGGCAAACACTGTTCACTTTTAAATAGTGGTTACTTTTATACCATTAAATGATATTCTTATAACAATATTGGTATCAATGTCATTATGTTAGTAATATGATATTAATAATATGCTTATCCTTTCATTGTCTCTTTTCCTCTCCTCCCCTACTCTTGCATCCTCTCATCTACTTTTTTGGTCTTTCTGTGCTATGTTCAGAAGAAATCCATATGAGGAAATCAACCCTGGCTTAGTTCATAATTTGGGACATTTGACCAAGATGGTAAGATGCATAAGTAGAGCACAAGATTAGAGGATACCTGGGCTTGAAAACAATGGGCCCAACTGGAGAGGAAAATAGTTGTAGTTCAAGAAGGGAGAACCAATCAGGAAATGTAGGCCCTTCTCCCACCAGCCCCTTACCTAGAACTTGAGTGTTTTAGCTGTGGCTGCAATTCTCACTTAGAATTCCTGGTACTCTTAGTGGCATGATAAAGTGGAAAGAGCATGGCTTTGGAGTCCAAAAGATTTGATACTGAATCCTAGCTCCACCACTGTCTAGCTAGATGATCCTTGGGCAATTGATTAACCTCTTTGGGTCCCAGTGTCCTTATCTGTAAACTGGCAATACTGTTTTACCCAATAGTACTCTTGTAAGAGTAGTTAGATGATGATGATGGTGATAGCAGTTAAAATTTAGTGATGGATTCTAAGTGCTTTATATTTATGAAGTGCCTCACAAAATAGTTCCTACATGAGAAAAGTACTATTGTTATCCCATTTACAGATGAAAAAAACCCAGATAGATTAAGTAGCTTCCACAAAGCCTACATACAGCTAGCATATGAAAGGACTCATACTCAGGCAGTATGACCACAGACGGTTCAGTTAGACTAGAAAGCACCTACTGTTGAATATGACACAGTGTGCACAGTATATATTTGTTTCTTTTCCCTACTAGATTCATAGATTTTGCTTTTACAACCCAAAGTAGCCTGTGTGACATTATACAAAGCCATACTCCTCTTGCTGTTTTCTTCAGAGAAGCAAGCTGTTAAATGCTTTATTTTAAACTCTGAATTGCTCTATAAAGAAAATAGTTTGATGTTTTCTTTAGTAAACAGTAAATAAAGAAAATAGTTTAATAGAGCTCCATTAAACTCTGCAAAGATTTCAGTATTGTTGTTTAAGGCTTTAATAGTACCATGGCTCAGAGTGAGCTGTTAACACTTCCTAAAGATGTGAGGTATAGCCTGTCACTTCCTCCCTGCAGCGTTCAAACTCAAATATGTAGGAAACTTGACAACATTCCTAGATATTCATATGTCCTCTACAGTGTCCAGAGGAACACATACAGATTGAGCCACAAAAATAGATCCGTGCCTTCTAGAGTGCCGCAAAGCAGATAGACAAATCAAGTTCAAGTAACAATGCTGTTTTTCATAAGATGCATCTGCATTTTTGTAAGAAAACCATAGTCAGTGGAGAAGGAGGGAAAAAAAGCAGTAAAGCAAGGAAACCATGGAAGGTCTCAGTGAGAAAATTTATTTGGAAGAAGTCAGACAAGGGAGGATGTGAATTGTACAAAAGGGCTATTATGAGTTATGTGAGATATCTGTTACATATACTTGGATAAATACTGTTTTCTCTTTCTTCACTGTTATCACTGCAGGCTGGGCCACTATCTCTCATCTGGACCACTGTAATGGCTTTCAAACTGTTCTCCCTGCATCTAGTTTTTTCAGAGCTGTACAGTCAGAGCTGTAGCCAGGCTCTAAAAACTAGGCAAAGTGAATCTGATCTCTGGGAGATTAAGCAAGCACAAAAGTACCTCTTTTTTTCTGTAGTGTGTATTTCTACCATTTCTGTATGTTTTAAGCTCTTCTTTCATACCACCTCAGCAATGTATTTTTGTTGTTGTCTTAATGGCCATCATGTCAACATATTATTACTTTTGAAAAATGGTACCAGTTTTTGAGAATGTTACCTTACTAGCTCTGCTTCTGCATTTAATCCATTCTTAACAGAGCAGCTAGAGCGATCCGTTCCAAAACAGTAGTCAGATCATGTCATTTCCTTGCTAAAAGCCTTTGCTTTCCATTGCACTTAGGATAAGGCCCAAATTCCTTACCAAGGCCCATGATGTCCTGTAGGTTCTGGCTTCTGCTTACTTACAGTTTTCTCTCCTACCACTTTTCTGGGCTCCAGTTACATCGTTAAAGCCATCTTTAGTGTCTGAATCAGATCACCCTAACCCAGCCCTTGCCCATCTTAGTCCCTCTAATTGGAACATTCTCATTCCCCTTTGCCTAGTTAAATCCTACCCATTCTTCAAAGCTCAGATCAAATGTCACTCCTTCCAGCCAGACTTCTTTGACCATTATATATCAATTGGGTCTCTAAGCAGTGTTTATCTCCTTCTCATGCTTAATATAATTATAATTAATTGTTTAAGATATGTTTCAACAGAATATTAACTTCATGAGGACAAGGATCATGTCTGTTTTCTTCACATTACCATATCCTTAGTGCCTGCTAAGTACATATTGTTGATTCTCAGTATTTATCTAGTGAATTAAAGGATATTTGGCTTGTGATTGTGTGTGTGTGTGT
This sequence comes from Manis pentadactyla, assembly GCF_030020395.1. Taxonomy (NCBI): domain Eukaryota; kingdom Metazoa; phylum Chordata; class Mammalia; order Pholidota; family Manidae; genus Manis; species Manis pentadactyla. The sequence continues at coordinate 101,675,899 of NC_080038.1, read as the reverse complement.
GTGTGTGTTGTGTATGTACATATGTATATGCAGGGGTAAATTGTATGACTTGGCATAATCCTACACTGCACTTCAAAGTCAGATGTTCAGATAGTTTATTTCTGATGTTACCAATGTCTAAATAACATTTGGTAGTCGCAAGGAGATGTGAACTATCAAGTTGAAAATAATTGGAGGATTAATAATTTCTTATGTTTTTTTATAACTAAATACGGAAAGACACTGAATAGCAATATATGCCTAGAATTTAGCTCTTTCATTAAAGTTCAGTTAAGGAATAGAACAATTTATTAGGGAGTATAGATCAGTGTGCACAGTAAAAATCCTGCCAGCTTTTCACTCTGAAATGTGTCTTTTAGGCTATAACCCAATAAAAAGAAAGTGCTCTTTTAATTGCAGATGAATTATCAGTTCCGCTATACAGGCAATTATCAGTTTGTTGCTATATAGGCAATGCAATTTGCTAAGCTCAATTGGACCAGATTGGCTCTGAATCTTTGATTGTTCTAATTGTAGTGTTTTTTAGATACCTCTTGAGACAACTCCTTGCACAGAGAACTGGGTTGGGCAGTGGAGAGCTGTTTTTAATTTTATTGAGGGAAATATTAGCTTGAATTAGTCTTTTTAAAACACAAATCCATGTTTCCGTTTTAACTCAGGTGATCATACAATATCAACAAAGGCCACAAATACCAGTTTACTTTTACTTATCCCTAGTCACTTCCCTGAGTATAAAGATTTCGGTAACTGAACTTTAAGATTATCCATTCCTACTGTGAAAAAGGAATTCCCAAAATAACCCACGTGTCAATGCGGGAACATAATAAGGCTGACATGGTGAAGACTATGATGACTATGGCACCTAACACCTAAAGGATCTCTAAAGGGAGCCTGGTGACTGAGGTTTTAAATGAGAGGTACCCTGAGTTGCATGAGACCAGCAATTACCCAACCTGTCTGGTATGTCTAAAAGGACTAACTTTAAAAATGATGCATTTGGCACATAATCTGGGATTGTGATTTGGATACACAAACTTGTGGTTGAAAAGAGAAAAAGAATCCATCTATTATGATTTCAAAAGACTGATCTGACCTACTTTTAAACAGCATTATTGAGAAATAATGTATACATCATATAATTTATTGATTTAAATTGTATAATTCAATAGTTTTTAGTATATTCAGAGCTTTGCAACAATTACCACTATCTAATCTCCTGACAACCACTAATCTGCTTTCTGTCTATGAATTTGCCCGTTCTGCACAATGGAAGAAGATGGAATCATTCAGTACGTGGTTTTTTGTGACTGTCTTCTTTCACTTAGCAGAACGTTTCCGACATTCATCTGTTGATATAACACATATCATTACTTCATTCCTTTTCATTGCCCCCAAAATTCCATTTTATACCACATTTTATTTAGTCATCAGTTGGACATTTGAATTGTTTCTACTTTTTAGCTATTATAAATAATGCTACTATAAACATTCCTGTACAATTGTTTTTGTGGACATATATTTTCAGTTCTTCTAAATATATACTTAGAAGTGGAATTGCTGGGTCATATGGTGATTCTGTTTGACCTTTTAAGGAACTGCCAAACTGTTTTCCAAAGCAGCTGCATTATTTTACATTCCCACCAGTAATACATGAAGGTTCCAATTTCCCCACATTCTCATCAAAACTTTTTATTATGTCTTTTTTTTATAGGCATTCTAGTGGGTATGAATTGGTGTCTCATTGTGATTTTCATTTTCCTAATGGCTAATGATTTTGGGCATCTTTTCATGTTATTGGCTATTTGTATATCCATTTGGAGAAATGTCTGTTAAGATGCTTTGCTAATCTTTTATCGGCTTATTTGTGTTTTTATTGTTGAGTTGTAAGAGTTCTTTATTCCAGGTATACTTCCCATCTCAGATATTTAATTTACAAGTTTTTCTCCCATTCTGTGAATTGATTTTTCACTTTCTTGACGGTGGTATTTGTAGCATGAAGTAATACATTTTCATGGAATTTTATTTGTCTGCTTTTCTCTTTTGTTGCTTGCACTTTTGATGTCATTTCTAAGATGTTTTGCCTAAATCATCAAAGGCACAAAGATTCACTCCTAAAGTTTATGCTAAGAATTGAACTGTTTTAGCTCTTACATTTACGTCTATGATCCATTATTTTAGTTATTTTTTGTATATGATGTGAAGTAGGGATCTAAATTCATTCTTTTGCATGTGGCTGTACAGTTGTCCCTGCACCATTTGTTGAAAAGACTTATTTCCTTCACTGAATGTTCTTGGTATCTTTCCTGAAAATCAGTTGACCAAAAGTTTATTTTCTGAGCTCTCAATTCTGTCTAGTGATCTGTATGTTATCCCTAAGCCAGTACCACATTATCTTGATTACTTCAGTTTTATAGTAAGTTCTGAAATTGGAAAGTGTTTAAGTCTTCCAACTTTTTTATTTCTCAAGGTTGTTTTGGCTATTCCAGGCCTGTTGAATTTTTATATAAAATTTAGAATCAACTTGTCAATTTCAGCAAAAAAAAAAAAAAAGGAGCTGGGATCTTGTTAGGGATTGTATTAAATCTATATATCTGTTTGGGGAATATTTCCATCCTAACAGTATTAATCCTTCTGACCCATAAACATAGAATCTCTTTCCCTTTAGGTGTTAATTTTTTTCAATAATGTTTTGTGGTTTTCAGAATATGAGTTTTGTGCTTTTAAAATTTATTCCTAAGCATTTTCTTAGTTATGATGTTATTTTAAGTGGAACTGTTTCCTTAATTCCTATTTCAGTTTACTCATTGTTAGGGCATATAAATACCATTGAATTTTGTGCGCTGATTTTGTATCTTGTAAACTTGCTGAAGTAGTTTATTAGTTCTAGTGGTTTTTAGCTGATACCTTAGGTTTTTCTGTATACATGATTAATGTCATCTGCAAATAGATAGTTTTATTTCCTTCCAATCTGGGTACCTTTTATTAATTTTCTTCTTTACCTGTTTATAACCTCTAGTACAACATTGAATAAAAGAGCTTAGAATAGGCATCCTTCTCTTGTTCTTGATCCTTAGGAACAATTCCAGTATTTCACTATTAAGTATGATGTTATCTCTGGGTTTGTCATGGATGCCCTTTATCATGTTGAGAAATTTCCCTTTTATTCCCAATTTGCTGAGTGTTTTTATCATGAAAGGATGTTTGATTTTGTCAACTGCTTTTTCTGCTTCTAATGAGATGATTGTGATTAATTTCCTTTATTTTGTTGAGATGGTGTATTACATGGATTGATTTCTAGATGTTAAACCAAGTTTGGATTTCTGGGATAAATCCTACTTGGCCCTGATGTATAATCTGTTTTACACATTGTTCAATTCAGTTTTTTAGTACTTTTTTGAGTTTTTTTGGTCCATATTCATACAGGTCTGTAATTTTCATGTGATGTCTGTCTGATGTTGGTGTCAGGGCAATACTGGCCTAATAGAATGTGTTGGGAAGTATTCCCTCCTTATATTTTTTTGAGTTTATGACGAATTGATATTGTAGAATTCACCAGTGAAGCTATCCGGACCTGGATTTTCCTTTCTGGGAAGGTTTTTGATTATTAATTCAATATTTTTACTAGTTACAGGCCTATTCAGGGTTTAATATTTTCCTGGCCAGTTTCAGTAGTTTATGTCTTCCTATAAATTTTCCCTTTGATCTAAGTTACCTAATTTGTTGGCATAGAATTTTTCATAGTATTCCTTTGTAATAATATTTTCCCCTGTAAGGTCAGTAGTGATGTCCTCTATTTAGCTTTACTGACCTTAAAAATACCGATTTATTTAAAATACCTATTTTGGGAACTCATATAAATAATTATTAGTATAATTAACTCCTGCTCTATAATCTCACCTCCCAAATATAAGGTACATATAAAGTACATTTCCTTGCAGGGTGTGTGTATGTGTTTCTATGATTAAGATTATGCTCCTTATTGATTTTGTAGCCCACATTTCCCCTAATGTCCTGTTGTCTAATGTTATTTTCCCCAGATTTATTGATATATCATGGACATATAATATTGTGTAAGCTTAAGGTGTGTAATGTGTTGATTTAACACACTTATATTTCAAAATGATTATCATCATAGCATTAGCTAACACCTCCATCTAGTCCCATAATTACCCCCTTTTTTTGGTGGTGAGAACATTTAAGATCTACTCTCTAGCAGCTTTCAAATATATAATTCAGTTTAATTAGATATAACCACCATTCTGTACATTAGATTGATCCCCAGAATTTTTAATCTTATAAATTTGTACCCTTAACCAATATCTCCCTATTTATCTTACGCTCTAGCCCCTGGTAACCACTACTTTACTGTTTCTCTGAGTTCAGATTTTTTTAGATTCCTCAAATAAGTGATATATAGTATAGGTCTTACTCCATGAGACTTATTTCACTTAGTATAATGTTGTCAAGATTCAATCAAGTTGTCACAAATAGTAGGATTCCCTTCTTTCTTGTGCATGAATAGTATTCCATTGTGTGTGTTTGTGTACATGCATGCACACACACACCACGCACCCTACATATTTGTTGTTCTTTCATCCCTCCTGACTTCTTCCCTTAGCTCTTGCATATTTTCTCTGCATGTCCATCGGAATGGTTATGACCTTTATTTTGAATTCTTTTTCAGGAATATTGGTTATATCTATCTCCCCAGGCCCTCTCTTGGGGTTTGGCTGGGTGATTCTTGACTGGACCAAATTCTTCTGCCTTTTCATGGCGATAGAGGTGGTCGTAGGCAGGTGGCGTGTGTGTCAGCTAGAAGAACAAAGTCCCTTCCTGCTTGCTGTTTGCCTTGCCCTTCTCCGCTGCCTGTGCCTGTTACCTGCACACCGGCAGCAGTCTCTGGGTTAATCCCCTGAACTGCCATGGGCGGGGAAGCCCTCGGAATAGCCTAGAATCTTGTGGGGAGTGGCAGGTGTAGTGGTGTGCTATCCTTTGATAACGGCGCCCATTCATGCCTTGCCCCAGCTTCCTTTTTCTGTGCTGTGCTGCTGCATGCCAGTGGGGCCTTTGAGTCTGGCCCTGGTGGCTGCGGAGGAGTCTCTGCGCAGCTGCTGTGGGCGCGGCCACTCCCAGGCCACTCCCCTGCTATGGTGGGGCTGTGCTGGAGGGCGAATGGATGGGAGGCTGTTTATCGCCGTGAGGGGCTTCAGAGCTCTGCTGTTGCCCAGGGTGTGAGGGCGCCTGGAATTTCCCGGGATTCCCAGCTGCTGTGCTGAGTGTGCCAGGAATGTGAGGCCCCTGTCCCTTTAAGACTTTCAAAAAGCACTCGCTTTTCTTTTTCCCTGGGCCGCCGGCTGTGGGGATCCGCTCGAAGATTTTAGTGTTCTGTTTCCCTAATATCCAGCACACCACGGTCTGTGTGTCTGCCCTCCCGGTGCGGATGGCTAGGGCTGGGTATTTAGCAGTCCTGGGCCCCCACTCCCTCACTGCTCTGACTCCTCTCCTCCCTCCGGGAACTGGGTTGTGGGGGTCGCTCAGGTCCCGCCGGGCCGCGGCTTGGTTCTTACTCCCTTCGTGAGGTGCTGAGTTCTCACAGATGTAGATGTAGCCTGATTGTTGTACTGTATATTCTGGTCTCTCTTTTAGGAATAGTTGTATTTGTTGTATTTTCAAAAATATATATGGTTTTGGGAGGAGATTTCTGCTGCCCTACTTATGCCGCCATCTTGGCTCCTCCCTTCCTCCCTGCCTGTCTTTTAAATGTTGGTGTGTCTCAGGACTCTATCTTTGGCCACCTTTTTGTTTTGCTTCTATCCTTCAGTAATTCAGCTACTCCTGTGACATTTAATATCATCTCTATGCCTAAAACTATCAAATAAATATCCTGAAGTTTATTTCCTTGACTCCTGTCAGTATCTTTCATTTCCCACTGAACATCCATGAAGATCTACTGTAGGCAACTCACACTCTACGTGATCTGATCCTTGCTCACCTCTCCAGTGTCAACTCTTTTTCTCCTGGCCAACGCTCTGTGGTTTTCCCATATGGACCTCCTTTCAGTTCAGTGACTCTGCCATGCCCTTTCAGAGTAATCATCTCTATCATGTTCTGGGTTTCAGCTTAGAAGTCATTTTCTCCAGAAAGCCTTTTCTTTCTCCTAAACATGGATGTGATTTCCCTCCTCTTTGCTCTCAAAACACTATTTCTTCTCTCATTACATTTAAAGCAGTTAATTTTTATGACCTGTTTAATTGTTTTTCTCTTCTATTAGACCATGATCACGTAGAAGGCAGATACCATATGTGTCATTTTTTCCATTTGTACCCCTGTTGTACGCACACAATAAATTCATTGAATGTGTGAGTTAATGGATCTTAGGATCAAGTCAGCCTAAACAAACCTGTTATTCTCTTGGTAGAGTTATTATACTGATATATCATGTGAAAGCCTGGTCTATCAAATAAGTAATCTATCATGATAAGATATGTCAATATGGGCTAGTTAAATGGATTCTAGTATAAATGGATTCATACCCAGTTGATCAATCAAATTAATGATCAGTGCCAACATGTACAGAACTCTACAGTGGTAGTCCACAGGTCTCTGTTCTATGTCCTGATTCAGAATTTTCTGTTGATATGATTAAAGGCAGAGAAGGCAAGCTAATAAAATGTTCTGGTGATGCAACACTAGGTGTGAGAGTTAATAAAAATGAATAATGGCCTTATGATTTGAACTGATTTTGATGACTTGGAAACTAACAGGTGTTTCATAGGGATTGATATAAAACTAAGGGTAAAAAATCACTTAATTCATTCAGGAAGAATGGCTTCTACTCCTGTTGTGTTCTAGTCAGTGATGCTGGGAATGCAAAAAAGAATAAACCATAGTTCCTGTCCTTGAAATTGTTACATTCTAGTGAGCATATTGAATCTAGATCATGGCAGGTAATAGTTTCATTGCATATTGTATTCTCCATACAGAGAATGTTGTGTGCTATACTGGACATCATATTAATGTTCATATTAATACTATACTCATAAAGTATAATATATATCCTGATGTAAATTTTAAATATTTCAATTTTATCAGGATAGTTTATATTGTGCTGTTGTAAAAATCATCAAGTCTTGGTGTTTTATAACAGAAAAGTTGTATTTTTCATTTATGCAACATGCTGGTTGGGAGCTCTGCTATGTAACTTCTCATTCTGTGACCCAGAGTGGTGGAACAGCCACTATCTTGAACATTACCATTCAGTGTGCCAGAGGGAAAGATAGTTGTGGAAGGCATCAGATTAACAAGTGGTCTGGCTGGAAGGTGAAGCACAAGCAGGAGCAATGACTTTTGCTGAGAAGTAATTGGCCAAAATCAGTCACATGCCCCACCAGTCATGATGGGGCTAGGAAGTACAATCCTATCACATTCCAGAAGGCAAAGAGATGACTATTTGGACAATGGAATTAATGACCATCATGACTATATCAAGTCAAAAGTGAAATTTATCCTTCAACACTGGACTCTAACTCACTCCCCTCTATAGAGTTACAGTGTTGAGAAATGTCTGGTGGTTACCATGGGAGAGGGGTTGGGATGGGTGTGAGAAATAGGTGAAGGGGATAAAGAGGCACAAAATCTCAATCATAATATAAATTAGTCATGGGATCAAAGTACAGCATAGATAATGTAATCAATAGTTCTGTAATATCTTTCTATATTGAGACTAATTACACTAGTTGGGGGTGAGGATTTAATAATGTATATAACTGTTGAATCACTATGTTGTATACTTGAAACCAATATAATATTGTATATCACCTATACTTCAATAAAATAGAGTTAACAGTTTCAAACCTTTTCCTGTAAATTTCCATACACACACATGCACATACATATATTTTTACTTTATGGGATCATATTTTTTAAACATCTTATAGATATGCTCATATGTATGCATAGCTCTTTCCCTCAGTGCCTTTAATAGCTGTATAGTATTCCATAGTATGGATGTGACATACTTTATTTAGCCACTCCACTATGGAAAGGTGTTGGTTTTATTCCCAGATTTTGACCATTACAACATGTACTACATTGATCATCCTTGTACATGTTCCTGTACATGTGCATTTGGATTTCTATAGTACAGATTTCTAGAAAAGGAATTCCTGAGCACTTCATATTTTGCCAGATACTGCCAATTTGCCTCCGAAAATGCTGTACCAATTTGTAATCTCATAAACAGTGTATGAAAGTGCATTACATCTTGTGAAGAATTTTGACATTTTTATTGAAGGAAGAAAGAGTTGGATGATGAGGGATTTAGAAACCACAGGAAAGTGAGTAATGATTGAGGACTGTTTGTGTCAACAGCTTGTGAGACTTTACACCCATTACTCTCGGTGTGCTGACCAGAGCAACCCTGAGAAAGACTAATAATCCCTCCTGCACATAACACTTCTGGTTACATCTTAATGCTCAGAACTCAGTTATCTGTCCATATCCATTTCCAAGGAAGGCTGTGGAATGCAGACTCAATTTTGGGGGACTACATACAGAGCCCAAAAATGGAGGCTATATAATCACTAGAGGAAAAGTAATAGTTTGAGATACAGTCATTTTTTACCATGCTCCTGGAACTCTGTAGTCACTTATAACCCATTTTTTCCTCTGATTACTTCTTTTTCTTTTTTTACCTTTTTTTGGTCTCTTCTGCTTTCAGAAGTTCCTCCCTCATTATTCTCATTTCGCCCTCTTTCTCACTTTTTCAGGTGCATCTTCATTTCTGTCTTTTGCTCTTGTCCCTCTGCTTCTCTGTTTTCTGTCTCCATTTCTCTTGTGTGTGTATTTATTTTTTTCTTTCCATCTGTTTTCTATTCATCTGTCTATCTTTAGCTGTCTCAGTTTTCCTACTTCTGTATTTCTGGCTTTCTTGGTTTCAGTCTCCATGTCTTTTTCTACCTCCATTTCTATCTATTAGAGCTAAAAATAGAATGGGCGGCCGCTTCTTACAGTTGTTTTCATACGGTGGGAAGTACCTGAGGATAGGGTAGATACAGGGATAGCGTAAAAAGGATTCCTTGATTGGTGGATGGTTGGACTATACAACTATTGAGATCTTTTCCAAATTTGAGTCAAATGAGAATCAACTTTTCCTTCCTTAGTGAATAGAATCTCAATATTGTTGCATCTTTGTTTTCTAATTGAAGATCTAATGGGACCTTGGGGCAATCTTTATGAGGAACTCTATACTTGCTTATAACCCATTTTTATGAACACCACATTTCATTGTTGATGACTAGAATTAGAAGATACAAGAGATTGAAATGAATGTGTGTTGACAACAGAACTGCCTCTGAAAGCTAATTATCTTTGTCTCTAATACATCTGTGATATACATGTGGTCTGTGTGTATGTTTGTAATTTCTAATATTGGGGTGATTACATATATGACTGGCTCATACAAATGACTGGAAAACATTGTAAATAACAATTGTCTCTTATGGCGAGAATGTATGAAGAAAGGATATATTGGCATATTTTCTGAAACCTAGCTGATATATTTAGTTGAGGCTTTTAATTGTGTCAAAATACATTCATGGGTTAGACTTGTTTTGATTTCTAGAGTTAAGAGAATACTGTACAGAAAAAACCTAACATGAACCAGGAACCTGACGTACCTGGCACTTTAAGGGAGAAAAAGAGTAAAGTGGAGAAGGTAATTTACAAACTGTACTTGAAAACCATTCGAGCATAACATTATCATTACAATTACCTGTCAAAAGATTTAGTTCAATTACATTTTTAATAACGCTTTTGTCAAGATGGCCCTACTCATGTCAGGATTTGGGCCCCCCAGGAAGGAATGCTAATGCCCTCACTAGTCATTGTGCCAGCATCTTCAGTCTTTAGAATTCGTTCTGTGGCCTTTTGGGATTTTTGCATACTAACCTTAGGGAATCAGGAAACACAAAGCCCTCAAGGGAATATGAACTTCAGGAGTAAGAACCGTTGTGTATTTATAGCTACGGTAGGGGAAAGACTCTGGAAAAAAAAAAAGTAATTTTTGAATAATTGACTAGCAGCATAATTACTACCATATAAAATATTATACATACTTCTATACGCTATTTTCACACAACTGTAAGCTGGTTGTAAGATCACCAAGAGGAAAAAGTTAAAATGTAATAAACCTTAATTTCAGTTTAAGATTTCCAAGGGATAACCTGAGCTGCTTCTGACACTCCTCATATTAACACAGATGTGTAGAACCTTTTGTTGGGAGTCCAGTGTCACAGTTCTGAGACAATCCTTGATCAGTCATGGTGTTTCAGGCCGATGGCTGTTGCAGATGAATGCTGTATAGTATCTGTATGGACCCTGACTGCACTGGCCTTTCTCTGTGACTGAATCATCAGTTTAGTGGATTTTCCCTTTCAGTGGGCAATCTGAATCACCTATTGAACATGCTACAAAACACTTTTCTTACTCTGTATTCCCTTAGTACTTAACATATACAGGTTGTTCACAAAACACTTTTCTTACTCTGTATTCCCTTAGTACTTAACATATACAGGTTGTTCTTCACTGTGTTGCACTTGACTACACACTCTAGTATGCGTGCATCTCCACAGTTAGGTTATAGCTCCTTGAAGGTGGGGAGCAATGTTTTATAATTTTAGACTTGGTTTATGACTCCCATAGCATCTAACTTCTAGGGCCAAAGAACGTTAGTAGTGGTCAAGAACTTGGGGCTTGTAGTCACACAGACCTAAATTCAAAGCCTTTTTTCCCTTAATCTATGATTGTTATGACCTTAGTAAATTAATAGTCAACAAGCGTGAATGAGTTTCCTGAAAAATAAAATGGGGCTAACATCTCATAAGGTCATTGATAAGATAACGTACAGCAATTTAGTGTAGTGTTTGGCACACACAAAATGCTCAATAAGTTATAATTATCATTATGATAAAATAGTTATTCATCAAATTTTGTTGAATTAATGGACTCTCCTGTGGTAACAGGATTGGTGAATATACAGATTTAGACATTTGAAAAGTTCAGTTTCTCTAATCCCCAGTGATTTTAATTGACAAGAAAGGGAGTATATGAAATAATTCTGTGGCTAACATTCGATTCCAATGATGATTTCACTAGTCAAACCTTAAGAATTTCATTTCTCAAAGAATAGGAAGGAGTCAATTAAATAGGAAAGTAGAAGTATTTTTTAGGTCAGTTATTTTCTATCCTTAATATCTCTGAATATCAGTTATAAAATACATTCTTGTTTTAGGTAAAAATTATAACTACTGGGTAAAACAGGTTTTGGAAATTATTTTATATTGAGGTGCATACAATAGAATGCACAAATATTAATGTAGAGCTTGATAAATTTTGACATGTGTATACACTCATGTAACTGTTGCCCAGGAAACAGGGTTGTAAAAAGGCTTTCTCATATTATCTTTTATTTAAATTTGTCACCATTTCTAAAATATTAGAATCCCAGAAAAGATACTCTGTCTTGGCAAACTATAGTCTTCACCAACTGTCAGCTTTCAGACAGAAAGAGTAAAGATACCATCATGGATAGGTTGGGTGGTGTGTAAGGAGAGAATGGTACAGTCCTAATACCTAACCAGCAAGGTTGAGTTGGTAACTGAGTGAATATAGCAGGAGGAGCTAAATCAGAGAGAAGTCAGTGTTCTTACCAAAGTCACTAGGGGTGACATAAATTCTAAACATGGAGACAAGACAGGAGAGGTATAGTGTGCATATGATTCAGGAAAACTTTGAATAACAAACTTTCTTTTGGAAGTTCAGAACCTACATAATCTTCTAAGCTGGAAATCAGACAGATAAAGTCTATTTAAAACAATGAATTATGTGGAGTACATCATGGTCTTTTCAGGGTTGAGGTTTTCCCAGAAGCAGACTCAAAGACAAGAACTGGATGTATGTAGTTTATTTGGGAGATGATGCCAGGAAGTACTGCAAGAATAGCAAAGTCAGACTGGAAAGGAGGGAAAGGAAATAAATAGTGTGTTAATGAGCAGTTTGCCACTCATCCTACTGGAACCTACCAAGGGGCGAGGGAGCTAGGGTATTTATTCACCAATTCCCATCATTGACTGAGAGTCGCTTGTGGGATGTTAACAGCCTGGAATTTCCAGTTTACCTCCTAAGCTGTTCAAGTTGTTTCTGCAGATAGAGAAACCCTTCTGTCAGAGAAACATAGGAAGCCTTCTGCAGATGGCTTTTGGAGTGGGCCACAAGGTACCAATGGTGTCCACCATAGCAGCAGATAGGGCACATCTCAGATATGGAAATCATGGATAAGAAATACTCTATTTCATACAAATATGTAACTTGAAAAAAACATTAAAAATGCCACTTATCCTTATTACTTGAAACTTTGTTATGATGCTATCTCTATCTACATTGATATCCTTTTTTCATTAAAATATTTATCGGCAACTTATGTGTCAAGCTCTATGCTAGATGGTGAGGATATGACAGATAATGACTAAGCAACTGCCCTCATAAAGCTTACAGTCTAGTGGTCAAGGAGTGGGCAAAGAAAATAACCAAGCTAATAAAATGTAACTGATTCATTAAGAGTTTCAACTTGCCAAAGTGTAAGCTGTGAAACTGCATTATTTTTCCCAGTAATTGTTACTTATTGTGCTCTGTACTTACCTTTTCCCACTGGGGAATAGTGGCAATGATAAACACTTTAGTTTTGTTCTATAACTTTTCAGCCATTTTCACAATTTCATTCTGATTTTAAAGTCTTTACTCCAAGTTCCCATCTGATTCAAATGTATTGTCTCTTTCTTTTTCTTCAAACAGATAAGACATGTGGCTCTAGTGGCTAGGAATTTGGAGGGTACATGACAGGTTTTCATACATCTCTCCTTCTCCCTCCTCTTTGCCCGGTGCCTTCTCTTTTGGTGTTGCATTGGGATAGGAGTGACTGGGGAAGAGGGAGAGGGAAAAGACATGCTTGTGGCTGCCTGTGTCTTCTCCTTGGTCTGCCATATTTGCTCTTTTAGCTGTCTGTGGGCATTGTAGAAGCAGACAGTTGTTGTAACAGGTCTGATGATGAGATGCTCCCCACCAGTGTCCCCTGTGGACATTGGAAGTCTCTTGCAAGATTTGATACATCTTCTCTCAGAACTTTAGCTGGTGGCATCATTACCACTTTCCTCTCAGGTGTACTCATCTTACCTCATATTGCAAAGCCTCTCGCAAGACTCATCTATTTACCCAGTCCAACTTGGATCTTAGGGAATATGCTAAATCCACCTTGCATGCTTCTTGGGACCCAGAAATTTGATGTGTGTTTGGGATGGTTAAGGATTAGTCTTGGCCCCCTTGTCACCTAAAAATCTCCAACACACTGTCTCTACCCAGGATTCTTCATCCCTGTTCACTAGTACAGGGGAAATCTAGCATGTCAACTGGGAAAGGAAAGCCTACCTTCACTATCCAGAGGTGACCTACTCCTCCTTCTTAGGCCTCTTGGTTTATTGATGGAATAGGGGTGGAATGATGAAGAATGAGCTGCAGTGGCTAGCTCAACTGGAGTCCTCATACACGAAACTCTGCAAGTTTTATGAATTTAAGTTATCAGATGGATCTTTGAGGTCAATTATCAGAAAGAGGACCCCACCCAAAACTCGATATCATCCTGTCACTCTTACATTCTGGGTAAGGCTTGGCACCTTGAGGTAAAAATCTATTATTGAGAAAAGAAATCTTTATGTGGAATCCTGGATCTTTAAATGTTATCCAGAGGCTGTTCTTGCTTTTCTGCTTAGGTTTGCTTCTGTCCATTATTTCAAGGAGCACTGTGGTTTCACCTGCATGGCCCCCCTTTGCCATTTTTATATCTTGAATTTATGATGAGCCCAGTGTACCTCTGCAGTGCTTATACTCTGCTTCTTACAGGCTACTAGATGACTCCTCATATAGCTATCCAACTTACTGAGAAGTCTTAACTCAAAGTGTATAAGGGGACGAACACTTAAAAAACGGTTTTGTTTTTTCCTTAAATGCCTACTGATGGTGCTCTAGTCAACCCTTTCTCTGTTATGGGAGAGGGGACTTGATAATATCTCAATCCAACTCAATACTTTTTTCAGTTATTTTTAGTTTTGGAACAGTTTCATTCCACTTGTTTAAGATTCAGTATGGTTGGTTTTAAAACATTAGTGTCAAAGTTTAGTGAAAACTCTTCTTGTCACATAAATAAACAAAATTAAGTGTTGATCAGTTTTATGAATAAAACAAGAAGGTGAGCTAGAGAATGACAGTGAGATTTTAAGATTGGGTGGTGGAGAAAGACAATTTTATAGGACCAAGACCAGTAGGATATTAAGGAACTAACTGGGTGAAGGGTGAGGTGGAGTATCCCAGGAGGAAGACAAAACGCAAAGACCATGAGGAGGAAATGACCATGGCACATTCTAGGGACAAATAAAATGTCCATAGTGGCTGGAGCATAGCCAACAAGGAGTCAAGTGTTGTGAAATAAGATAAAAATGGCAGCTGGGGCCCCACCTGCAGACTCTTGAAGGTCTAATGGGAGGAGTTCAGATTTTACTCTAAATCCAGTGGGAAGCCATTGAAGTGTTTCAAGCAGGGAATTTTTACATGATTCAACTGAATTTTCATGTTTTCTTGTATTTGCATAAAAATAAAGCCAGAAGTCACCAGCATGTCATAATTTCTGTAATGTGTCTTTGAAGATATGTGGAATTATAGCCACTGTTTTGTGGAAGCCAAGGTCTGTGGTTTAAACTTCATATCCTCTTTTGATTTTTCAGCTGCCAAGGAAAGTGAACAATGAAGCCACCATTTCTTTTAGCCCTTGTGGTCTGTTCTGTAGTCAGCACAAATTTGAAGATGGTGTCAAAGAGAAATTCTGGTAAGTTGCTGGCAACTTCTCACTATGTGGCCAAAAATATGTGTGTTTTTCTGAGCATCCAGAGAGCATCTGTGCCTTTAACTAAGAAAATCTTTCAACAGAATTGCTTGTATTCCAGCTATACTGGAAAGTAGCCAAAATAAAAATGAGATTTTAAACCTACCACTGAGAAAATATTGGGAAACCAGTGAAATTTTGTTCAACTTCAATGGCAGCATATTCTCAGTGGACAATGAAATATTAAGGGCCTACTTAGGGTTGGTTACATTTGATAGTGAATATACACCTGGGAGCAAACATTTGCAAAGCAGAAGACAGGAAACCTTTAAAAATATATATCCTTTGCCTTCTAATTGGGTGTGCAGCACTACAGTTTAAATGAAAGCTTTTGACAAATATCTGTGAGCTTTAGTTCCTCACATCTTCACATTTGTACCAAATCCCTAACAGGCAGAGGTTTAAAGCCTCCAAGCTAAAAAATATTAGCTAATTGCCTGAAGAGGAATTTCTTGAGACAAAATATCTAAATCTAGAACATGGGGGACTGGCACGCAGCCATCATCATACTACAAGATTAGCTGTAGCCAGTAGGTATCCCAATCAAAGCTTAATGATGGTTTAGAAACACTTGGATATATATGTCTTTCAGTTTTGATTATACATTCTAGCTGTAATTACAAACAATGCATAAGATTTTAAGAATTGATTTTTTTGTCTGTAATCATTTCAGTAAGACATTGAGGAATGTATTATTATATGGTAACAAAAGATTATGATGGGGCTTTCTGCTGGCTTCTAATTCAGTTATTTTCTAAAATTAAGTGTATGCTCTTTACTTGCTCATTAAGTATAAAAAACCCAAGCAATAAAGTGCATGCCTATTTTTCAAAGCAATAAATGCTGGCTGGGGTTTGGGTAATGTTTGCTTTCTGAGGCGAGAATACTTGCTAATTGAAATAGCTAAAGAATAGTATTGTTCTTTAATTGATAGCATATTAATAAGTCACAAAAGTGGGTCATGGTGTAAAACAGAACAGCACCGTTGAAGTCCAGAGTATTCTGGAGTGGTAAAGTTAGGGTAATATATTGTTTTTTATTTATCTCCTTAAAGACTTTTATGTATTTAACACACATTTTGTATATTGTGACTCTCTTTCACCTGTATGTGTGTGTAACCTTTTCCTTATATCTCCAATTTGGCATGTTTTACATGGCTGCCTTTCCTTGCCTTTCTTTTGAAGTCACATTTTCTACTTTCAATCTGGGTTCAAACTGACTATTGCTGAAATAAAATAGTTGGGAGATATTACTTACTAGAAATGCGACTGATTGGACCAGATACCATTTTCCTCACTTTGTTATGTCATAATGTCTGTAGCAGAGTCTGAAAGGAAGAAAAGAAGAAAGAGAATTGAGAGTTTAAAAAGGCATCTATACTATTTGCAGCTTAATTCAAGTAAAATCCAAACTAAAAAAATGCAAACAAGTTGCTACCTGTGTATTCTGTCTTGTTTTCTTGGTTTATTTATTATTTATGAGGAGAGAGGCTGTTACAAAACGTATATACATAGAGAAGTTATCGCTGACATACAGGTGCCTCTAAAGATCAACTTTTTAATGCTTTGTCCTTTTGTTCTTGACTTGTCAAGGGTGAGGCTGTTTGTGGCTTACTAGGGGGTTCTGAGCTTTGCCGTCTTCATGTGGCCAAGCAGTGTCATATCTGCAGTGAACTCTATTGAAGACATATTACTCAAAAAGATATTCCCCTTAGTGTTTGCAGGGTTTCAGTCTCTCCTTGCCCGTCTGTTTACCCTCAGTTCCGTCCTAGGACAATAGCAACTGTAATCCTGGAGCAACACTTTTCCTGCAGGCCTGGGCAGTGGGGAGGTTTGAATGCAGTTGGTTGTCTTTTCTAAGCCTTCCTGCTTCTAGTTCCAGTGTATGTGGAGTAGGCAGGGAAGACGAGTAGGTTGATGTTGGTTTATGCATGTCTGTGTGTGTGTGTGTGTGGTGTTTCTTATTTCAGAATACAGAAACAAAAACCAAGCATGGGATGAATAAAAGACATCCTGAGTTGCCTGTAGCTGCTGAAAATGGGGCTCGTTGGGAGTTCTTTCTTCCCTTCTATTTAGCCCCTCTGATTGTAACCCACTTCCCAGCCCCTGCACTACTGTTAATGTGATTATTTTATGTGGAAAACAGAATTATTTGCTCTGTTATTATGATAGTCCTATTTGAGTTGACCCTACCTTTTGAAGAACATTAAAAATTGCTTTGGCAAACCTGTAGCACAAGTTTTGTTTTGCGCGATCTGTGAAGTCCTTTTGGCCTTTGCCCCTTAATGAGATCTGGATTTAGGCTTGCATAGTTCTTCTTGATCTCACCAGTGGAGCTCAGAACTTTTATTTTACTCCCTTCTTTCCCTCCCCCCAATAAAAAAATTAAGAATGATTGGGCCCTTTACTCTTTAACATTTAGAACATTTGGTGCCAGCTGTGAAACCAGTTATGATGATTTGTGTGCAGTTCATTACAGACAGGGGTCCCTTTCACTAAGATCCCAATGAGTCCTAATGCCAAGGACCTCCCTTATGCACAAGACAGAGGACCAAGGGATGGAAATTTCTTCTTATAATCAAGTATAATACTAAAATACTTGAGTTCTTTTGAAGCAAATCTAGTCTTGGGCACATATTGAAACACAACTCTTGGTTTCCAATAGTATGCAATTTTTAGGAGCTGCAGCACAGGTTATGTTTCTAAGTAATTCCCAGTCACACTGGGTAAGCCCAACCTTCCACCCTGGCTAGGGAATCAGCAAAGATGGCTCTGAGATTGTATCTCAGGCCTGGCTGCATTAGAATATAGCAGAGAATCTAATTTTAAGGACTGAAACTGATTGGTGAAGGGTGGGCTTGTCATCACAGATACTCATGAAGTCCTTCAGCACTGGCATTTTCTAAATTTAGGACTAAATAGAGAAGGTCATAAGACAATGTATTAAAAATAGGTTTACTTAAAGGTATCGTTCTTTATGGCAGGGAATTGGTTAATATCTTGATAAAGGCTGATGACAGAAACACCTGTATCTAAAACTAAGTTTTAATAGGATGGGTGGGAGAAATAACTCTCCCTCAAGAAGAGATCTCCCAAGGGCTTCTATTTAGCTGTTTCTTTTTACCTCAAAAATTATGTCCTCAGAGCATACATGGACTTTATTTTGGGGGGACATTAAGCTGTCTCCTTGACTTCTCTCTGACTTTGCTGTTACTGGAGAAACATGTAAGCTGTGTTATGCAGTTGTTGGCATTCAGTCCTCCCAAGCTGGGTCTTCATATCAGAGGAGCAAGGAACAGGATGTCCAGTTGGATGAGGGGATACGTTTAATTCTGAAGCCAAATTGGGTCATCTTGCAGTCAGTAAATCTGTAGGATGACCTCAGCAAAGCAGCTACTCAGTGATCTGGTGTTTGGAGGAGAACTGCAGAGCTACCAAAATATCTTAATCACCTAGAAAAATGTAGTCCCTGGTGCTAAGGAAGCTGTGAAGGCCTGCTGGCACACAGTGGGTACTTACAGATACATTTTGGATTAACTTGAACAGAACCACTAAATCCCACATAATGAGAGAATGGCTTTACTTGAGGCTTTGGCTTAGTGGTTTATAGAATTACTGAATTTTCTGATTGTTGATGAAAGGGTAGCAGCTTGTTCTCGCTAGAAATTCCTTGGTTTTAGAATTTCGAGTCAAATGACTGAGGAAGACCATAAAGGCAGAAATGGAGGTTATGTGTCAACATTTGTAGCAAAGGTAAAAAGAGTCTGACAACTTTCAACTGTAAACAAAATAACTTTCCTTGTAAAGTTGTTACATAACTGAAAATAATAACAAAATATCATGCCTTGACTTCTTAAAAAAGAAGGCAAAATGTATTTCAAAATAGTGATTAGAAGTAATGTTCCCCAGAGGATATTCCCACTGTGCCTTTAGCTGCCGAGTGCAAAAGCACTAGGTTGGAAGTTGGATCCATAAAGTGCTATTGAAATCTTATCTCCTAAATTTATTCTAATGAGCTAAGGTAACGGAGGAAAATAGCTCCCCATGATCTCTTCTTTAATTGAAAGGGGTCATCTGAGACTTGATACTTTTGTCTCTTTAGTTAGGGTGACGTCTGTAGAGGGAAGTGGATCTTGGAAGGAAGGGAAAGTGGTACTGGAAGGAGTGCCCTGGTCATTGGCAATGAAGAAGCATTAAAGTGTGGAGTATGGAGCAAAGGTTACAGCAAGTAAGGAGTAGCGAGGGATGAGAGAGATCAGTCAGAAAGAACAACACGGCCAGAATGGAGCTGAGTGAAACTCCCACTTATTGAACAGGTTGAAGGGCAAATAATTTTAGGATTCTCAGTCATTGAATTTTTATGGCTAATGGCATAGCTAGTCATGAAATACTTATTGAACTCTTTCTGCATGTTCAACATTGTATGGTGGGTTCAGGGGGAAGGGAAAATAAATAAAAACTCTCTGGTTCAGTAATAACTTAATCCCATTGGGATAAATGAATGGCTAAGCAAATTATGCTAACCTGATGGAACACTATATAGCTATTAAAATGACCAGTATTTAGACCATACCCGTATTCGGGTATGTGGATATAAATAATAAGTAAAAAAAATTCTCAGAACACAGCAATGTTAAAATATGCATTTACACTAATCAAAATTGAAAAAGAATTTGGAATGATGTTTACCATTTACAGTTAAATGATTTTTTTCCTACAAATTTGCCTAAATATATGAAAAAAAATAAGAGATCTGCTTTACTGGAAGGAAATACTCTTACTGGGATGCTTCATGTGTGAAACTCCTGCAGAATAACTCAAGAGAATTTGATTTGATATTAAACTTGCACAGCACAGACCTCCAAAAGTAAGGGAGTCAGGGAAGGGCAGGATCAATACTGGACATTCTAGAAAAGGGTACGATCAGTATTACATTCTATAAAGATGGGGGGGGCTTTGAGGCAAGTCTTGACAGCAGGTAGGACAAGAGTGAGCTGGAATGAGGGAGGAGGACAATTCGAGGTAAGTGGCAGAGTGTAAGTGAATGGATGGATATGGCAGCAACTTTGGCAGGGGTGTCTAGGGAGAGATGTTTAAGTCAGCAAATGACAAGCAGTTAAGTTGGCTAACAAGCTATGCCAAGCTGAAAGATAGAAGTGCCTGAGTCTTGGTTAGAGCAGTATAGATTAGTAGCAGATTTTATGTTTCTGTAGAGTGGTAATGAATGATGACTCTTGGAATCATCTACGGGGTTCACTGCAAAGGATAGCCAGGTGAAGAAGTCTAAAATGATCCCTATGGGGAAAAGCAGAACTTGGGAATTTTACTGTGGAACAAGTAGGAATTAGTTTCTTTTTATGTTTTCTCAACTTTTTATCTTGAAACATTTCAAATCTACAGAAAAGTTACAATACTATAATGGCCATCATATACTCTTTATTCGTAAGGTATCACTGAGGTCTAGATGGCTGATAGTGTTTTCTGTATCTTCTGTGTCCTTACTGATTTTTGATACTTGTTCCATCAATTAATGAGAGAGGGTTATTAACACATCTGCCTATTGTGGATTTGTCTCATTCTCCCTTTACCCATGTCAATTTTGTCTCATGTATTTTGATGCTCTTATTAGTTGCATGCATATTTAGAATTGTTTTGTCTTGAAGAATTATCCCCTCTATCTCTTGCAGTGCTCTTTGTCCTGAATTTTACTTTGTCTATGTTAATATAGCTCTCCTGACTTTTGCTTACTGTTGTTGGTATATATTTTTCTATCCTTTTACTCTCCACCTATTTGTAGCTTTAAATTTGAAGTGCGCCTTTTGTAGACTGCATATTGTTGAGGTATTTTTTATCCAGTCTAACAACTTCTGTCTTGCAGATAAAGTGTTCAGTCCATTGAGAACGAATATAATTCTTGATATGTTTGAGTTTAAGTCACATTTTCCGTTTGTCTCTTCTGGTTTATGTTGTTCGCCTGTTGCTTCTGTTCTGTTTTGTTTTGGTTTAACGGAATAATTTTTGGTTGTATGTTATGTCCTTTATTGCCTTTGTAAACAAACCTTTACAATTTTTTATTGGGTATTTAAGATCGGGGTCACAAACTGTGGCCAGTGGGCCAAAACTAGTTCATTGCCTGATTTTGTAAATAAAATTTTATTGAAATGTAGTCACACTTGTTTGTTTACACATTGTGTATGGCTGCTTTTGTGCTACAATAGCAGAGTTGAGTAGTCACGACAAAGGCTGTGTGGCCAACAGTGCTTAAATATTTACTGTCTGGCTCTTTACAGAGAAAGTTTGCTGGCTTCTGCTCTAGGGCTTAACTTTACAAAGTCTGTCTAGACTCAGTATTGTACCACTGCATATTGCATACCTGAAACACCGTATTTGCTACTTTCCTCTTCTTGCTTATTACTTCATGCTTTAGGTTCCTCCCTTCTCACTTCACACATCACACTTCACACTCACATGTCTTCCCAGTTCACAAATGTAATCACCTTAAAACAGTATGGTTCTGTTTATGCAGCCTTCATCATTCAGGTTTTTACTGTCATATCTTTTACTTCTACATATATTATTAACACTCCTTTACACTGTCATTATTTTTGTTTTAAGCAGTCGGTTTAAATTTTCCAGGCAATTATGAGAAGCAAAGGGCATAGCTTTTATATTTTCCCATGTATTTACCATTTCTAGAGCTTTTCTTTCCTTCCTAATAATTTGAATTTCCTTCTTGTGTCATTCCTTCTCAGTTTGTAGGACAAGGTTTACCTTTTCTCACAGCACAAGTATGCTGGAGATGAAGTCAGCCTTTTGTTTATATGAAAATGTGTTTATTTCACCCTCCTTTTTGAGGAGTATTTGCCCTTGATAGAGAATGCTGGGTTGACAGTTTCATTACCCAGAGATGTCATTCCATTGTTTTCTGGTCTCTATAGTTTCTGATGAGAAGCGGGTGTTCAGTGTTATCATTGTTTCCGTATATGTAATGTTTTCTTCCCCCTTCTGGCTGTTTTTAAGACTTTATTTTTCCCTTTGCTGAAATCAGAGCTTTGACTATCCTATTTAGTTGTTTTCTTTGTATTGATCATGCTTAGGGGTAGCTGAGAGTTTTGAATCTTTAAGTTGAAGTTTCTCATAAACTTTGAGAAATGTTTATGTATCACTTTTCAAATACTTTTCTGCCCCGTTCTCAATTTCCTCTCCTTCTGTAACTACTGTTACAAGAAAGGTTGCTTGTGTTATAATTGTTCCTCCGGGTCTGAGAGTCTATTCATTTTACTTCAGCTATTTTTTTCTCTTTTTCAGATTGGAAAATTGCTATTGCTTCGTCTTCAAAAATCACTGACTCTGCTGCCATCTCTTAAAACCTATCTGGTGAAAGTTTTGTTTCAGTGACTGTATTGTCAGTTTTAGAATTTCCTTTTCAATCTATTTATAGATTCAATTTCTATGTTGATACTTATGATCTAGTTCCTTTATGTTTCTGAGTATATTTTCTTTAGTTCTTTGGCCATATTTATTCTAGCAGCCTAAAAGTCTTTGTCTGCTAAATCCAGTGTCTGGGCTGTCTCAGAACTCTTTTTTTTAACTCCTTTTTTTCCTTGATGTGGGTTACTATTTGTTTTCCATGTCAGGTGATTTTTTTTCATTGAGCACTGCAATTTATTGATAATATATTATAGAGATTCTAGATTCTATCTCTAAAGGGTATATTCTCGTAGCAGTTCAATTACTGATCTTAAAGTTTTGGTGCTTAGTTTTAGGCTTTGCTGGAATAGATCTGTGGAAAACCCAGAGTATGTCACAGTCACCTATAACTTGGTGGGACTCAATCTCTAATGGTTTTTTTCCTTAGGTGGATCTTGTCAGAGCTTGGTTTTAGGCTTTGTTAGGGAAGGTCTAGAGTAGGCCATATTCTACAGCACCATTCTTTTTTTTTTTTGGTATCATTAATCTACAATTACATGAAGAACATTATGTGTACTAGGCTCCCCCCTTCACCAAGTCCCCCCCACATATCCCTTCACAGTCACTGTCCATCAGTATAGTAAGATGCTGTAAAATCACTACTTGTCTTCTCTGTGTTGCACAGCCCTCCCCGTGCCCCACACACACTATACATGCTAATTGTAACACCCCCTTTCTTTTTCCCTGCCCTTGTCCCTCCCTTCCCACCCATCCTCCCCAGTCCCTTTCCCTTTGGTAACTGTTAGTCCATTCTTGGGTTCTGTGATTCTGCTGCTGTTTTGTTCCTTCAGTTTTCCTTTGTTCTTATACTCCACATATGAGTGAAATCATCTAGTACTTGTCTTTCTCTGCCTGGCTTATTTCACTGAGCATAATACCCTCTAGCTCCATCCATGTTTTTGCAAATGGTAGGATCTGTTTTTTTCTTATGGCTGAGTAATATTCCATTGTGTATATGTACCACATCTTTATCCATTCATCTACTGATGGACATTTAGGTTGCTTCCATATCTTGGCTATTGTAAATAGTGCAGCGCTAAACATAGGGGTGCATCTGTCTTTTTCAGACTGGAGTGCTGCATTCTTAGGGTAAATTCCTAGGAGTGGAATTCCTGGGTCAAATGGTAAGTCTACTTTGAGCATTTTGAGGAACCTCCATACTGCTCTCCACAATAGTTGAACTAATTTACATTCCCACCAGCAGTGTAGGAGGGTTCCCCTTTCTCCGCAACCTCGCCAACATTTGTTGTTGTTTGTCTTTTGGATGGTAGCCATCCTTACTGGTGTGAGGTGATACCTCATTGTGGTTTTAATTTGCATTTCTCTGATAATTAGTGATGTGGAGCATCTTTTCATGTGTCTGTTGGCCATCTGTATTTCTTTTTTGGAGAACTGTCTGTTTAGTTCCTCTGCCCATTTTTTAATTGGATTATTTGTTTTTTGTTTGTTGAGGTGGGTGAGCTCTTTATATATTTTAGACGTCTCTGACCATTTTTTAATTGGATTATTTGCCTTTTGTTTGTTGAGGTGTGTGAGCTCTTTATATATTTTGGATGTCAACCCTTTATTGGATCTGTCATTTATGAATATATTCTCCCATACTGTAGGATACCTTTTTGTTCTATTGATGGTGTCCTTTACAGCACCATTCTATCTCCTAAAGCAGGACCTTTCTGGAGTCTTGGCTGAATGCCCAGGTGTTAACACGGTGTTCCCCAACACTGATTGCTTTCTAATATCACTGTTCTTTTATTAACCCGGTAGTGGTCACTCTCTAATGATAAGCCTTTGGCACTCATGCCCTGTGCATGTTCAGCCCATCTTTAGCCAGGGACTCATACAGATACCATGGGCTCCCCTCTGTGAAGATTGCTTCTTTTGCTGAAGGTTCCAGCAATTTTAGCTGCCCAGATCTCTGTAGCTTCATCTCAGCAGGACGGCCGGGCTCTATTAGGACTCCTTTTCACTGTGCCATGGTGGGTGAATTGTCCCCAGGCGGAGAGCCAGGTTGACTGTGGGTCTCAGTGCATGTATTTCCCTTTTCTCTGAGAGCTCTGTCTTGCACTGCCTGAAAAGAGTTGCTTCACATATTTTGCCCACTTTTATCATTGTTTTATGTGGGAGAGCTTGTCTAGTTCCAGCTGGTTCATTGTAGCCTGAAGTGGAAGTTTTCCTGTTACCTTTTGATACCCCATCATTGTTCCAATACTTCCTTGCTTTCTGTCATAAAGATGTGCCAGATTATCTTCAGACTTTCTGTGTCCCAGTACTGGGATTAGCCACTTTTTCCTGATTCCTTTCTGTGGAAAATACTATTTAGAAACATTTGTGAAAATTGCAGTTGAATTCTGATATTTCCAAATTCAAATCCAACATAACAAGGTTATTCTTCATCTTTACCCATTCCATATTTTATCACCTTTTCTCAGTGGAAACTTTGTTCACATCAACATGAATATACTTATTTTATCCTATAATTCTTAAAAAATAGTTTCAGAAATTCTACAACAAAACTACTACCAACAACAAACCAAAATGAAGTAGAAGATACTTTACAATTCTTTTTTGTCCTTAGAATTCATCCTACTAAATCTGTGTGGTTAATGTGTTGTATTAAAAATTATTTGAATTAATTGATTTTCTTTGTGGCTATGTTATTCAGTATATAAATAAGTTAATTCTTGTACTCAATTTGCTTTTTTCTCAATTTTGATTAAATTGTATTTTTGAATACATAAAATATTTATATCATTGAAAATTAAAAATTATAGAAAAAGGAATAAATCAAAGCCATATCATTGCCATACCTATTTCTTCTACTGATCTCACAAATGGAGTATGTATAATCAGTTTCTTCAGTTTCTAGTATTTCCTTCTTTTTTCTCCCGACAAATCAATGTATGTATTTTATTTTTCCTTGTTTTATACTTAAAATGTAGCAAAATGTAGAACTACCTATTTGATTTTTTGCTCCTTGTTTTTTTTTTTCACTTACTGTATCTTAGAAATCAAGTAGTGGGATTATTCTATTTATTTTTATTATGATAGTATATTATGCTTAATGAAAGTTCAAAGTATATCAAAATAGAAAAACTCTTATAATTTCATTTCCAGAGATAATTCTTCACTATATTTCATATAGATTCTTCTAGATAGTTTCTTTGGATATGTATGTATGCAGATGATGTCTGTAGCCTAAATTTTATATTTTTGAAACCTAGAATCATACTACATATACTAATCTCCGACTTTATCATTTAACATGACATTTATATCTGTAACCCCTAACCCTTGGCAATACAGATCTAACTCAAACTTTTAAATACTATGCAGTTTTACATTGTATGGATTTATTATAAATGTAAACCTGTGCTCCATTTATGGAGGTTAGGGTTTCATCTTTAGGTTTCTGCTATTTCAAAGCAATTCTGCAAGGAGTACCCTATTACTTATATCTTAGTGCATTAGAAGAGCAAATGTATTTTAGGCTATATCCCTACAAGTGGAAATATTGGATAAAATTTTTATTTTAATTTTTGAAAGATGCTGACAAACTTGCCACCAATATCACTGTACCAAACCCATATCTCCATCAACAGAATAAGGGAGTTCCTCTCTCACTACACACTTGCTAACTGTATATTGTCCATTAAAGAATTTTTGCCTATCTAAGTCCAAATGAAAACCATCTCATTCTTCACGAAAATCCCCATGTTGGCTATGATGAGAATGTTCCTTGGATTCAAAGAACCTTAGAAGTGTGTGTGTGTGTGCGCGCGTGCGTGAAGGGGGAGGGAGAGAGGGAGATTAAAATCAACAGGAAAGCAATCCATACTTGGAATTCTTTGGCCAGTAGCTAATTAAAATATTTAATAAATTTTAAAGTTGGAAAGCCTGAAAATATTCCATGTGGGGATCTTGTCCAGCTCTGTAGCATCATCCAAATACAGAAATACCAAGCTTGGTGTTATGCTGGATTTGTTACTGTCCATAAGGGTGGGGAAGGATGAGAGCGAAGTAAGAATAAATTGATAATTCTATTAATTTTGATGCTGGGATTTAGCCCATTCATAAGAACAGCCAAGAACTGTAGTGAATGGGCTCCTTTCTGCTTTTGTTTTGGAATGAAAGGATATTGTATCTGCCAGAGTGGAGAGAAGCTTTAAATGCCTGTAATTTCTGCTGGGTTAGTTTCTATCAAAACCCAACTCATGTAGGCATGTCAGGCTAAAGTGCATCCCTTGTGGCTGTGTTGACTCTACAGGCATAATTTGCCCTAAACGAAATATGTGCTCTGCAAGAAGTATGCCATTACTGCATATTGTAGTTTGGTCCCTGGGGAAAGCTGGCATCCAGAGATTTCTTAAAATATGCATGACACCCTTAGTCCATTAGAAGAAAACTGAATATGCAGATTTAAACTTTTGCTCTTATCCTGATTCTTGCCCTATTTTTGCTTCCATA
This sequence comes from Manis pentadactyla, assembly GCF_030020395.1. NCBI lineage: Eukaryota > Metazoa > Chordata > Mammalia > Pholidota > Manidae > Manis > Manis pentadactyla. The sequence goes on along the minus strand of NC_080038.1, from coordinate 101,648,980 downwards.
TATTTATCTGAAACTATCATAGAGAAGGCAAGATGCTTTGTGAGGATTGCACCAGAACTGTTTGGTCTAAAAGAAATGCCTTGAAATTCAATGACCTTCCCCCAGGCGAAGAAGAGTTAGGCTGCTTCTCTCCACAGGGTTGATTTAGGAGAGCTGTATTCTAAGTGTGCTCTTCCTAAATGGCTACAGACAAAAAACACATGGTTTTAAATGGCACCCATTAAACCCTTGAGATGAGTGACATATATTTGGCATCACTGCTTTCTGGAGAAATGAGATAGTAGTTACCTACAACTGAATTCTGCTAAGGAATGTCACAGAAGCAAGGCACTTTATTAAGTTCATCAAACGTACAAGCGGACTGTGTAAGAAGTCCTGTGCTGGGCACCTTTAGGTGATCAGAAATGGTTAAGGCATACTCATGGCCCTGAAGCAATTCAGTAAATCATATGGGATGGGAGACATTAACATGCATTGAGTGCTACAATATGCCAGATACTTCGTATACACTGTCTTCTCATACAAAGGCACCGAGGTAGATAGGTCCCACTCCTGTGTCATTTTACAGATGGGGAAACTGAGGCTTAAAGTGGCTAAATAACTTGACCACAGTTTATTTGACCTTCTAGGAAGGAGCAGAATCAGTGATGGGGGTGATATTTTTAGCAGAGGGAACAGCAGGAGCAAATGTATGGATACCTAAAATACAGGCTATTTTCAAGTACGAAGTAGCCCAGATTGGCTGGAGGATAGTATAAGATTCAACTAGTTGAGGAGATGTATTTGCATAGAAACAAGTAGCTAGACAGATGGTATCTTGAATATCCAGTTTTTGAAATTATAGGAAATATATTGGGAGTCTAGAACAGAAATGTGGTTTGAGGTACCTCAGACTGGAAGGAAAGGGGCAAGGTTGGTGGGACATCCTAGTCTAGATTTTATAGTGTTTCTCTTTATATCCCTTGTACTTGTATAGTAAAAGGGTCCAATCAGAGCTTTATTTTCAGTTTTTAATATGTCTTTTGGACGAAAGAAATTACTGAGTAAGGCATCGCTCTAAATTGTAAATCTGAATGAGATTCGTCTGTCTTCAATCTTCAGCTTCAGGGAATTAATGGTTAAAAAAGAAAAGGAACTTGTTCCTGGTCTTAGAATTACCAGCAGGTGGCGCTGTAGGACATTCCTTCTATAGCTCTGAAGCAATCCTGTGACGGTATTCATAGTCAGACAAGAGAAGAAATAACAGCTTTTATTATAGTTTTGTACTGTGATTGAGCTAATATTGCACACAGACCCCTAGTACCCTCCGCACTCCACCCCCGATCCCGCATGGCTATGTAGTTTGTGAAGCCACCTGCTTAGATTATCACAGAACTACCTCTGGATCTTTCCATTTTTCCAAAACAAGGTGACTGTGAGGCATAGCTCTAGTTAGTTGTCCAGAAGTTCTTCAGTTAGGTATTTGGAGGCTGAAGGCAGGCAAGAGTTATAAGGCTGGCGGACAGTACCTTTGGCACTCCCCCCAGACACTTTGCTTTTAAAATCCTGGCTTTCATCTCGGGCATCTAACTGTCACCAAGGCTGAACAGTATCCAAAGGATTCACAACTTTCTTGACCTAGCTCTCCCTCCACCCTTTCCTCAGAATGATCTCGTTCTGTGATAGGCGATAGCTAGCTCATCTTTAAACCAATCCAGGCTGGTCTGTTGGGGCACTACTGAACATGTGATGCTGTTAGACACACCTTCCTTTTTGGCAGTCTCTTCTTCTTTTGGTCAAGTGACACCACTTTATTCTGGGTCTGTCCAGTTCTTTCTCTTTTTCAATCTCCGTCTTTACCTCATTTTCTTCTGACTGTCCCTAGAAAATTGTTGTGTGTTTTTTTTGCCAGCATTTTCTCCTGAATTCTCCCTTTTTTAAAAGCAGTGTGTTCCTGAGTTTCTATTCCTTTGGTTTACTCTCTACTGTTAGTGCTTCTCAACAGTGGCTGCGTATTAGAATCACCTGGGGAGCATTTTAAAGATACTCTTGTACAAGTCTCACCTCAAGAGATACTGATTTATTTAGGCTGGAGTAAGGTCCAGGCATCAGTAGGTTTTTTTTGTGTGTGTGGGTGTGTGTGTATATTTTAAGTTTGAGGTGATTCTAATGTGCAACCAGGGATAAGACCTCCTGACCTTTTGAGGCCTCTAGATCCAGCAATCCAGTCGTATGTCTCTTCAGATTTCCAGTTTCATGTCTCTTCTGAGTTACGTGCACTATTTTCCTGCTAGACATCTTCACTTGGTTGTCCCAAAGGTACTTTGAATTCAACTTGTTGAAGACTGAACTTTTAATTTCCTTCCTTCGAATCCCACCCTTCCTCTGTGTACCATATCTTGGTTAAAATGGTATTCTCATTCTTTTTGAACCAGCATATGTAGCATGATCTCAAAATGTTTCCTAACTTTCCATATCTAGTAATCACCAAGTTGTACTAATTCTACTTCTAAAATATCTTCCAAATCCACCCCAGTGCTCTTCATCTTACCTGCCCCCGACCTATTTCAGCCTTTCATTCTTTCTTTCCTAAAGACTGAACAAGCCTCTACCTGGTCTTCCTGCTTCAGCTTCCAGTCCCTTCTTCACTGTCACCCATTTTCCATAATACTCGCAGATGGTGTTTTTACTAGTTTGTTTGCTTTTAATTATAGGTATGATCACACCTTTTCCTATGAAATAAAAATCCTTTGGCCCCCTACTGCATACAAGATAAAGTTTAAATTCCTTGTGGCATACAATCTGTTGTCAAGTAGACCCTTCTTAGTTTATTCCTTCATTCATTCATTCATTCATTCAGCAATTAAATACCATATGCCTCTCCACACACAAGCCATATTCATCATTCTGAAAACAAAAACCAAAATCCAGAACTTCACTTTCCCAGCTCTGAGCACCTGCTTTTCTGCTTTTCTTCATTTGTAAGTCACTTCCCACCTTCTCTGTCTTTTGATAATCCTACTCAGCTTTGAAGACCCATTTCAAATGTCATTTTCTCTGTGAAGCTTTCCCTGGAGTGCTCCCGCCCACCTGACTCTTGCTGGCAGAATTCATTGTCTCTCCTGTGCTCCTGTAGCGCTTTGTTTATATCTCTCTACTCAAACTGGTCATATTGTGATTTAGTTATTTGTGTGTCTGTCTTTTCCACCACACCTGTGAATTCTTCAAAAGCAAGAATTTTTTCCTTGCATCCCCTGTGCCTAGCAGACTGCCTTGCCCGTACTAGTTGATGTACACATGTTTATTAGATGCCTTAATAAATGCTTACAAATTGCTGGCATCCTAGCAGACTTAAAGGGAAGAAAAATTGAGACAGGAAGTCATTGAACAACCTGGCATCACCAGATATTGCACCTCTCACAGTTTGGGATTGTGACCAGCGCACCACAGCCTGCTCACCGTCTGCTGTTTCTGCAAGGAGGGTTCACCAGCACTATCAGAGCTCTCTGCAGTTCTGTCCTCATCTGCAGAGCCCACAATCATACAGACTTTATAGTTCATGATGAGTTTTCAATGCATGAACATCACCTCGTTCAGCTCAGTCTCCTCTATGCCCAGTGACTTGATATATTTATGATTCATGTGGTGTGAACTTGCTAAGGACAGAGCATGGGAGAGCAAGTAAGACTTGGTGAGGACAGGCCAGTTACTTTCTTTTTATTTTTCTTAAGAGAAAATAACATCCATGTGGCCTGGAATTAGGAAAAGGCTCAAGAAAATGCTGTGTCAGTGAACAGCCAAAGTCCTGTTCTGCAGTATAGGCCACCCCATATTTAAATTAATGCTTTTGCTGTAAAATATTAGACAACAGCAGCGGCAAACTGGCAAGAAGCAACCCTTGGGTTGCAAATATTTTTGATAGTTATCCAGCAGTCCCAGTGGAATGACAATATCAAGGAATGAAACCCCTAATTGTCAGGGGAGCAGTAGGGCCTGGTTTTATCAGCATGGTGATATGTCAGCCAGGTCTAAGTTAGCCTTTTACAGATCCTCTGTGTCTCAGCCTTCCTTCCTACTTTTGTTCAAAGCACAGTGTTCCAGCCCTTTGAGCTCTTCCTCACTCACTCTCTAATTTCTCCTCTGATACAGACCTCTTGTACCTATTTTCATTTTATCAGTCCATAGGTGTCATTCTCAAATTCTTTGTGTTTCACCTAACTACTGCTTGTCCAAAGCTGTTGTTACCAATTTTGGCTTGCTTTTTACTTAGAATCAATTCCATTTTCTTACGGAACTGAGCAGTTAGTGAGCAGATATCTAAAATCTGATTTTGAGTTTAAGAAATCCACTCGAGAACCTGATGAGAACTGGAATGTCATAAAAATGAAAACTGTGCAACAAAGGGGCCCTTAGGACATACATATATTTTAAATCCACTACCCAGCCATGTACCTTTGCCCTTTCCTTTTCTAGTTGCCCCTTTAAATTCTAGAGTAGTCCCTGAATGGTACTAAAATGTGGTTCATTGACTCCTTCTGCTGATTAGAAAAATGAACAGGAAACATATCATTTATGGTGAATGTCACGATGAGGAAGTTAAAGCAAAGCATCCTTAGAGGCTTTGACAATTTGTTGCCAGACTGACATTTGTTTTTGCAGTTCTTTTTCAGACTAAGGAGAGCCTTTCCATTTCCTCTTAGAAGGTTTGAACTCTGATCCCAGTGTTTTGAAGCTCAGGATGTTAGGCTTACCTCTCACACATACCAGAACAGGGAAGAGAATGAACAGCTCCATGTCCTGGGAAATGTCACATTTCCCTTTTCTAATGTGGTCTTAGGATTTTTACTTTCTGTACTTCTCTTCCCTGAATTTTCAGGTGGGGCTAGTCATACCCTCTGACCTCTCAGGGGTTTTATTAGAGTGGACTTGCATCGTCAGTCTCCTTGGATGCCCCCCCTTGCATTTATGTGGTGTCCTTTTTCTTGTTCTTTATGAAGAGTTCTGTCTATCATTTCCACATTCTTGATTATTTATGCTGCTTTCAATGTCCATTTGGGAAGACAATCAGGTTTTTCTCTCTTGAGGAGCCAGAGGATGGGTCTTTTGCATCACTTTGCATAAAATTGTCGTGTTGATTGTATTTCAACCCATAGGTTACAGGTTAATTTACATAAACCTCGCATTCAGGAAGGTAAGGGGCTTGTCAAGGAAAATGAAATAAACCAAGACAGCTAAAACCAAGTATATTCACACTCAGAAAATGGGGTGGGCAAAGAGGAGCTGTGGGCTGGAAGTTTCCTATCATTGTACTCACAAAATCTTAACATAGTGAGGAACCAGAGAGGTTATCTAATCCAGCCTTTCACCGGGGTATGAGTCCCTTGTAGAGCACACCACACAGTGTTGGTTCAGTTGATGATTATACTTTCAGAACCAAGCAGCTAGAAAAGTAGCCTCTTTATTTTTAGAAAGCCTTTAATTGTTAGGAAGCCCAAATCTGACCTTTTATACACTTCTACCAGTGTATCCTAGCTCTGCCTTCTGTTGTCTTACAGAATCAATCTAATCTAGTTGATTCAGAGTCCATGGGTAGGGCTTAAATGAGTCCACAAACCCTATAAAACTGTACAAAATGGTATGTTGGGTGTGTGTGTGAATGCATGCTCATGTCTATAGCTTTCATTGAATTTTCAAAGGGAACATACAGTCCTCAGAATATTTATAACAATCAGGGCTGGCTTCATAAGTATACAACTTGTGCAGTTGCACAGGCCCCACATTTTAGAAGGGACCTGTACTGGGTTTAATGCTCTGCTGTTGACATCATGAAATTCTTAATAATTTCTTAACAAGTGACCTTGAATTTTCACTTTACACTGGGCTTTTCAAATTATAGGGGAACTATCCAAGGACATGAAGCTAGAATAAATCTCTAAAATTCCTAGAATATGAGACTTTTGGTAGTTCTACTTTCAAGGAACCTGTGTCATTCTTCTCTTAGCTGCTGACCCTGTTTGTGCTTCCAGTTTATCTTCTTAATTTGGAATGAAATGGGATCAATATCTGCTGCTTCGTTATCTTCAGTTTCTTGTCTGCTCTATACCAAGGATTCTTAACCTGGAATTCAATGTCATTTTAGAACTTCCTGATTTATCTATATAATATTCCAGACCTTGAAACCAACTTGAGCACAAAGGTAGATTGAGTCTAACTGGAAATAATGAACAGTGTTCATTAACGCTAGGAGCATTCTTATCTTTTTCTCTTTGGGTGTCTGGAATTTGAGCGTCGTGAGTTCTGTCAGAGCAAAAACATATTCATAAAGTGGGCAGTTCAGTTGATCCAATTTAATTTTCTTGAGTTCTGTCTTGCTCGATATGAAAGCGCTAAAATTTAACTCTTTCTCTCTTTTGATTGATTAAGGTCTTTTCCCCCTCACATATAATACTCTCATGATACATTTTATATACCATGTCATGTATTATCATACCAAATTGTATGTTTAATTTCTAACATCAAACTTAGAAAAACTGAATTTAAAATTGTAACCGCCTATTTTATTCCAGCCTATTATTAAAATACGGTTCATTTAGTACGCTAGTAGTTTTACTGGAGGAGTACACCACATGCATGCTCTCCTGAAGTTCACCAGGGATATGTGCTTTTGCTCATGATGTTGGCCTCTGCTGTGGAGAAAGCAAGATCGCAGGCACCATGGAACATGGGAGTGTGATTTGAGACAAATCCATATTGGTCAGCTGAGTGTAGGGCTATTCTTCCAAAGATGATGAGAGGGGAACAAAGTGTGCTCTAAGATGAAGGCTTAAAAGATTTGTAATTGTTTTACCTTAGAATAAAGAAGTCTTAAAGAATGACTTACGAAAATGAGGTGTGTTTTGATGAAGAAGAATTGCTTTCTGTATTCAAAGAGGAATAGATGATTTAAGATTTCGGTTACATTTGAAGAACTTTGCTTTTAATTTTAGAGAATCATGTTCTGTGTAGGTTAGAGTTCACGTCCCTAAGGCAAAGGCCTTGACTAGATGTTCTCTTGAGGTTCCTTCAAATGCTAAGTTTCCACCTTTGGACTTAAAATCCTCTTCCATTGCACGCCACATTGGCATGGGGTTTCCTGCTGACGTGCCTTTCCTCTTGGACTTTTTATCTTCATTTGTAATTCTGTGTTGAGCATATGTCCTTCTTGGGGAAGAATGAGTGTAGAATGAAGGAAGTCCCTTGTTAAGTTGCCGGAATGGACATCCTTAACTATCTGAGTGGGCATGGCGATTTGCCACTTCGTCATCTGTAAGGCTATATATTTACTTTGATTTTGTTGTCACTACTCAAAACATTTTTTGTCTACTGTTTGAGAATTCCTTTCAGAGCCCATGGCACGATCCAGATAACTACAGTTTTGACCTAATCTTTGAGAGTAACTTGCTTCTTTAAAACCACAAACATACATTTACATCCGCATCTAAGTGTGGTAGTGCATTTTCAAGGAAAATCACATTATGATGGTAAAGTAACAGGGTGTTTCTTTGGTTTTTCAACAAAAAATTATAGTAGAGCCTAAAACAAAGCAAGTGAGTGGAATAGATGGCTGGTGACCACTTTGGTGACTAAAGGAAAATATTCATTGAAAACTTAAAATTCAAAATAGCCTCATTATTATATCATACATATATCATCAGTTAACAAGGTAGAATCACAGAATCATGGAATGTCAGCTCTTAAACCCCTGAGGGGTGGTTTAGTCTAGTGCCCTCACCCAAGCATCTATCATTCTCATTCTCCTTTCAGCTGAAATATCATTCCAGGAAGACTGTCACTGAGCTCCCAAGAATAGCTTAGTTTCCCTTGTGCCTGGTCAGGCCCTAATAAATAGTAGACAATAAATATTCATTGAATGCATGAGTATATGAATATGTTTAGGGATTTGGAAGACTGTGACAGAAGTTACAGTGTCTTAAAGTTATTATCATAAATGTCCATGATTATGCAAAACTGTGGGGTAGAGGAGGGAAAGTAATCTGGTTATTGGAGCATTCTGATTGTTGAGATTCCAGGTAAGTGAGAGTTTTCTAGAAATAAATATAAAAAGATTGTCTCATCTCCTTGGGTATTAAAAAGGGCTGATTTTAAACTGTGTTTGCAATTTAACCTAAATTCAAATCTGACTGTTTCTTGCCCTTATAACTGCTAATTCCTGAGCACCATGTGGAATTGTTTGGCCTAGTACTGCTTTTGTAAGGAGCTGGCTATGCTCTGGTAAGAAGAGATCAGATCTGTGAAGAGAAATATTCTGCCGTATATCCAGTTTTCACATGATGTACACTTCATTCCTTGGGATCTGCATTTCCCACTTGCTGACCCTGTGCATGATTCTCCCCATTTTCCTCCCTTTCCAGCATAGCTATACCCATGGGACAGAGACCTGACCTACCTTGGCCACACATGAAGAATTTATATGGGGTCAAGTACTAGGCAAGGACTCTGGACACCTGGATTCTAGTCCTAGCAATGTTGCTTACCACCTACGGGACTGTGGTTAAGTCACTTTCACTTTCTCTCTCTGGTTCTTAGTATTCTCACCCAATAAAAATAATGAGAGGTTTGGGCTTGTGCACATTGCTCTCCAACTGTGTCCTGTGTATTTCTAGGGGTTCATTGGAGGTGCTTCAGGTGTTAATGCCAGGATCAGTGAGACAGACAGAATGAGGGGAGCTCTGGGTTCACCCACCCCACATGAACCACACCATCCTTACTTTTATGTGATTGATATGCTGTGCTTCCCTGAAAGATTGGTTTGAAAACTATATTGAGTGACTTAGGAAGAGTGCATAGTAGATGTAATTCAGTTGTTAAGGCAGTTGGAATGACCCTACCTACTGTGTCCCAATTCAGTATTATTGGCTTGTGGTGTTGCTGATTGAATTGCATTGACCATGCAACAATCTGATCCATTGCCGTAAGGGACTATCTTGTTGGCCACCTGGCTGCCTCTACTCAGATCAACTCAGCAGTAGCTTTAGGTTAAAGATATGGAAATTATGAGCCAAGTAGTAGAAAAAGAGGCTTGTTTCCCTTCTTGTGGGGATTGTGATAGGGGGATGAAACAGGTCTTGGCAGGATTATATGGAGTTCTGTTAACACCCCCCACCGCAACCCCACCCCTTTCTCCAAAGGCTTAGAGCTGGACTTCCTATAAATGATTGCTTGCCTATATACTGAAAGCTAAATTGATCCAAGTAACAGAGTCACCCCCAGAGTGTACATTTTATCATTTTATTATCTCTCATCCTTTCAAACCCAATCGATCCTTCACTATAAGAAGTATGATTAGTGCTCCTAATAGGCTGACAGGAAGACATATAATACTCTGGAGATGGACCAGGAAAGGGGAGAATACATTGTGATCTGAAATGTGTGTTTTATTTTCAGGTACTCACTGATCTGTGGTTCAGAGTGTGATTGTTTTCAGTGGAAATGACCTGCTTTTTCCTAAGATTTTGTTATTACTATTTAGCACTGACTGTGTGTAGCATTTTCCGTTTGCCCAGTGGTTAGAAGTCATGTCAACGGTCCCTGCCCTCATTCTAACTTCACAGATGAGGAGCCAGAGGTCCAAGAAGGAGCTAGTGAGTTGGCCCAAGGTCACATGGTAAGTCAATGGCAGAGGTGAAGGTTACCAGCATCTAGTTTCCAGAAGCTGTCACATATATCCCATCACTGGTTCCAGTCTCCTCTGCAGGGACATGGTGCTGTACTAATATTAGCCTTCCACTAAGGTACTTGGAGGTGTTTACCCAAAATACCAAAATTTGGCCAGTGCTTTGCCCCAGTTTTTAGGGTCATGTGAAAAGCTCCTTCTGTGGCTTGGCCTTATGGGAACAAAGTAGCAGATGCTTCAGACTTACTGCAAACTTGCAGTGGGGGGATGTTTGGTAGTGTAGCTCTTGTGACATTGTTCATTTGTAAAGCATCAAAAGTTGGGTGTCTAGGCATGGTATGGTAGAGAGACTCACCAAAAACTGCCTAATTTTATTGTGCCTTAATGAATGAAATGTGTCTGGGACTGCCTGTAGGGATGGATTGCATTCAGAGTTCACCTGCAAATGCAGCTTCCATACTCTGATTTTCCCAAAGGGCTAGGGTAGCACTGTCTTTGGACTTATGGATTCTCAGTTTTGGCAGTCACAATAGCTCCTGTTTTCCTCTTTGGCTCAAAGATCACCATTCCTTGGTTCAAAGGCATTTAAACCCATTTAAAAATGAGCAGAAAGAGGAAGGAAGACAAACACACAAAGAAAGAAATTATACATAGGAGGGCTAATAATTACTATGTGTAATTCAAGCTTCTAGGTTTATTTGTTCCATAAGTTATGGATTAAAACACTCAACTTGTTTGCCAGACACATGCAAGAGGTAAAAGGATATTCCCTTCTGATTCCTGTAACTGACAGAAATGGAGGAACCTTGAAAGTCCACTCAGGCATTACCCCCAATCCTCCTCTTTTGAGAAGACTTCCATGATTAACTCAGCAGTGGGAAATTGTTCTTGTTCCATTCCAGCTGAGTTATTAAAACTTGTTCTCTCCTTGCTGTAAGATATGCTTTTATTCATTTGCACCTTTTCAATATACATGCATTATTTCTCTGTAATGTAGGCACCTCTTGAGCCAAATTACATAGCTACTTAGGAAATGGTAATAGAAAGAGGTTTGCTCTGGAGCCATATCCATCTGAACTTAAATCCACTGTATGCAATAGGTAACTATCTATGAAACCTTGAGTACACTACTGAATCACCAGTGCTTTATCTGTAACTAAAGTAAAATATATAGAATGAGCACCTACATAGCGCTTGGTATATTATGCCTGATATGCAACAGATGGCAGTTGTTTTAGAGTTACGGCTGCTATTATGTTCCTTAGATGACAATTTTATTAGTTATTGTAGACAAAGTGAAAGTGATAGCAGTCCCATGGAGGGGCCTTTGGTTTTGCTTTTCTGGAGAGAAATCATGTTGTGTATGCTTAAGTTTAAAGGGTAGGACTAAGGCAGTAGGTTTTATTATTTCTCTCATTTCATTTCTTTCCTTTTCCGTAACTAGTGGTCACCTGTAGTATTCTTTAGTGTTTAAGGTGTCATGAAATAATCATGTCATTTCATGAAAGATTATTTACACAGAGGAATAAGATGGAATTGAGCATACATACAAATACTGGCCTTATTTTTCACTCTTGGCAAGTAGAGGCTGTTAAAGCATAACCTGAAAGCTTGTTAGATTTTGTGTAGGATGTTAAGAAATGTAAAAGGAGGTAAGAGAAGGTTCTTTTTGTTTTAGTGTCAAGAAATTCCCCAAGAAGGGTGTCCAATTTAAAAACCTATTTATCTAAGAGGAACCGAAAGTTTGGATGAATATTTTAGAATTTGTTTGCTTTCTCTGAGCTTCAGATATTCATGACCTGAAGTTTTCTGGGAAGGGTGAAAGCACTAAGTAGACAGGGCACATGTAGCTAAGGTTCCCAGTCAGTTCCCTGAAGAAGGTAGCCCTGTACAGGAGGTGTGGGCTGGTCTTCAGGTCTCCCCCACAGCCCTCTATCTCTGACAATTTTTCTGTTCATACTGAGGATGGAGCCCTACTGGCTGACATAAAACCTACTCCCAGAGTTGCTAATCAGGCAAGGCAGAACTGAACAGTTGGGCATGGATTCTCCTAATGCAAAAACCAAGGTTCTTCTTTAAGGCTCACAACAACCCTGCAATAGGTGTATGTAAAATGAGAGATTCTTTGGCCCAAAAAAGTTTGAAAATACTAGGTAAAAAGTTAAGGGGGTTTCTTTATTGCAGGACTTCTCAGAGCCTTTAATATGCTAATTAGTGCTATGAACCTCAAGAAGGATTTAGAGTTTACTGCTTTCTCAAGTCTGCTGCAGCATGGAAACATTTTTTCTTTTTTTCCCCAAAGGACATCTGGAGAGATGCAACACCTTTTGGAACATGTTGTCCTACTGGTTTCTTGTGGAATCCATGCTTATTATCCATGAAAACTGGTTTATGTTCTGTCTTTGCCCCAGCCTTGTCTTGTCCCTAAGTAAGCCACAATACCTAATCTTAAAACAACTTGTGAGTTTATATCTCCCCCCTGGAGAACTGGGTCTGTGCCCCTAATCTACTCAAGTCCAAGCCGTCATTATCAATCATCCTTCACCTAGACTATTGTAGTAGACTCCTAACTGATCTTCCAGCATCCCTTATTTTCCTCTAAACCACTGTTCAGGCTGCAGCCGGAGATCCTGAACAAACACGCAAACAAAAAATTTAAACAGAACTGCACCATAGTACTGTTTTATCAAAAAGGCTTTAAAACTTTCCCATCATGCTCAATAACATTCTACCACCCTACCATGGCCTACAGAGCTCTGCATGCCCCAAACTCTGCCAATTTCTGCAGCCTCGTTGCCTACAATTCACCCCCCCCAGGTTCCCTCTGCTGCAGCCACACTGTCATCTGGTGTTCAAGGCTAATTCCTCTTCAGGGCAGATTTTATTTCCTCTGTCTGGAATGTCCTTTCACCTGTCTTACTCCTACACATCCTTCATTTCTTTGCTTAAATGCTGCTTTTCAGAGAGATTGTCAGTAACCACCCCCCAAATTAGGGGTACCTGGATTTTCTTGGTTAGATAACGTTATAGGGGTTTCTGAATAGTAAGACTTCTCAGAGCCTTTGATATGTTATCCTGTATTACAGACTTCCAGAGAGACATGAAATGCCTTGTTATCTTCCTTCAGATCACTTACCACAGTGTTTGTCTAATGTTTATCTTCCTACTAGACTCTGGGCTCTGCGAGGGCAGAGACCGTGTATATCCACCCCCATTGGGTATACCCCCAGTGCGTAATGCAGTGCCTGGCACATGATAGGGATTCAGTGAACATTTGCTGGATGAATGAAGAAATGAGTATGATTTTTAGTGTTGCTGGCCTGCTGTTTTATAGTGGAGTTGCTGTGGAGTGATTAATATTTTTTCTATAATCTCTTCCTATTCGAGATTTTTCCCTCCTGTTTAAACCAGATCACTTTTGAAGGGAAAGCTAGAATTAGATTCACTACTGATTGGTAACAATTGAGGGTTAGTGATAGCAATAACTGGTTTTTATATTTGTAAATTAATAATCTTTAAAAATTATTTATTCTGTTGACTATTTTAGCATTTTGTGTAATATTCTTTAATATTTGAACATTTTTATAATTAAAAGAATTCTTTAAACCTTATCCTTAGCTTTAAACGTTTTAAAACTTCTAGTTCAAACTAAAGTAACAGACCAAAATCATGCACTGCAACATTTGTTTCCCAATTAGCCACACCTGTGGGAAGCCTGCCTTAGGCCATGAAGTCCAAGGCCCATGAGAGCCTGGTAGCATCTGACCTTCAGAGTAGGCCTGAGGACCCTGAAAGAAGGAAATACCTTTATGAATGCTGAGCCTGCAAATCCAAAAACCGTAGCATGAGTATACAATAAATATGTGTTGGCAGGTTTTTCTGTAAGGTGGTGGTGCTGTTACAGACATTCTTTCCTCTGATCCTCTTTGTGACACATGGAACACATTTTCATCACTACCCAGCAGGTTACAAGTTCAATTGTGACCTATGGAACAGAACAGCTGACTGTGCCCTGTGACAAAGGGCTCATGACTTGGGCCGCATGAACTGGGCTCTTCAGCCAAATGAGGCACTTACTTGCTTGCCTAATTCTCTGAGTTTCCTGGGCCTCTTTGAGAGGCCTGGTACAGGTAGAGCTCCCCAAAGTCACTTCCTGGTAATTGGATGGGGCAAGATGCCCAGTGTTAGTTCTTTGAGAAGGGCTGTTTCTAGAAGACTGCACCCCACCTGCACCCCTTCCCCCTCCCAAAAAAAAAATAAGGGTGGAAAGATGCAGACAAAGGGAACTTCCCCAGGAGGTTTTTGGTGTCTGGGAGATTCAACCTAATGAGAGAGTGTGCCTCATTAATGGCTTGGAAATTAAGCAGTCTCCATCTTACTAATCAATGCTAAGTGACTGACCTTCGTGGAGGCGGCAGCTCATTAGTAGAATACACACAGATGGTAATATGCTCAAAGGTATTTAAAATATATGTGAAAAGAACTACATTAATAAGACAAACCTATCCCAACTGTCCATGACTTGGCTCTTGTTCCCTATGCTAGCTGTATGTAATTTGGTACACTTATTTATGAGAATGAATTTTCCTGATAATATCTACAGTTTTCAAATCTGTGTAGATAATGGATTCTAATCAATAGTCATAATAATTTGTTTTTATGAAATAAGTCTATAGGAAGAAGTGACTTATAACAGCTTTTATTCAGTAACTCATTTATCTAAGGATAATTGCTTTGAGGGAGAAATGGATTCCAAGCCTAATGCAATAAATGTTTATTTGGAATTGTATTTGACTATTTCTTCTTTTTCTTTCCTGTCAAATGCTTTCTCAAATGTGACCTGTTAATAAATTATCCCAGTATCTCCCAGGGCCTTGCTGAAGATGTTCATACTGAAATATTCCATAAATAAGCTTGCGTTTCTCTGACAGCAAGCCAGTAGTGACATCAGAGATGGCATGACTATACTTCAAACAGGACAATGCATGTGACAGCCAATTTGCTAGCACTATTCTTATCCCATACTTGCCAAGCTACTGCAAAAGCTTAAGTGGTAATGCATAGGTAATTTAAAAATCTTGTATCTCATTTCTTTCACTCAGTCAATCTGTCATTCTTCAGAAGCAATTTGAAGACTGCAATGAGTTGAAATGACATCATACCCTCGTGTCTTTTCTTCACCTTGCCCATGCTTTAAGATTTCCTTTTCTTGTTCATCTCCCTCCTCAGCAATTCCTGGGGGTCCCTTTAGTTTTATTTAGATAAGAAACACCCTAAGGGGAAGATCTTTACTGCTTGTTTGGTGAAGTGCAACATTTGCTCACAGTTCTCTGCCCCTGATAAGTAGAATTAGGAAATGTGTCTTGGAGTAGAGCCAAACACGGACGCAAAGACATCCGGACAGCCTGTTCTCTATACCTTTTGCTTAGGAGAGTGGTGCTGTGACAATACAATGGCCCTGGGTCACTTGCAATTGGTTGAAGGCCCAGAGGTAGAGGGGTTTAAAAGTCTGGAGAGCAACGTGCAAGAATGGAGGTTGGCTCTTTTGCATATTTCTCCCATAAAGATTGGTAGATTGTAAGATCTGCAGTCATAGTGGTCCAGGATATTCACTAGCTTTCAATTAATAAGGCTGAAGAATGAAACCAGCCATTTTAAGAGAGCTCTACAAGGTCTCCCTGTGCATCATATTTCTTAAAGTAGACACTGCCTTTTGCCCCCTCGGGGCCTGCCTTGTCCATGGAGCCTTCTTTCCTTAAATCCACCTCCCTGTTAGTTTTTCTTCTTTATCGTCCTCTACCAGAGCCTAATCAGTATGGAAGAACAATATTTTAAAGTTCAACGATGTTGGATGCTCAGTGTCACCTCAGTAGTGAAAACAGGCTCATTTATACCTTAGACATATAGTCGTTTTGTTTTAACTCCAAGGGTCTTAGTCTGTTTATTTGTTGAAATTTTGCTAGCTTATTATTAGCTGACAAGACAAATGAATATAATCCCTGGGTAAATTTACAAATTTTAGTGACATTTCTATCCATTAAAGTTTGACCTGAAAAGATAACAGTGATCTTAATACATTGTTAGTCCATGCATTTTTGTTTTAGCTTTATAGACAGAGGTACATCATAAGTATTTCTCTTAAAATCAAAATGAGCTGTAAACATCTGTACTGAGTCTCTAGAAAGGAATTAGGTTTGTCAGAGAGAGTTGAAACAAAGATACCATTGCTGTCCTCTGCGACTCTGAATTCTGTTCCAAGATAGGTAAGAGAAGACTGAGTTTTGGCCTCGATCTTGTTTTTTTCAGTGGTGGTCTGTGTGAGCCCCCTGTGTCTGAATGGTAATGATACGTTGAGGAGCCAGAAGCATTCATCCAGACAGAACAAAGAACCAAACAACTAGCTCTTCTCCAGTACCACATGGCCTTATCTTACAGAAAGGGAAACCAATGTGTAGTTAGGCAAAGTAGCTGGGCCAAGGCCACTCCACAAGGGAGCAGTGGAATCTTGCTCTTTCTTGTGTATTACTGGTTAAAACATTATCTCATTCCTTCCTTTAGGGGATATCTCTTAAATGAATGGTGCCTCAGTTTCCCCTTTATAAAGATGAGGCAAATAACATTAACTTACTCACTTTTTTATTCAGCAAAAATAGTCTGAGCACTAAAAAGTAAGATATAGTCCATATCAGAAGATATGCACTGCCTTTTGCTGTAGGAAAGATATACACAAAGATTATAATAGAATTCACTTAGAGCTATAATAAAGTTTAGAACAAAATGCTGTAGGAAGATTGTTAAAGTAGAGGCAGATTTGACAAACTATTGAGCCCTTTGACGAAACATGTAGGGAGTTGTGGGAACTGTATACTAAAACAAAATGAACAAAATAGCAGTAGACTCATAGACACACGAGAAGTGACTGGTTGTTAACATGGGGAAGGGGCTGGGGTGGGTGGGTGAAATAGGTGATGGAGATAAAGAGGCACAAACTCTCAGTCATAATAGAGCTTAGTCACAGGGACGAAAGTACAGCATAGAGAATATAGTCAGTTCTATAAAATCTATGTCGCCACTAGTAACTACACTAACTGTTGAATCACTATACTTGAAACCAATATAATATTGCATATTGACTATGCTTCAAAAAAATTATTTTAAAACCTCTATCATAATCTAAAAAAGAACATAACATACAAACATATAGTTTTTCCATTTCTGTTTCCTCCCCATCTAGTTCTGAGTTTGAGTGTGGCCCTGGCATTGTACATGGGATCGGAGACAATCAAACCATTTGAAAAATTGGGAAGGTTGGCTAGATGCTTTTTTTAAAATTAAGCTATCATTGATATACACTCTTATGAAGTTTCACATGAAAATCAATGTGGTTAGTACATTCACACATATTATGGACTCCCCTCCCACAGCCCATTGCAGTCACTGTCCATCAGTGTAGTAAGATGCCACAGAGTGACTACTTGTCTTCTCTGTGCTACACTGTCTTCCCTGTGATCCTCCACACACAACATGTGTACTAATCATAATACCCTTCAAGCCCTTTCTCCCTCCCTCCCCACCCGCCTTTCCCCATGCCTACGCTTTGGTAACTGCTAGTCCCTTCTTGGAGTCTGTGAGTCTGCTGCTGTTTTGTTCCTTCAGTTTTGCTTGATTGTTACACTCCACAAATGAGGAAAATCATTTGGTACTTGTCTTTCTCTACCTGGCTTATTTCACTGAGCATAATATACTCCAGCTCCATCCATGTTATTGCGAATGGTAGGATTTATTTATTTATTACGGGTGAATAGTATTCCATAGTGTATATATACCATTTCTTCTTTATCCATTCACCTACTGATGGACACTTAGGTTGCTTCCATATCTTGGCTATTGTAAATAGTGCTGTGATAAACATAGGGGTGCATATGTCTTTTTGAATCTGAGAACTTGTGTTCTTAGGGTAAATTCCTAGAGTGGGATTCCCAGGTAAAATGGTATTTCTATTTTTAGTTTTTTGAGGAACCTCCATATTGCTTTCCACAATGCTTGAACTACCTTACATTCCCACCAGCAGAGTCGGAGGGTTCCCCTTTCTCTGCATCCTCGCCAGCATTTGTTGTTACTTGTCTTTTCAATTCTGGCCATCCTAACTGGTGTGAGGTGATATCTCATTGAGGTTTTTATTTGCATTTCCCTGATAATTAGTGATGTTGAGCATCTTTTCATGTTCCTGTTGGCCATCTGAATTTCTTCTTTGGAGAATTGTCTCTTCATATCCTCTGCCCATTTTTTAATTGGGTTATTTGTTATTTGGGTGTTCAGGCATGTGAGTTCTTTATATATTTTGGATGTTAACACCTTATCAGATGAGTTATTTATGAGTATGTTCTCTCCCATACTGTAGGATGCCTTTTTGTTTTGTTGATGGTGTCCTTTGCTGAACAGAAGCTTTTTAGTTTGATGTAGTCCCATGTGTTCATTTTGCTTTTGTTCCCTTGCTCGAGGAGATGTGTTCAGGAAAAAGTTGCTCATATTTATATATTCAGCAGATTTTTGCCTATGTTGTCTTCTAAGAGTTTTATGGTTTCATGACTTACATTCAGGTCTTTGATCCATTTCGAGTTTACTTTTGTGTATGGGGTTAGACAATAATCCAGTTTCATTCTCTTACATGTAGCTGTCCAGTTTTGCCAACACCAGCTGTTGAAGAGGCTGTCATTTCCCCATTGTACATCCATGGCTTTTTTATTGTATATTAATTGACTTTATATGTTTGGGTTTATATTTGGGCTCTCTATTCTGTTCCTTTGACCTGTGGGTCTGTTCTTGTTCCAGTACAAAACTGGTCTGTTCAGATTTTCTGTTTTTTTCCTGGGTCAGTCTTGGAAGGTTGTATTTTTCTAGAAAGTTGTCCATTTCTTCTAGGTTATCGAGTTTGTTAGCATATACTTTTTCATAGTATTCTCTCATAATTCTTTGTATTTCTGTGGTGTCCATAGTGATTTTGCCTTTCTCATTTCTGATTCTGTTTATGTGTGTAGACTCTCTTTTTTTCTTGGTAAGTCTAGCTAGGGGTTTATCTATTTTGTTTATTTTCTCAAAGAATCAGCTCCTGCTTTCATTGATTCTTTCTATTGTTTTATTCTCGATTTTATTCATTTCTGCTCAAATCTTTATTATGTCCCTCCTTCTACTGACTTTGGGCCTCATTTGTTCTTTTTCCATTTTCATTAATTGTAAGTTTAGACTGTTCATATGGGATTGTTCTTCTTTCCTGAGGTAGGCCTGTATTGCAGTATACTTTCCTCTTAGCACGGCCTTCACTGCATCCCATGGATTTTGTAATGTAGAATTGTTATTGTCATTTGTGTCTGTATATTGCTTGATCTCTGTTTTTATTTGGTCATTGATCCATTTGTTATTTAGGAGCATGTTGTGAAGCCTCCATGTGTTTCTGGGATTTTTCATTTTCTTTGCATAATTTATTTCTAGTTTCATATCTTTGTGGTATGAGAAACTGATTGGTAAAATTTCAGTCTTTTAGAATTTACTGAGGCTCTTTTTGTGGCCTAGTATATGATCTATTCTTCAAAGTGTTCCATGTGCACTTGAGAAGAATGTGTTTTCTGCTGCTTTTGGGTGTAGAGTTCTGTAGATGTCTGTTAGGTCCATCTCTTCTAATGTGTTGTTCAGTGCCTCTGTGTCCTTACTTATTTTCTGTCTGGTTGATCTGTCCTTCAGAGTGAGTGGAGTGTTGAAGTCTCCTAGAATGAATGCATTGCATTCTATTTCCCCTTTTAATTCAGTTAGTATTTGTTTCACATACGTAGGTGCTCCTGTGTTGGGAGCATAGATATTTAAAATGGTTATATCTTCTTGTTGGATTAACCCCTTTATCATTATGTAATGTCATTTGTCTCTTGTTACTTTCTTTGTTTTGAAGTCTATTTTGTCTGTTACAAGTCCAGCAACTCCTGCTTTTTTCTCCCTACTCCCTATTAGTTGCATGAAATATCTTTTTCCAGCCCTTCACTTTCAGTCTGTGTAAACACCCAGGGAGCAAAAAACCAGTGGGAGAGAGAACACAGATGGGGTGAGTAGAGGTAGCAAGATGTTGGTTGTACCCCAGCCTGGCCCAGGGACTAGGTCTGAATTCTATAGCAAGATGGGCTTTTGGAACAAGACATTACCAAAGGGAAGGGGCCCTGCTAATAAAAGCAATATGTTAGAATATGAGATATGTTACCACAGAACATGAGAGCAGGTATCCATGCTACCCAGGGGGCACCTAGGAAGCCTTAACTAAAGGCAGAAATGAAGCTTTATCATCTCAAGGCCCAGGCCCTTCCCCTTCTTTGATCCTCTGGTCAACTAAGAATTCACCTTTTCTCCCCCTTAAACAGAGTCTGGAAATTAAGTCTATTATCTCTCTTTACTCTGTTTATTTTTATCATTTTTTATTGTGGAAGATTTCAAACCTACACAGAAGTTTAGAGAATAACACTAGTAACGTCTGTGGACCTGTCTTGCTTCTGGGTTTCAGCCCTGGAAAAGTTCACTATGGATTCAGTGAGACCAAACACATGACAGTGGAACATTCTTGGAGTAAAAGGGTTGTACCCAACTTTATTTCCATGGTGGCAGGTCAGTCACTAAAATCCCATTCACTCAGATTGAGTCTGCATGCAGTAAGCCAGTCTCTGCCTCTGGGTCTCACTGCCTCGAGAGCCGTCTTAGTCTCTGTCCTCAGTGCTACCACCACTCCAGTCTCTGCTCTACTGCAGCCTTGCAGCCCTGCAGCCATGCCACTATGCCACTGTGTTGCCCAGAGAACTGGGTGGAGCTCTTTATATAGAGTCAGTAACAACACATATGTGTAGTGAGCAAGCTGACCAGGACCAGGTGAGAATCCTGGCCATAGGAACCTTCACTTTATCCACTCTCCACCCTTCCAAGATTCTTGCCTCTCAGTCCATGTGCCCTCAATCTTCTGCAGTGGTCCCTGTGTGAGGAAGCTGTAACATTGTAACCAAATTCCGTAACAACAACAGAGGCTATGACAATATACAAATAACAAAAATTACAACAGATTATAATAACCCTCAAGCCTGAGGAGATCCATTGCCACCAGGTGGTCATCCTGGCTGTATTCAAACCAGTTCTACTCAAATGAGTTAACCAAAAGGGCCATATGTGGGCCTTACAGTGTCCACCTTCTCCAGCCTCTCCAGCAGAAAGTCTTGCAGACACACAGGCCGATCTTGTTGCTCTGTTTCTGGCCTCTGCTTCTTCAGCTTCAGTAGCCAGAACTGCTGGTCCAGTTTCAATTGTTGCCACAGGTCCAGTGAGATTCCATTTGACTTTCCATCCAATTTCTTTCTGTCTGCTCCTGCCTTTATCACATCAGCTCACATCTGGGTCCTCGTGAACTTTATGGGTCCATTTAAATTCTTACTTTGAGTAGCAGACCATATTTCCTTTTGGCTTTCATTGCTTGAGCCTGAGTATAGGAGCAGAGCATAGAGTGCTCCACATCCTAGAGAGGGGGCTGCACCTCTCCTTGAAGAACCCATGGTTGCCAAGTCTCTATTTTCTTTTGGGCTTTCCACCAGCTTTCAAATAGGTGGGGTTTCAGTTGAGGAAGGACTGATGCCTCCTGCACTGGCAGAGCCTCCACCCCCACCTGTTCGTCAGACCTCCACTCCTCCACTTCTGGGGCTGACGGCTCCACTACATCCTTCACCTGCCCTACAGCACCTGGCAGCCTGCACTCTCATGCTGCTGCTTCTCAGGCCGCTGCTCCTTCTCGTACTGCTTTCTCTCTGGCTACCATGACATCCTTTACCATTTCCACAGCACCTCATAGTGACACCATTTCAGTCACCAGCAAATTTTTTACCTCCTCAACAGCACCTCGCAGCTCATATTCTCAAGCTGGCTCTTCTCATGCTTCCTGCAGGAGGGCGTCTTATTTCACTTTCGGCCTGTCTCAGCATTGTGAGAAAATTCCCCACCATTCCTGCGGCCTCACGGGCACTGTTTCCCTAAGGAATTCCCTATTTTGCTGAGGGCCAACTTTACTACCTCAGGTGTTGCCTCCACCCCTTCTCAGTCTTGTGGGTGGAGCCCAGTCCCCTAGGACGCAAGCCATGTTGGACCACATGTCCACTGAGGGACACTTGGATATGTCCCCATCCATAGGTGTAGCCCATTGAAACACTCCTCCCATGAGGGCAGCCTGTTCTCTTTTTCAGTCAACAGTGAATCCTGCTGACAGTCGCCAGTTGTCCTGAGAATGGGTTTCAGCCCCGGACAAGTTCACTATGGATTCAATGAGACCAAACACATGAAAGTGGAACATTCTTGGAGTGAAGGGCTTTATACCCAACTTTATTCCTACTGTGGCAGGTCAGTCACTAGAATCCTGCCCACTCAGAGCGAGTCTGCATGCAGCAAGTCAGTCTCTGACTCTGGGTCTCTCTGCCCACACAGCTGTCTCAGTCTCTGTCTTTGGTGCTGCCACCACTCCAGCTTCTGCTCTCCTACAGCCTTGCAGCTGTGTAGCAGCTGTGCCGCAGTATCTCCCAGAGCACTGGACGGAGCTCTTTATATAGAGTCAGTAACAACATGTTGCCCACGTGTGTAGTGAGTAGGCCGACCAGGGCCACGTGAGAATCCTAGCCATCGGAACCTTCACTTTATCCACACTGCCCCACTCCACCCCCGACTGTCCCATTCTCAGCTTCTTTTGCTGTGGTTGTAACCCAGTGCTTCTCAAACATTAGCTGCATCAGACTCCCCTGGAGGGCTTGGGAAAGCACAGACTGCTGGGCCCCACTCCCAGATTTTCTGATCCACAAGTCTTGGATTTGGTATGAGAATTTAACAAGTTTTCAAGTGGTGCTGATGATGCTAGTCCACAGACTACACTTTGAGAACCATTGCTCTAAATCAATGTCTGGGCCCAGGCTCAGCAGCACCATCTGGCTTCCTGGTAGACTGGGCCATCCATGAGGTTGCCTTCACATCTATGCACAGCAGTGCTGTCCAGTACACATAAAACAGGAGCCACGTCTAACTGTAAATGTTCTAGTCACGATGTTAAAAAAGTAAACAGAAACTGGTGAAAGTAATTTTAATCTATTTTGTTTAACCAAATACATTAACATTTAAACATGTGACTAGTTATTAATAATATATTTGATATTTTGTACATTTACAGCACATGTCAGATCAGAAGAGCCACATTTCAAATGCTCAGCAGCCACATGTGCCTAGTCACTAAAACAGTAAACAGCACAATGTTGAAGGCTTTACCATCTCTCTTTACAGAAATGTTTAAACTTGCTATTTTACTTAATTGCTCTGCAATAAAAGAATTTAAGCTCACCAAATGGTGCAAAGGATCCTTTATAATGAAGATAAAGTGGACAAAAACAAAAAGAGGTAAAACAGAGATCTGACTGTTTTTTACCTTTAACAAAAATATGCCCATATCCCACTTACTCATTTAAAAGAAACTATTATTTTTAATTTGAACAAATGCTGTGAAATGTATATGTAAAAGGTCAGAGAAAAGTCAGATGCCACTGGATATCATTTTTTGGGTGGTGAAGTTTGGAATGACATCAGTGTTGATAAAATTCCCTCCGGCTTCTAAAAAACGGAAGACCTAAAGAGTGAAGAACAGATTCTTCTTTCTCCACCCTTTTTCTAGTCCTCCCAACTACAGGATAAAATGAGAGAAAATCAGTTACACATTAACGAGCACCAGTGACTTTATATGTCTAAGAAAATAGCCCTATGAATATCTGCTGCATTTGTGTGCTACATCTCAACAAGCAGAGAAGAGCAGGTTATTTCCCTCTTGTAGCCTGTTCCCTGGTACATAGGATGCCCATCCAACCGATGGCTTAGATCACATGACTATACCAACTTGTCCCGCTTGCCTAACACCGTAAATGCCTTTTTTAGCTTGAGAGGCCATACTGGGATTTAAATCTCTCCACCTTAAAGGCCTGTGCTCATTCCACAGGAGGTTCTCCCTTGTTCTCCCAGACCCTCAGTTTCCATATCTACCATAAGAGAAAGAGGCTGTTATAAATTATTAAATACACAGCTGTGAAAATGCAAAAAGAAAAAGAAAAATGTTAGCTTATCTTTTAAATAAAGACATGATACATCTTAAGACTTAATTACCAATACAGTGATAAATAATATACACAGTATGACTAAGTTTCTGCTCACATAAAATCCCCAAATCTACAACTGAATGAATATTTAGTATTCATCATTAAATGCGGTCCTACTTGAAATTCTTAACATTTGCTACCTGTATGTAGTTATATTTTAAGAGGCATTGTCTCCTAGTTAGTACAAGGGGCTATGTTTCCATGGCCCAATAATGAATGTCCAAGTGGTTCTCAGCCCAGCCACTTTAGCTACTCAGCTCCTGGTGACATTTTCTAGACAAATTCCATCTCAGGCAGTGATACATTTACCTCTTGTTAGTAATGTTACACAGAGAGGACGAAGGACCTCACAGGAACAAATGAGTAGCCATGAGGGATATTTCAGAAAACACTCTTTTATATTACTAGGTATACGCATAATTTATTAACATTCTAAGTAGGTAAGATTGTATTTTTAAACTAAGATTTTCTAAATTTAGCAGAAGATTTTTTTCAAAAATAATAATCTTGTCAGGAACAGGTGAATGCCAGGAATTGTTAGGTGGTATTCAAAGCAATACACAGATACTTGGGTTTCCTGCTCTCTGCTGGGTCCAGATACATTTACGGGCCTTCTTGTTTTTTTGTTAGACTTTTCTTTTTGTCCTTACTTTAAGTGTCTTGGGCCTTGTCTTCAAACTTTTCAAGCTGATATTTAGTTGTTTCTTCAGTGAAGAATAATACAGACTTTGAGACCAGACATTCACAGGAAAGGAATATCCCAATTTGTAATGAAGAGTGACATCTACTACTCGACCCTCAGGACAAGCAGGATAGGAGTAACGAAGAAATGCATAGTTGGACACCTTCCTACTGGCTGATGCAGCCCTTCCAGGGCCCTCACATATCTGCTGCTTGCTTGTTTCACAGTAGCATTACTTCCGTCCTTCCACTAAAGCAGCCACCGTGTGTTACTGATTATTTCTGGAGAAGAAGGAATCAGAACCACTGGGGTGTGCTGCATTCTGTACGTTGTGGTTAGAACTTTCTTGAGAAAATGTTTTGCCTCGTTAACAAATTCTGTAATGAAGCTCATTAGTACCTCAACCCCCATGAATGTTTAATGAGCACCAAGTGCTCCTGTATCAGTACATAATATTCTGGGATCAACTTCGCACGAATTTCGACATTTCAGAAGGCCTGAAGGAGAAACGAGGTACACCTTGCACTGGTTATTTCCCTTGTATTTCCCCCGAGGCTGCCTCTCACCCACCCGCCCCCCTCCTCCACCCCTCCGGGGGCTGAGGAAGCACCCGGAGAACGCACAGCTCCTCTCACAGGTTGGTAGAGGGCAGCACTTTTCTTCTCAAAGCTGCAAAGGCTGGAGCGGCCTTGGGCTTCTCCGCGGGCATATCCAGCCTTTACTTGTTCAGGGCCCCGACCCAGGCTTCATCCCCAGGCCAGTGTCGCCACCCCAGACCTGCTGAGAGGCTGCCTCCCCGCCTGCCTCCCCTGGCACCCACCCGGGGTGCACAGTCCGCCTGCACCCAGCACCTTCCTCACCCTCCGGGCCTGTCACCCAGGCAGCCGCCCCCTCGGGCTCCTCCTTAGGCTCCTCCGCTGGCCTCCTGGTGGCCACCTCCTCACCCTCAGACTCCTCCGCAGGCTGCAATGTGTTGTTGCAGCACCTGAGGCGCCAGAGGCACTGGGAGCTCACCAGAGCCTTCGAGAGTGTAAGGCTGTTGCCTCACTGGCACACGGCTGCTGTGACGCCACAGGGTGATGTGGTCGTTGTAGTACATGCGTTGTTGGAGCAAGCGCATCATGTCCAGGTATGTGAATGGGAAGCCCGCCACGGGGAATGGGAGGGCGTCCACCATGAGCTCCAGGCCACCCTGCAGGTTGCCCTTGCCCTCCTCCGCCTGCCAGATGTCTGAGCCCTCCTCTCCTCTCCCACCCACCACCTGCTCCACCACCTCCTCCCCAAGGCCTCCCACAGCCTATGCCACTCAGGCAGCCCCTGCCGTGTCACCTCTCGCAACTCCGGGAGCCCCCGCTACGACACCCCGTGCCCCCCCTGGCAACCCCCGCCGTGCCTCCCCCATGCCACCCTGGCGGCCCCCACTGCGCCCCCCCCTCACCACCCCAGCGGCCCCCGCCGTGTCCCCCCTCGCCACCCTGGTGGTCCCTGCTGCAGCCCCCCATGCCACCTCAGCGGTCCCTGCCGTGCCCCCCCTCGGTACTCCGGTGGCCCCCACTGTGCCCCCCCCCTCGCCACTCTGGCAGCTCCTGCTGCAACCCTCATGCCACTCCGGCGGTCCCTGCCGCAGCCCCCCATGCCACTCCGGCGGCAGACTTCAGGGTCTTGAACTACATTTATGTCCACACAACTCCTGTCCTTTCAATTTTATGATTGTCAGCAAAACTATAGTGCCCCAATATACTGACCACCTCGGTTGGGGAAACTTCTATAAAGGGCAGAGAGTAAGCATTTTGGATTTGGTGGAGTTCAGAGGTAAAACCGAGACCATTATGTGGGTACTTATATAACAAGAGAAAACAAATTTCCATAAATCTTTTATCTTTGAAACTAAAAATATAATAATTGCATACAACTCTTTATACTATAGGTCTATTAATAAGAATAATGGAGTTCTTTCGGGAGAATAACATTTTGCTTAATTGGGGTTCAAAGTTAGTATTCTTTATCATCAGAATTGATTGCATATGTTCATCTTCTGATCTATAGTGACGTTTTATGGAGTTCGTCTTTACAAATGCATCTTCATGCAGAGAGTGTCAAATACTGGTATCAATCTATGAGCCAGGTACTTCTAAATATTGATATCAGTCCATAAGCACATGATTTTAATTGAGCATATTCATATCTTAGAAAGCATTTGTAGAATTGTATTAGATCCTTCTCTTGATATTTGCCTTTTAGCATGTCATAACATTGTAGGTGAATCACTTCCAATTGAAATTTATGTGGGAGCTCCGCATCTGCACAATTAAGTGGGTTTGAAATGCGGAAATTACCTTTGTGCTTGCATAGAAGTCTGAAAAAAGCTGCTGGATCTAAAGTCTGAACTTGGATTTATGTTCACTGCAAATTTGTGTGGGCATAGGGATCTCAGTTCTTACTGTTTTTTGGCAGCATGGGAAACATACAAAGTAGCCTGACATTGCTTTGATTCAAACACCATCAGTTGTCAATTGAAATGACTTAACCACAGTGTAAGTTTTGTAATAAACATTGTATGTCTTGTGATTTCATGTTGAATTCATTAAGAGATATTATCAAACCTACAACAAAAGCTAATCCTCAAAGCCATTTGGTGTTCAATAGTAAGACTTGAGGGAGATTTTCTCAGTCAAAAGTAATTCAATCTCCAACTCAAGTTCAAAAATCACACACACACACCCTTCAATCTCCAACTCAAGTTCAAAAATCACACACACCCTGCCACTGTGGGGAGCCATAGAATTGCTGTGTGGTAGGGCAAGTCAGGATATCCAGCTTTTATTTCTGACAAAAGGTCACAGAATTGTGGGGTTACGTTCATGCAAGTGAATGAAGTTCCCCATGGGCACTATTGGTTCAATAACATGAGGGATTCAAACACAGTCTGCAGTGTGACTGCCAATAAATAATATAATGATAACCATAAGAGTTAAATACCTTGCATCTTCACAAGTTTTGTGTACTTGTTCACTAACCCTTGTTCTGCTGCATGCATATTTTTATCAGCATGAATTGTAAGTCATCTTAGCAGATTGCACTTCAGGTTACAGCAGTTACTGTCTTCCTCAACTTCTTCAAAAGTGTTCTCCCCAGAGTAGTTCTATGCAGACTGTTCATAGATACTGATTCTTCAGCCATGTCAAACTCAGCAGTCACCAACCTCTCAGTCCTGGTCTGCTCAGTCCTGTTACTGCCAATTACTAGGGCAACTAGTATGGAATTTTTGAGATGCTTTGTTAGTGCAAGTCCTACTAGGACAATCTCAGGCAGGTCTTGGGACTCAAAGTTGTCCTAAAGTAAATAAAAATACTAATTGGCTATCTATCTGACTACATCCCTAAAATCTCTTGAGGGAAGTCCACAGCTCTGCTACTTGGCATCCCATGGATGAGCTCATTAGGAAGCTGCCAATGAAAAACTGTGCTTATGAAATGTTGGCAATTATCTTGCCTAGCCGTTTCTGAGCAGAGTCACTAGTTGGGTAATTCACACATAAGAGACAGGAGTACAGGGTCTGATGCTAAAACAGTGCCTTAGTCCATGCAATGAAAGGTGATCTTTCATTTGGAGTGCACACTGCCTCTATGTCCTGTACTTCTCACTCCAAGTTAGCAATAAACCACTACAGCCATAACATTAGAGTCAAATCTCAATGTGACGCTCAATATGGAGTGGACACAGAGCAGTTCAAGGAGCTCAGACAAACCATTGTCGAAATATTTGATAATAAATGTCCACGTTTGAAAAGCACAAGGTGTATGTGGGCATTTATAGTGGCTTCTGTAACTTCTCTCTGTGATATTTTACTATCTGTAAGTCTAATTAACAAGGATACGTATTTTATTCAGGAGGGAGAATTTTATTCATGAATTCACTATTTCCAGTTCATCAGAAAGGTTCCCTACCTCTTCTGATCAGAGATGAGAAGTCTAGAAATAGTTCTATGGACTTGTTAGGAAAAATCTAGTCCAATGCACTTTGCCCTTCCTAAAACCTGTACAGAAAGAGAAACACAATGTAAAAAAACACAGCAGTGACTCCTCTAGTAAGCAACAAGCTAGCAATTCACCAGGCACCTACTGATCGCCTACTATAGGAGTTGTGCTGGTTCCCACTCACAGATATATAAAACTCATGGCTTGTCCTAGTTCATGGTCTAGAGCAAAGACAGACACTTGGACAATGATTCCATACATGTCAAGTGCTAAACAGGGATGAGCACAAAGGGTTATGGGTGCACGGGAAAGAGAATGATTGGCTGGGGGTTAGGGGGAGGAGGGAAGTGGGTTGGTGCCTGGAAAGGTGATCAACAGGAGGCATTTCACTTGGATTCTGAAGGATCACTAGGGATTTATTCAATGAAGGATGACAGGGACAGGGGAAAGAGGGGGGTAACTGCAGGCAAAGGAAGCAGCATGAATAGTGGAAGGGATGTGTTTGTGTGTGTGTGTGTACCTTTCCAAAGAATGAAATGGCTCCAGCATGGGCAGAGCAGCAGATGGGCCTGGAAAGCTGATTGAGGCCGTAATTACTACTGAGAATAATTGTTACTACTAGGAATTAGTACTAAGAAGGCCTTCCCCCTCCTATATGAACACATATTACTCTGTGCCAGCATTCCCTTCCATACTCACCTAGCACAGTGGCCTCCCATCTTCTTTGCCTCCTACTCAAACTGATCAACTTTATTCATTAAATCATGTGTTTACACATCTACCAGATTTCTTCAGCACTGAGGCCCTCTTCATGGCAAGTCTGTGGCCCAGAAGTCTTTGAGACAGTTTTCAGGACCTCAGTTGTTTGCCTGAGCCTTCCCAGGGGGTGCAAAGCCATCCAGGGATCACACTGCCTGTCTCTGGTGTGCAGTTAGTTCCCAGCCTCCGTCTCCAGCCATCTACCTGTGACTTCTCATCTCCAAGCTTGGAAGTTGGCACAAGCCAGGATGTCAGATTTCCTTAGGAAAAGGTGCTCTTTTCTCACCGCCCGCCCCACTCTCTGTCAGTCAACCAAAGTGGCCAAGTCCTTTCTCTTTGTGGACCTGTCATCAGGGTCAGGGTGGGACAGAGGGAAGGACCCAAGGCCACAGCAACCAGAAGAGGCTTGGTTTATTGTTGGGCATGGCAGTGGGGACCTCCCTGAAGACCAGCCCAGAACTTTTCTTTACAGCCAGGCCTCACCGCCTGCTTACTCACCGCCTCCAGGAAGCCTTCCTTCCTGTATCTGCTCCCCCTCCTCATGCACCCCCAAAGGCTTTCCTGAAGTACAGTGATATGTGTGACATTGTTCAGGTCCCCTACAAAAGCACAGGCCTTTGAGGGGGTGTGCCCAGACCTCCCTCAAGTTTGTACCACCCATCGTGTCTTTGCACAGGTAGGCGTTTTTGGATGGAATCACGACGGCTTTGGCATCACTGTCACCATCAGTGGTGTTTCTTTTCTGCCTGCCTAGGGCTTGACTGGCTGCAAGGGGCCTTCTCGACCCTCTTCCTCTCTCTCTTTGGGTGCTCTCCATGGCCTCCTGTGAGGTTTCTGCTCTCGTGACCAGGTAGGATGCTGGGTACAAGGAGGGCCTGCACCCGCCAGGTGAGACACTGCCCCGCCCCCACCCTCCAAAGGGAGTGACTTGATATGCCACTGGCCTCCTGGTCCACCGTGTCACAGCCAGTCTGGGCTGTGGGTGCTCACTGAACGGAAGCACCCACACAGGGGAGCCATCTCCCTACAGGAGCCAAAAGCCCCAGGGTAAGGGTACAGGGGCTCAAGCTCAGCACCTCCTGTGGGTTGCAGCAGCCACGGGCGGGGCAGGGGACCATCAGGAGTGCTGACCTCTGGAGACTTGGCCTGGCCCCCGTGTCTGCAGCGGGTCACTGCACAGGCCTGTGACCTGGAGCCCAGCCCCTGGCAGTGGGGTGGAGTCAGGGCTCCACCCTACCTGCTGAGCAGACACTGTAGCCCTGCCGGGCCCTGGTCCTGGGTGAGCTGGCAGCACCAAAGGCCCCTTTCCATTCATAGGATGGCCTAGCGTGTGGGGTTTAGGCGTTTTCCTCTAGGCCCAGTAGTCCTCCCTAAGCTGAAGCTTGGTTATTATTCTTGCTGTCTTGAACGTCCTCATGGACCACCTATGCCACCCCCTGGACTTTCTCTTCTGTGACTTCCTCGTCTACTCTTTTCTATATCAGGGACATGATTCTACACTAGCCCTCTCCATCCCCAGACACTGCACCATTTTGAAAACTTACACGCTGGTGCTACAGTTCTTTAGTCCCATCAGATTACTCGTCCAATCCATTGACCCCACCACTTTCTCACTCTTCATCTTCCCACTGTTTTCTCCATTTGCCTACTTACTCAGTTTAGAGTTCGACCACTGTTGTTATAACCACGCTGTGGTAGGCAGAAGAATAGCCACTCCCTCCCCAAAGTATGTCCACATTTGAAATCCAGGAACCCCATGAATGTATTAAGTTACATGGAAAAGGAGAATTAGGATTTCAGATGGAATTAGGATTGCTAATCAGACAACCTCAGGATAGGGAGGCTATCCTGGTTTATCCAGATGAGCCCCGTGCAATCATGGAGGTCCTTGAAAGGCGAAGAGGGAGTTAGGAGAGGGAACCAGAGAGATGACAACATGAAAAAGACTTGTTCCAGTGTTGCAGGGTGTGAAGATGGAGACGGGGTCTATGGGCCAATGAATGCAGGAAGCCTCTAGAAACTAGAGAAGGTGAGGAAATGGATTCTTCTCCCCATGAGTCCCTAAGGAAGGCAGAGCTGCTGACATCTTGAGTTCAGCCCTGTCAGACCTTGGACATCTGACCTCCAGAACTGTGAGATAATGAATTTGTGTTGTTTGTAACCACTAAGTTTGTGGTAATTTGTAACAGCAGCAAAAGGAAACCAATACACACTCCCTTGTTGAAGTCACTCCACTCCCTTCTTACTCTTCACCGTCTATCATATCCATTAGGCAAAGCCCCAACCACTGCTTGAACCACACAGTATTCCTTTTCCTTGTCCATAACTGAAGAAGCCGGAAATACTGAAAATGGTCTGACTGGGTTCCCAACAAATCTGTGATCACAAGCATGCTCAAGACTGCCTGGCAACCTGATTAGCCTTCCTCTCCACCTCACATCTTTGACAGCTTCTGTTCGACACACAATTCTTGGCTTCCTCACTTCCTATGATCTGCCATCTACCCTACCTCAGCCACTCACTGCCAGCACTGTGTCCAGGGTGCCAAACCTTTCTCAATGAAAATCTGTATCACTCCCAAAAGTCCCAATTTCAAGCATTCCGCACTCTGACCACCACCTCTTGTTTTTTTTTTTTTATTAAGGTATCATTGATATACACTCTTATGAAGGTTTCACAAGGAAAACAATGCGGTTACTACATTCACACATGTTATTGAGTCCTCCCCCTCCATACTCCATTGCAGTTACGGCCCATAAGTGTAGTAAGATGCCACAGAGTCACTATTTGTCTTCTCTGTGCTACACTGTCTTCCCCATGATCCCCCCAACACTGTGTGTACTCATCATAATACCCCTCAATCCCATTATCCCTCCCTCCCTCTCCATCCACCCTCCCCCACCCCTCCCCTTTGGTAACCACTAGTCCCTTCTTGGAGTCTCTGAGTCTCCTGCTGTTTCGTTCCTTCAGTTTTGCTTTGTTGTTATACTCCACAAATGAGGGAAATCATTTGGTACTTGTCTTTCTCTGGCTGACTTATTTCACTGAGCATTAATACCCACTAGCTCCATCCATGATGTTGCATATGGTAGGATTTGTTTCTTTCTTATGGGTGAATAGTATTCCATTGTGTATATGTACCACCTCTTCTTTATCCATTCATCTACTGATGGACACTTAGGTTGCTTCCATATCTTGGCTAATGTAAATAGTGCTGCAATAAACATAGAGCTGCATATGTCCTTTTTTTTTTTAGTTTTGGTGTCATTAATCTACAGTGACATGAGTGACATTATGGTTACTAGACTACCCCCACCATCAAGTCCCCACCACATACCCCATTACAGTCACTCCATCAACGTAGTAAGATGCTATAGAGTCACTACTTATTTTCTCTGTGCTATACTGCCTTCCCCATGCCCCCCCCACTATATTATGTATGCTAATCGTAATGCCCCTTATCCCCCATTGTCCCTCCCTTCCCACCCATCCCCGCCGAGTCCCTTTTCCTTTGGTAACTGTTAGTCCATTCTTGGATTCTGTGAGTCTGCTACTGTTTTTTTCCTTCAGGTTTTGCTTTGTTCTTATATTCCACATATGAGTGAAATAATTTGGTACTTGTCTTTCTCCGCCTGGCTTATTTCACCGAGCATAATAAGCTCTAGCTCCATCCATGTTGTTGCAAATCGTAGGATTTGTTTTCTTCTTATGGCTGAATAATATGCCATTGTGTATATGTACCACATCTTCTTTATCCATTCATCTACTGATGGACACTTAGGTTGCTCCCAATTCTTGGCTATTGTAAATAGTGCCGCGATAAACATAGGGGTGCATATGTCTTTTTGAATCTGAGATCTTGCTTGCTTCAGGTAAATTCCTAGGAGTGGAATTCCTGGGTCAAATGGTATTTGTATTTTTAGTTTTTTGAGGGACCTGCTTACTGCTTTCCATAATGGTTGAACTAGTTTACATTCCCACCAGCAGTGTAGGAGAATTCCCCTTTCTCCACATCCTCACCAGCATTTATTGTTCCTATTCTTTTTTTTTTTTTTTTTTTTTTAATAATTATTTTTTATTGAAGGGTAGTTGACACACAGTATTACACTACATGAGTTTCAAGTGTACAACACAGTGGTAGAACATTTATATACATAATTCTAGGTTCCAGCTATCACCCTACC
This sequence comes from Manis pentadactyla, assembly GCF_030020395.1. Taxonomy (NCBI): domain Eukaryota; kingdom Metazoa; phylum Chordata; class Mammalia; order Pholidota; family Manidae; genus Manis; species Manis pentadactyla. The sequence continues at coordinate 101,615,537 of NC_080038.1, read as the reverse complement.
AGGCTGTTACAATATCTTGACTATATTCCTTATGCTATACATTACATCCCGGTCACTAATTTATTTTACCATTGGAAGTCTGTCCTTTTTTTTTTTTTTTTTTTTTTTTTTTTGTTTTTGTTTTTGTGAGGGCATCTCTCATATTTATTGATCAAATGGTTGTTAACGACAATAAAATTCTGTATAGGGGAGTCAATGCTCAATGCACAATCATTATTCCACCCCAAGCCTAATTTTTGTCAGTCTCCAATCTTCTGAGGCATAACAAACAAGTTTTTACATGTAGAACAAATTCTTACATAATGAATAAGTTACATAGTGAACAGTACAAGGGCAGTCATCACAGAAACTTTCGGTTTTGCTCATGCATTATGAACTATAAACAGTCAGTTCAAATATGAATACTGATTTGGTTTTTATACTTGATTTATATGTGGATACCACATTTCTCTCTTTATTATTATTATTTTTAATAAAATGCTGAAGTGGTAGGTAGATACAAGATAAAGGTAGAAAACATAGTTTAGTGTTGTAAGAGAGCACATGTAGATGATCAGGTGTGTGCCTGTAGACTATGTGTTAATCCAAGCTAGACCAGGGCAATAAAACATCCACGTATGCAGAAGATTTCTCTCAGAACGGGGGGGTGAGGTTCTAAGCCTCACCTCTGTTGATCCCCAATTTCTCACCTGATGGCCCCCCTGCGACTGTGCCTGTCTTAGGTTGTTCCTCCCTTGAGGAATCTTACCCGTCTCTGGCTAACCAGTCATCTTCCGGGGCCATACAGGGAAATGTGAAGTTGGTAAGTGAGAGAGAAGCCTTGTTGTTTGAAAAAGTTAGCTTTTTACTTCTTTGCATATTTATGCCCTGTGGCTTCTATGCCCAGCATTTGTCTTGAGGTATCTTTACCACTTGGAAGAATTATGATACTCGGTAAATTTGATATGAGGCACGAATTCTATTTAAGGGTTGTAATTAGGAAGGAAGAAGAAAAGCTATAGAAGTAGCAGGCGGAAGAAAACATGGGAAGATTGATTATTTCTTTGATATATCTTCTTGTAGAGTAACTTCAGCATGTATAGGTTTTAAGCTACTACTTAAATTACACACACACATTAACATAATAGGAGTATAGTTACATAACCAAAGCATATCTGTAATTACCAGCCATCTGCAGTGAAACCAAGAAAACCAGTTAGGCACCTTAGGCATTTGTGAAAACTTATCTATGATATGGTGGATATTGTCCAAATGAACTTGAACAGTCTGAGAGAAATCAGACAAATTAAAACAACCCATTCCTGGGGACTGTTCACATGCCATATGTTCTTTTAACAATAAATAGTTTGTAGTTGTAAGACTTTGGAGTGCTACAATTTGCACTTCTCCAAATTCTTGGTTGAGTTCCAACAGTATAGATCCAGTCCAATTTTGTTGTTTTACTGTATGCACAGGCCAGCTTCGATATCTCCTTCCTCATTCCCATGGCAGGTCCAGGAACTGGTGGGATGAGTGCATCTACAGCTGTAGCAGTGCGTGGATCTTTGTTGGGGTTTTTTGATGATCATCTTCTGGCATGAGTCTTCCAGAGGGTGCAGATGTTGGAAGTTCTTTTTCATATCGTATCTTAGTTCATTTTCGGGGTAGCCCAATTAGGCTTTGATCCTCTGTATAAACACAAACAGACCCTTTGCCTACACTTTTATATGCCCTTTATACCCTTGTGTAGAACTCGTTGGAGGTTACCACACAGGAACTGCCCTTTTTTTTTTTTTTTTTTGCTATCACTAATCTACACTTACATGACGAATATTATGTTTACTAGGCTCTCCCCTATACCAGGTCTCCCCTATAAACCCCTTTACAGTCACTGTCCATCAGCATAGCAAAATGTTGTAGAATCACTACTTGCCTTCTCTGTGTTGTACAGCCCTCCCTTTTCTCCTACCCCCCCATGCATGTTAATCTTAATACCCCCCTACTTCTCCCCCCCTTATCCCTCCCTACCCACCCATCCTCCCCAGTCCCTTTCCCTTTGGTACCTGTTAGTCCATTCTTGAGTTCTGTGATTCTGCTGCTGTTTTGTTCCTTCAGTTTTTCCTTTGTTCTTATATTCCACAGATAAGTGAAATCATTTGGTATTTCTCTTTCTCCGCTTGGCTTGTTTCACTGAGCATAATACCCTCCAGCTCCATCCATGTTGCTGCAAATGATTGGATTTGCCCTTTTCTTATAGCTGAGTAGTATTCCATTGTGTATATGTACCACATCTTCTTTATCCATTCATCTATTGATGGACATTTAGGTTGCTTCCAATTCTTGGCTATTGTAAATAGTGCTGCAATAAACATAGGGGAGCATCTGTCTTTCTCAAACTTGATTGCTGCATTCTTAGGGTAAATTCCTAGGAGTGGAATTCCTGGGTCAAATGGTAAGTCTGTTTTGAGCATTTTGATGTACCTCCATACTGCTTTCCACAATGGTTGAACTAACTTACATTCCCACCAGCAGTGTAGGAGGGTTCCCCTTTCTCCACAGCCTCGCCAACATTTGTTGTTGTTTGTCTTTTGGATGGCAGCCATCCTTACTGGTGTGAGGTGATACCTCATTGTAGTTTTAATTTGCATTTCTCTGATAATTAGTGATGTGGAGCATCTTTTCATGTGTCTGTTGGCCATCTGTATTTCTTTTTTGGAGAACTGTCTGTTCAGTTCCTCTGCCCATTTTTTAATTGGGTTATTTGTTTTTTGTTTGTTGAGGCGTGAGAGTTCCTTATATATTCTGGACGTCAAGCCTTTATCGGATGTGTCATTTTCAAATATATTCTCCCATACTGTAGGGATCCTTCTTGTTCTATTGATGGTGTCTTTTGCTGTACAGAAGCTTTTCAGCTTAATATAGTCCCACTTACTCATTTTTGCTGTTGTTTTCCTTGCCCGGGGAGATATGTTCAAGAAGAGGTCACTCATGTTTATGTCTAAGAGGTTTTCGCCTATGTTTTCTTCCAGGAGTTTAATGGTTTCATGGCTTACATTCAGGTCTTTGATCCATTTTGAGTTTACTTTTGTATATGGGGTTAGACAATGGTCCAGTTTCATTCTCCTACATGTAGCTGTCCAGTTTTGCCAGCACCACCTGTTGAAGAGACTGTCATTTCGCCATTGTATGTCCATGGCTCCTTTATCAAATATTAATTGACCATATATGTCTGGGTTAATGTCTGGATTCTCTAGTCTGTTCCATTGGTCTGTGGCTCTGCTCTTGTGCCAGTACCAAATTGTCTTGATTACTATGGCTTTATAGTAGAGCTTGAAGTTGGGGAGTGAGATCCCCCCTACTTTATTCTTCTTTCTCAGGATTGCTTTGGCTATTCGGGGTCTTTGGTGTTTCCATATGAATTTTTGAATTATTTGTTCCAGTTCATTGAAGAATGTTGCTGGTAGTTTCATAGGGATTGCATCAAATCTGTATATTGCTTTGGGCAGGATGGCCATTTTAACGATATTAATTCTTCCTAGCCACGAGCATGGGATGAGTTTCCATCTGTTAGTGTCCCCTTTAATTTCTCTTAAGAGTGACTTGTAGTTTTCAGAGTATAAGTCTTTCACTTCTTTGGTTAGGTTTATTCCTAGGTATTTTATTTTTTTTGATGCAATTGTGAATGGAGTTGTTTTCCTGATTTCTCTCTCTGTTGGTTCATTGTTAGTGTATAGGAAAGCCACAGATTTCTGTGTGTTGATTTTGTATCCTGCAACTTTGCTGTATTCCGATATCAGTTCTAGTAGTTTTGGGGTGGAGTCTTTAGGGTTTTTTATGTACAGTATCATGTCATCTGCAAATAGTGACAGTTTAACTTCTTCTTTACCAATCTGGATTCCTTGTATTTCTTTATTTTGTCTGATTGCCGTGGCTAGGACCTCCAGTACTATGTTAAATAACAGTGGAGAGAGTGGGCATCCCTGTCTAGTTCCCGATCTCAGAGGAAATGCTTTCAGCTTCTCGCTGTTCAATATAATGTTGGCTGTGGGTTTATCATAGATGGCCTTTATTATGTTGAGGTACTTGCCCTCTATTCCCATTTTGCTGAGAGTTTTTAACATGAATGGATGTTGAACTTTGTCAAATGCTTTTTCAGCATCTATGGAGATGATCATGTGGTTTTTGTCTTTCTTTTTGTTGATGTGGTGGATGATGTTGATGGACTTTCGAATGTTGTACCATCCTTGCATCCCTGGAATGAATCCCACTTGGTCATGGTGTATGATCCTTTTGATGTATTTTTGAATTCGGTTTGCTAATATTTTGTTGAGTATTTTTGCATCTACGTTCATCAGGGATATTGGTCTGTAGTTTTCTTTTTTGGTGGGGTCTTTGCCTGGTTTTGGTATTAGGGTGATGTTAGCTTCATAGAATGAGTTTGGGAGTATCCCCTCCTCCTCTATTTTTTGGAAAACTTTAAGGAGAATGGGTATTATGTCTTCCCTGTTTGTCTGATAAAATTCCGAGGTAAATCCATCTGGCCCGGGGGTTTTGTTCTTTGGTAGTTTTTTGATTACCTCTTCAATTTCGTTGCTGGTAATTGGTCTGTTTAGATTTTCTGTTTCTTCCTGGGTCAATCTTGGAAGGTTATATTTTTCTAGGAAGTTGTCCATTTCTCCTAGGTTTCCGAGCTTGTTAGCATATAGGTTTTCATAGTATTCTCCAATAATTCTTTGCATTTCCGTGGGGTCCGTCGTGATTTTTCCTTTCTCGTTTCTGATACTGTTGATTTGTGTTGACTCTCTTTTCTTCTTAATAAGTCTGGCTAGAGGCTTATCTATTTTGTTTATTTTCTCGAAGAACCAGCTCTTGGTTTCATTGATTTTTGCTATTGTTTTATTCTTCTCAATTTTATTTATTTCTTCTCTGATCTTTATTATATCCCTCCTTCTGCTGACCTTAGGCCTCATCTGTTCTTCTTTTTCCAATTTTGATAATTGTGACATTAGACCATTCATTTGGGATTGCTCTTCCTTTTTTAAATATGCTTGGATTGCTATATACTTTCCTCTTAAGACTGCTTTTGCTGTGTCCCACAGAAGTTGGGGCTTAGTGTTGTTGTTGTCATTTGTTTCCATATATTGCTGGATCTCCATTTTGATTTGGTCATTGATCCATTGATTATTTAGGAGCGTGTTGTTAAGCCTCCATGTGTTCGTGAGCCTCTTTGCTTTCTTTGTACAGTTTATTTCTAGTTTTATGCCTTTGTGGTCTGAAAAGTTGGTTGGTAGGATTTCAATCTTTTGGAATTTTCTGAGGCTCTTTTTGTGGCCTAGTATGTGGTCTATTCTGGAGAATGTTCCATGTGCACTTGAGAAGAATGTATATCCCGCTGCTTTTGGATGTAGAGTTCTATAGATGTCTATTAGGTCCATCTGCTCTACTGTGTTGTTCAGTGCTTCCGTGTCCTTACTTATTTTCTGCCCAGTGGATCTATCCTTTGGGGTGAGTGGTGTGTTGAAGTCTCCTAGAATGAATGCATTGCAGTCTATATCCCCCTTTAGTTCTGTTAGTATTTGTTTCACATATGCTGGTGCTCCTGTGTTGGGTGCATATATATTTAGTATGGTTATATCCTCTTGTTTGACTGAGCCCTTTATCATTATGTAGTGTCCTTCTTTATCTCTTGTTACTTTCTTTGTTTTGAAGTCTATTTTGTCTGATATTAGTACTGCAACCCCTGCTTTCTTCTCACTGTTGTTTGCTTGAAATATGTTTTTCCATCCCTTGACTTTTAGTCTGTACATGTCTTTGGGTTTGAGGTGAGTTTCTTGTAAGCAGCATATAGATGGGTCTTGCTTTTTTATCCATTCTGTTACTCTGTGTCTTTTGATTGGTGCATTCAACCCATTAACATTTAGGGTGACTATTGAAAGATATGTACTTATTGCCATTGCAGGCTTTAAATTCGTGGTTACCAAAGGTTCAAGGTTAGCCTCTTTAGTATCTTACTGCCTAACTTAGCTCGCTTATTGAGCTGTTATATACACTGTCTGGAGATTCTTTTCTTCTCTCCCTTCTTGTTCCTCCTCCTCGATTCTTCATATGTTGGGTGTTTTGTGCTGTGCTCTTTCTAGGAGTGCTCCCATCTAGAGCAGTCCCTGTAAGATGTTCTGTAGAGGTGGTTTGTGGAAAGCAAATTCCCTCAGCTTTTGTTTGTCTGGGAATTGTTTAATCCCACCGTCATATTTGAATGATAGTCGTGCTGGATACAGTATCCTTGGTTCAAGGCCCTTCTGTTTCATTGTATTAAATATATCATGCCATTCTCTTCTGGCCTGTAGGGTTTCTGTTGAGAAATCTGACGTTAGCCTGATGGGTTTCCCTTTATAGGTGACCTTTTTCTCTCTAGCTGCCTTTAACACTCTTTCCTTGTCCTTGATCTTTGCCATTTTAATTATTATGTGTCTTGGTGTTGCCCTTCTTGGATCCTTTCTGTTGGGGGTTCTGTGTATTTCCGTGGTCTGTTTGATTACTTCCTCCCCCAGTGTGGGGAAGTTTTCAGCAATTATTTCTTCTAAGATACTTTCCATCTCTTTTCCTCTCTCTTCTTCTTCTGGGACCCCTATAATACGGATATTGCTCCTTTTAGATTGGTCACACAGTTCTCTTAATATTGTTTCATTCCTGGAGATCCTTTTGTCTCTCTCTATGTCAGCTTCCATGCGTTCCTGTTCTCTGATTTCAATTCCATCAATGGCCTCTTGCATTCTATCCATTCTGCTTATAAACCCTTCCAGAGTTTGTTTCATTTCTGCGATCTCCTTTCTGGCATCTGTGATCTCTTTCCGGACTTCATCCCATTTTTCTTGCGTATTTCTCTGCATCTCTGTCAGCATGTTTATGATTCTTATTTTGAATTCTTTGTCAGGAAGACTGGTTAGGTCTGTCTCCTTCTCTGGTGTTGTCTCTGTGATCTTTGTCTGCCTGTAGCTTTGCCTTTTCATGGTGATAGGAATAGTCTGCAGAACTGGGACGAGTGACGGCTGGAAGGACTTCCCTTCTTGTTGGTTTGTGGCCTTCCTCTCCTGGGAGAACAGCGGCCTCTAGTGGCTTGTGCTGCGCAGCTGCGCGCAGACAGGGCTTCTGCTTCCTGCCCGGCTGCTATGGAGTTAATCTCCGCTGTTGCTGTGGGCGTGGCCTGGCTCGGGCAGCTACTCCAAAATGGTGGAGTCGCGTTGGAGCAGGAGCTGCTGGGAGGCTATTTATCTCCGTAAGGGGCCTCCCTGCTCCCTGCAGCCCAGGGGTTAGGGTGCCCAGAGATCCCGGATTCCCTACCTCTGGATTAAGTGGCCCGCCCTGCCCCTTTAAGACTTCCAAAAAGCACCCGCCAAAACAAAACAACGACCACAAAAAAAAACAAGAAAAAAAATTTTTTTAATTAAAAAAAAAAAAATTTTTTTAATTAAAAAAAAAAAAGGTGGTCGTTCGTTTTTCTTTATTCTCCGGTGCCAGCCTCAGGCCTCTGCTCACCGGTCTTTCTGCCCTGTTTCCCTAATATTGGGGTCTCTGTCCCTTTAAGACTTCCAAAAAGCGCTCGCCAAAACAAAGCAGCAAAAAAGCAAAAAAAAAAAAATGGTCGCGCGCTTTTCTTATGTCCTCTGTCGCCCAGCCTCCAGTGCCTGCTCACTGTTCTTGCTGCCCTGTTTTCCCAGTATCGAGGGCCCTGCACTCTGGCCCGGATGGCTGGGGCTGGGTGCTCGGCAGGCCTGGGCTCCGTCTCCCTCCCGCTCTGCCTGCTCTTCTCCCGCCGGGAGCTGGGGGGAAGGGCGCTCGGCTCCCGCGGGGCCGGGGCTTGTATCTTACCCCCTTCGCGAGGCGCTGGGTTCTCTCAGGTGTGGATGTGGTCTGGATATTGTCCTGTGTCCTCTGGTCTTTATTCTAGGAAGGGTTGTCTTTGTTATATTTTCATAGATATATGTTGTTTTGGGAGGAGATTTCCGCTGCTCTACTCACGCCGCCATCTTCCGCCCCCTCTGTTCCTATTCTTTTTAATGTTGGCCATCCTAACTGGTGTGAGGTGATTTCTCATTGTGGTTTTAATTTGCATTTCCCTGATAATTAGTGATGTGGAGCATCTTTTCATGTTCCTGTTGGCCATCTGAATTTCTTCTTTGGAGAATTGTCTGTTAAGATCCTCCACCAATTTTTTAATCGGGTTATTTGCATTTTTTGTGTTGAGGCATGTGAGTTCTTTATATATTTTGGATGTTAACCCCTTGTTGGATATGTCATTTACAAATATATTCTCCCATACTGAAGGAGGCCTTTTTGTTCTGCTGATGGTGTCCTTTGCTGTCCAGAAGCTTTCGAGCTTGATGTAGCCCTATTTGTTTATTTTTCCTTTGGTTTCCTGTGCCCGAGGAGATGTGTTCAGGAAAAAGTTGCTCATGTTTATATACAAGAGATTTTTTATGATGTTTTCATTTAAGAGTTTTGTGGTGTCATGACTTATATTCAGGTCTCTGATCCATTTCGAGTTTACTTTTGTGTACGGGGTTAGACAATAATCCAGTTTCATTCTCTTGCATGTAGCTGTCCAGTTGTGCCAACACCAGCTGTTGAAGTGGCTTTTATTTCCCCATTGTATGTCCATGGCTCTTATATCGTATATTAATTGACCATATATGCTTGGGTTTATATGTGGGTTCTATATTCTGTTCCATTGGTCGATGGGTCTGTTCTTGTGCCAGTACCAAATTGTCTTGATTACTGTGGCTTTGTAGTAGAGCTTGAAGTTGGGGAGCATAATCCCCCAGCTTTATTATTCCATCTCAGGATTGCTTTGGCTGTTTGGGGTCTTTTGTGGTTCCATATGAATTTTACAACTATTCTCTTTAGTTTGTTGAAGAATGCTGTTGGTATTTTGATAGGGATTGCATTGAATCTGTAGATTGCTTTAGGCAGGATGGCGATTTTCACAATATTAATTCTTCCTAGCCAAGAGCATGGGATGAGTTTCCATTTGTTAGTGTCCTCTTTAATTTCTCTTAAGAGTGTCCTGTAGTTTTCAGGGTATAGGTCTTTCACTTCCTTGGTTAGGTTTATTCCTAGGTATTTTATTCTTTTTGATGCAGTCATGAATGGAATTGTTTTCCTGATTTCTCTTCCTGCTAGTTCATCATTAGTGTACAGGAAAGCAACATTTCTGTGTATTAATTTTGTATCCTGCAACTTTGCCGAATTCAGATATAGTAGTTCTAGTAGTTTTGGAGTGGAGTCTTTAGGGTTTTTTATGTACAATATCATGTCAACTGCAAACAGTGACAGTTTAACTTCTTCCTTACCAATCTGGATGCCTTTTATTTCTTTGTGTTGTCTAACTGCCATGGGGAGGACCTATTCAACTATGCTGAATAAAAGTGGGGAGAGTGGGCATCCTCTTCTTGTTCCCCATCTTAGAGGAAATCTTTCAGTTTTTCACTGTTAAGTATGATGTTGGCTGTGGATTTGTCATATATGGCCTTTATTATGTTGAGGTACTTTACCTCTATACCCATTTGTTGAGAGATTTTTTTAATCATAAATGGGTCTTGAATTTTGTCAAATGCTTTTTCAGCATCTATTGAGATGATCATGTGGTTTTTGTCCTTTTTGTTGATGTGGTGGGTGATGTTGATGGATTTTTGAGTATTGTAACATCCTTGCATCCCTGGAATAAACCCTACTTGATCATGATGGATGATCTTTTTGATTTATTTTTGAACTCGGTTTGCTTCTATTTTGTTGAGTATTTTTGCATCTATGTTCATCAGGGATATTGGTCTGTAATTTTTTTTTCTGGTGTCTTTGCCTGGTTTTGGCATTAGAGTGATGCTGGCCTCATAGAATGACTTTGGAAGTATTCCCTCCTCTTCTACTTTTTGGAAAACTTTAAGTAGGATGGGTATTAAGTCTTCACTAAATGTTTGATAAAATTCAGCAGTGAAGCCATCTGGTCTGGGAGTTTTGTTCTTAGGCGGTTTTTTTATTACCAGTACAATTTCCTCGCTGGTAATTGGTCTGTTCAGATTTTCTGTTTTTTCGTGAGTTAGTCTTAGAAGGTTGTATTTTTCTATAAAGTTGTCCATTTCTTCTAGGTTATCCAGTTTGTTAGCATATAATTTTTCACAGTATTCTCTAATAATTATTTGTATTTCTGTGGTGTCTGTCATGATTTTTCCTTTTTCATTTCTGATTATGTTTATGTGTGTAGACTCTCTTTTTTTCTTTTTAAGTCTGGCTAGGGGTTTATCCATTTTCTGTATTTTCTTGAAGAACCAGCTCCTACTTTCATCAGTTCTTTCTATTGTTTCATTGTTCTCAATTTTATTTATTTCTGCTCAAATCTTTATTATGTCCCTCCTTCTACTGACTTTGGGCCTCATTTATTCTTCTTTTTCCCTTTTCATTAATTGTGAGTTTTGACTGTTCATATGGGTAGTTCTTTTTTCCTGAGATAGGCCTGTATTGCAGTATACTTCCCTCTTAGCATGGCCTTTGCTGCATCCTGCAAATTTTGCGGTGTCGAGTCGTTGTTTTCATTTGTCTCCATATATTGTTTAATCTCTGTTTTTTTTTGGTCACTGATCCATTGATTATTTAGGAGCATGTTGTTAAGCCTCCATGTGTTTGTGGACATTTTTATTTCCTTTGCATAATTTATTTCTGGTTTCATACTTTTCTAGTCTGAGAAGCTGTTTGGTAGAATTTCAGTATTTAATTTTACTGAGGCTCTTTTGTGGCCTAGTATATGATCTATTCTTCATAATGTTTCATGTGCACTTGGGAAGAATGTGTATTCTGCTGCTTTTGAGTGGAGTGTTCTGTGTATTTCTGTTAAGTCCATCTGTTCCAACATGTTGTTCAATGCCTCTGTCTCCTTACTTATTTTGTGTATGGTTGATCTGTCATTTGGAGTGAGTGGTTTGCATTCTATTTCCCCCTTCAGTTCTGTTAGTATTTGTTTTATATATTTGGATGTTCCTATGTTGTGAGCATAGATATTTATAATGGTTATATCCTCTTGTTGGACTGACCCCTTTATCATTATGTAATGTACTTCTTTGTCTCTTGTTACTTTCTTTGTTTTGAAGTCTATTTTTTCTGACACAAGTACTGCAATTCCTGCTTTTCTCTCTATGTTAGTTGCATGAAATATCTTTTTCAATCCCTTCACTTTTAGTCTCTGTTTGTCTTTGGGTTTGAAGTGAGTCTCTTGTAGGCAGCATATAGATGGTTCTTGTTTTTTTATCCATTCAGTGACTCTATTTCTTTTGATTGGTGCTTTCAGACCATGTATATTTACAGTGATTATTGATAGGTATGTAGTTATTATCATTTCAGGCTTTAGATTCGTGTTTACCAAGGGTTGAAGAGTAACTTCTTTACTATCTGTATAATTTATCTCACTTAGTGTGCCATTACTAACATAATCTAAAGAGCCTTTTTTTCCCTGCTTTTTCTTCCTCCTTCATTCTTTATAAGGTTTTCTGTACTCCTTGTCTATCCCTTGATTGACTTTGGGGGTAGTTGATTTGATTTTGCATCTGCTTAGTTATTGTTCTACTTTCTTTACTGTGGTCTTATTACCTCTGGCGACAGCTACTTAGCCTTAGGAACACTTCCATCTATAGCAGTCCCTCCAAAACACACTGTAGAGAAGGTTTTTTGAAGGTAAATTCTTTCAGCTTATCTGGAAATTGTTTACTCCCTCCTTCAAATTTAAATGATAATCTTGCTGGCTAGAGTATTCTTAGTTTGAGGCCCTTCTGTTTCATTGCATCATATATATCATGCCGCTCCATTTTGACCTGTGAGGTTTCTGTTCATAAGTCTGATGATAGCCTGATGGGTTTTCCTTTGTATGTGATCTTTTTCTCTCTCTAGCTTCTTTGAAAAGTCTGTCCTTATCCTTGATCTTTGCCATTTTAAATATTATAATTTTTGGTGTTGTCTTCCTTGGGTCCCTTGTTTTGGGAGATCTATGCACCTCCATGACCTGAGAGACTATCTCCTTTTCCAGATTGGGGAAATTTTCAGCAATTACCTCCTCAAAGATAATTTCTATCCCTTTTTCTCTTTCTTCTTCTTGTACCCCTATAATGTGATACTGTTCCATTTGTATTTGTTTCACAGTTCTCTCAATACTCTCATTCCCAGAGGTCCTTTTTTTTTTCTGTGTGCCTCAGCTTTTTTGTATTCCTCTTCTCTAATTTCTATTTCATCTACCTTCTCTTCTATTTCTTCTAATCTTCTTTTAAATCCATCCATTGTATGCTTCATTTCAGGTACTGTATTCTTTAATGATTAAATGTCATTCCTGAATTCTTCCCTGAGTTCTTGAATATTTTTCTGTATCTCCATGAGCATATTTATGATTTTTATTTTGAAATCTGTTTCAGGAAAATTGATGAGTTCAGTTTCACTTGGCCCTCTTTCTGGTGTTTGTGGGATTTTGGGCTGAACCAGGTTCCTTTGACATTTCATATTTGTAGGTGTCACCTTCTAGTGCCCAGAAGCTCTACTCTCTGGAGCTGCTCAGCCCCTGGAAAGATGGCGGGGGTTACCTGGGAGTGGCACTGGTGCCTGTTAGGAACAAAGAGTTGTTTTCTGCTTTCCGGCTGCAGTGCCTTTCTTCACTGTCAGAACCAGTGGGTCAAGCACAGAGGCATAAGCCTCTGTGCTTTGCATTTGTAGCTGTCATAGGTGGGGCCACCTTCTGGCTGGCCTGATGCCAGGGCATGGGCTGCCATTTTGCGAGCCAGTGATGGCAGGCTAGCAGTAAGGCACAGCAGGCTGCATATCTCTGTTGGGGGCTCAGAGCTGAGTAGCCATCCAGGGGGATGGAGCGCCTGAAGCTCCTGAAAGTTTCCAACTTGCTGGGCAGAGCGCACCCATACAACCTTGTCCACCTATTCCTTCTCCCGATCAGCAAGCTCCATGCAATCCCTGCCCCTTCAGCAGCCCTCTCGCTGCTAGGAAGCCTCTCAGACCGCCTGCCTTTCCTTTGTCCCAGAGCAGCTGAATGTGGATCCCTGTCCTCCACAAATGGCTGGAATCTCAGTCTCTCCAAGTATTCTGCCTGTCTTAACTTTCCAACCCCACTAATCTCCAGAGCACCATGCAAATCCAGTGCTCCCAAAGCAAATCTCCAGGGTTGAGTGGTCAGCAGTCCTAGGCTTCCCTCCACCCCCCTGCTCCATTTCTCTTCCTCCTGCCAGTGAGCTGTGGTGGGGGAAGGGCTTGGGTCCCATCAGTTCAAGGCTTTGGCATGTTACTTTGTTCCTTGAGGTCTGTTCTTTTCTCCAGGTGTATGCAGTCTGGCGCAGCCTTCTTTCCTGTTGCTCTTTTAGGATTAGTTGTATTAACTATATTTTCATATTATATGTGGTTTTGGGAGGAGGTTTTTGTCTCACCTCTCATGCCACCATCTTTAATCCCTCAAAGTACTGGCTAGATTCTTTTTAATATCTCATTGCTCTGTGCCTTTCCTCATTCTGTCACTCCTGCTTGGAATGCGTTCTCTTCTATATGCATCAGGCTTGATTTTCAAGGCTGTTCTTGAGGGGCTAATGGGCTTTGTGTTTATACTGTCTGTAGTGGTTTTAAATGTACAGAGGATATTGCACACGTAAGTAACAATCCCTCCTTCTAAAGCCAGTTGTCAAGTACTGGACATTACCTAGGGATTTGTGCCATGATGGGTCACCTTCCTTGAGGAGCAGTTGCAGAAAAGGCTTACACATGGTGCTATCTTGGCTGGAGTAAAGCACAAGGATGTGTTTGAGCCATTCTTTAATCATATATTTAAATTCCCTATATTTAGAGGATTCATTTTTGGTTAGGAGAAGAATCTTGTGGCAGAAGAGAATCCACATTGTCCTTTTACTGGGGAATATTTCATTTTCTGAAAATTTTAACTAAGCCACAGAACATGCAACTATCTAATTTTATGGTTGTAATGTGGGCACCTTTTTTTTCTTCCAAATTCTCTCTGCCTTGAAAGTACAGCTCTCTCAATATTAGAGCAGCCTCCATATGTCCTAATTAAGTGGCCAAAACTTGGCTTCTGTGGAATGTTTCTGTAATGTAGGCAGTAATGGCTCATAATGAATCTGAAAGAACTGTCTAGCCAATCTTGCCAAAACTAAAATTGTTTTTCATTTTCTATATCCCCAACTGTTCATGCTCTGTTGGGGATATTAAACGTATTTGCATTTGGGAGGAACCTCATATGCAGCTCTGTGGAAAAGATAACCATGCTATGATTTTATAAGCCCTGTGTAGCCAAACAATGTATATCATAGGCATATTTGTACACACATTTGTCAGCTGTGATTCTTACCAGCCTTCTTTTTGATCCTCAGAATTTATCAATAAGAAACTGGTGAAAACTTCTACCTCCCTCCCCCAATTCAGAAGCAGAATTTATTTCTAGTTCTTTGATCTCTTCTGACTATGATTAACACCTGTGGACTTAGAGCTAACAACTCCCAGCAGGTAGTATAAAAAGGGCACAGGACCCGTACCCTGACCACTCACTAGTTCTGTTGACTTATGCTACTAAAACTGATTAAATGCTCTGACATGGAATTTAAGAATTTTACCATTCTGGACTATTCTCTACCATCTATTCTAGTTGATGTCTTTTCTTACCTTTCTAGAGCTAAGGTACCTTCTGAACCTTTCTTGGCCTACTGCATACTCACTTCAGTTTCCCTCCAGCCAGCCATGTTTCACTTCTGCTCACACCCTGAAGAACTTTTTTGAGGATGGGAGGAAGATTTTTAGTATCTAAGAATGATACGGATAATGAATGAAGTAAGGACCCAAAGGCGGCATAAGGGAATGGGATCCAGAGCCCAGGAAGAAGGGCTAAAAAGAGGAGAGACGTCTCTTTCTTTAGAATGAGAGAGAAGAAGAAAAAGTTGAAGGCAGACACAGTTTAGGTTAGTTTTGGTGACTAGAGGTCAAAGTGGCTTCCGTTTTGTAAATTAAGGTAGAGGTGAGGTCAGTCAGCTGAGAGAGAAGGGGAAATGGAAGGCTAGAGCTTGAGAAAGTAGCTAAAATTTGGAATAGACCCTGCTTACATGGTGTCTTTCCCTAAATGCATTCTCTCTATCAGCAGGGACTAGACCAACTTAACTGAAATGTTTCTGCCAGACAATGACCATAGCTAAAGTAGTTAACTGCAGCCCTGATCCCACCACAGTATGAGTTAGTGTCAGTATAAACTGATGGTGTCCAACCTTGGCTGAGCTCTCAGTATAACCCAGAAATCCATTGATTGGCTTTTGACCTGCTACTTCTGCCATTATATGTTGCCTCTGCCCCCAGAACGTACGCTAGGTAGTAATATTTGGGCTTGAAGGTCTGTGGTGAGATGATTCTTTTGCTTGGAAGCTGTGGCAGGGACCTAGCTTATGTGACCATCAGCTGTTCTTTAGTGCTAATTGGCAAAATGGCATGTGTCTTTCTGGACTTCCTGAAGCATCTGAGGGAAGATAATCTTGAGTCCCATGTGAAGAGAATCTTCTGTTCTCTTGAGTTAAATGAACTAAGATGAAAAGCAGAAATACAATTTCTCTCAAGTCTGGATTCCCTTTCCTCTGTGTGTTTGTTTCCTTAGTATTTCTATGAGTGCTGTTAAGCTGAGGAGCTAGACTCATCTGTCATAACAGGAGTACACTCATAAATAGTGCTCTATATAAAATGATGTGCAATGATACAAGAGCCTGAGGGAAGATTTTGAGATGAAAAAATGGTGGACTTTGGGACCAGAGGATTTGTGATGGATCTTATGTGTGGCCTAGTATAAGAACCGTAGTGTGAGTAGCAGCCTGGTGGACAAGGTAGATATATCAAGTCATATAAAAACCCCTTTTCAGATTAAGGCAGTAATATTAAGCTGAGGTATCTGAAGGACAGACATGTAGGAATAATAATAATTAGTGACTGCTGTGTTTCAGGCACAAGTCTCAGTACATTATCTGTATTAACTCAGTTAACTCTCACAGCAGCCCTGTGAGGGAAGTACTGCTCTTACTCACTGAGGTTGGAGGAGTTTAAATAACCTGCCCAGGGTTACAGAGCTAACTAATGGGAGAGCTAGATTTCAAATCCAAGCAGTTAATTGTGATGAGAGCCAAGGAATTATCACCTCTGTTTTTAAAATAGAGAGAGTTAGTAAATTGTCCAAGGTTAAATAGCTACTCGAACTAAACTTGTTCAAGAACCCAGATGTTCTGTCTGTAAGATACTGTTTTGTTATTACCCCCTTGGTACTCAGCCTGTCAGTAACACTGACATCATTTGGGAGCTTAGTAGAAATGCAGGCTGTCAGCCCCCTTCCCAGATCTGAATCTTAATCTACCCTTATATGAACATTAAAGTTTGAGTAACAGTGGGCTCTACTTCACTGTCACCAGTTCCTGGGACAGATAGGTGCAAGCACAATTAGCCAAAGGCAGAAACTACGTCATTATCATCCATCTAAGAAAGGTGAGGGTTGAAAATTTGGGGTTTCAAAAAGCAGGAAACCGGGGTTTGAATAGTTGACCAGCATTGGAGACATGGAGAGGTAAGGAAATGGGATTGTATAGAAGCTGAAGTTCCATGTGGTTCACGGAAGAGCAACTGAAGTACATAGGCAGGGCAGGCCCAGCAGCTCCACCCCTTAGAGCTCCTTCTATTTATTTGCCAGGGGCAGGGCTGGTTCTGAAGTGGGTCTGACTTTGCAGTCAATTCAGCCGGGAGGATTAAAGGATGGATTTGGCATTCCTTCTAGCTGACAGCTTCTCTGTCCTGGGGGAATCATGAATTTCACTGCTTTAAGTAAATGTTGTATATAAACATCTAGATTTATAAAACAGTGAAAGTTACAGGTTTGGCATCTGGATTTATGAACCATGTAACTAAGTTACTTGTTAAAGGATGCATCATGTTTCCTTTCAATAATGAGCTCACCTAACACATTTAAGACATAATTCAATTTTCAGCACTGTTAATAATGCAACCTGGTAGGAAGCTACATGATATAAGTGAGGTGTCCCTGTGTGAGCCAGGATCATTTCCCTAAACAACTGCATAAAGTGAGCTGAATGTCTCCTGAACAATGGATAAATAAGGTTCTGGTATATGGCATCCTTTAAAATACAAGAGAGGTGCTATCTGGAGAACACACTGCTTTTGACTTTAGGCCTCCTTCAGTTTTTCTGTTTCACAGTTTTTATTCTTCATGGTTCATTGAACTGAACTTGTGACTTAAAGTGGTCCACTGAACTGAGGTTTATTGGAATTTGAAGAAGGAAACAGTAAAATAAAAAGGCAGTTTTGTTATTTTTGTACAAGGCCTCCTAAGCAACATTTCACAAACCATATGGTGTCAATTACATCTGTGGCTTCATTCATTCATCCATCCACTCACCTACTCACTTACTTAGAGATTCATTTGTTCAGCCATTATTGTCAATAGTCACTTTGTTAGGATTGGGGATGCAACAGTGGATGAGACATATAGTTCCTGTCCTTTCGGAGTGTATAGTCTAGCATGAGGCACAGCCAGATTAACCAGGCATTTCCCAGTCGTGTCATTATCAGCTATGATAACTGAGTTCTAGGATGTCATGGGATCATAGAACAGCTGATGACTCACACCAGCTGAAGTTTAGGGACAGAAATTATATAAGCCATCTATTGGTGTATAAGAAATTTCTCCCCAAATGGCATTTTAAGCAACACATTTATTATTGTGCAGTTTCTATTGGCCAAGCACTGGGTTATGATTTTGCTGGGTACTCACCTTCTCATTAGCTGTAATACAGGTGTTGGCCAGCACTGTAGTCATCACAAGGGGAATGATTCACTTCCAAGCCAACTGAGATGATTGTTGGCAGAACTCAGGTCCTTGTGTGTTTTTGGACTGTGGGCATCAGCTCTTTGTTGGTTATTGGCCACACGTTGTCCTTAAATTACTTGTCACACGGGCCTTTCCATAGAGCAGCTTACAACATGGCAGCTGGCTTCATCAAAGTGAGCAAGTGAGGGAGAAAGAGTGAGGGGAAAAGACAGCATTGTAGTCTTTTGTAAACTAATATCAGAAGTGACATCTCATCACTTTTGCGATATATACTGCTCACTTGAAACAAATCACTGGATTCAGCTGGACTCAAAGGGAGCAGCCCATACCCAAAGGGAAGAGGAAGAGATTATATAAGGATGTGAGTATCAGGAGGCAGGGATCATTTGCCATTTTAGATTAGGAGCCATTTTGGATTCTCTTCACCGCAGAAATGTTCTTCTATGCAGAGATGTGAGCTGCAGCTGCTTCATGGCTCTACTGTACTACATTCTTACTCAAACTCAAAATTTGGCACAAGGTTTCTCTGTCTCCAGTTGCTGGTATATTATGTTGATTCATAAGAATAACTACTCTGGTTATTAAGTCCCCTCTGTCTTCAATCACCTTAATCATAGTGGTTAAGAAGATCAGGTAGAAGTTTTAAGAAAGAGTATTTAAACAAGTGCAAATTTAGTGTCAACTTCCATGGTTTTGTTGCTGGGCTGAGTTTGTTATCCTTGGTTCTTGTCCCCATTGAAACAGAGAATTGAAAGGCAGGGATACGATAGTGAAGCAGAGCAAAAGTTTTATTTGAATACACTCCGAGGGAGGAGTGGGCCAGAGTCAAGGCAGACAAAGACTCCCAATCCATTAGGAGGGAGGTCTTTATATTACATTCTGGCTAGCAGGCACCTCTTTGATTGAGAAGGTGGGTTATTTGATTGACAGGTCCATCTGTATAGCCAGTGAACATGTCCTTTCCCATGATGTGTGGTTTGGATGCTTCTTAGTTTTGTTTGATTGTGCCCACGTTGGGATCTGGTTGGGACTGATCCTGATAGGCAAGGAGGTTATCTCTCTGCAAAGCCTTTGTTGACTTCCCCAACCTGGGCAGAGTTTGGGTACTTTTTTCTTTGACCCTTATCTTCCCTTTCCCTGGCTGCTCATGTCTGTCTTTCTACCTAACAGTATCTGGCCAAGATTCCTGGTAGGCCTGTTCTCAGACACCTGTTCTAATTAGGTTGTTTTCATTGCAGATGGCTCATTCGATATATACCTTGAGTAATAGATAATTTAAAATGAATGTATTTGTCCATTGGGATCTAGAAAATGCTTGAAAACCAGTTCTCAGTAAGAGAGGTATATCAGTTAAGGTAAGGGATATGCTACTATGAAGCTCCAAAATGGAATGGCTTAAGTAAGATGGGAATCTATCTCTTGTTTCTTCCTCTGTATCTCTCTTTCTTTATTCCTCCTTCTCCCTCCTTTTTTCTCTCATTACAGTACAGCTGGTTTAGGCTGGTAGAGCAGTTGTGCTCCTTGAGGTGGTTCAGGGATCCAGGAATCTTCCATTACTGTCCCAGCATCCTCTAGAGCAGAGAGAGAAATTATGGCTGGCAGGCCAAATCTAGTTTCTTACTTGATTTTATAGATTAAGTTTATTTGAACACAGCCATCACCATTTATTTACATATTATCTATAGCTGCCTTAGCATTATATCAGCAGAACTGAATAGCTTTGACAAAGACCTTGTGGACCACAAAGACTAAACTATTTACCATATGGCCCTTCACACTCACAAAAATGATCTCTAGGCCATTGTCCTTGTGTGCATGTTTCTGCCATGTTTTCATTTCAGATTGTGGGAATAGAAAAGAGCAACAGTACAGAGTAAAGGGTTTTGTTTCAAGGAAGTGATGAGAAAGTTGTACCCATCACTTTTGCTCACAAGCCACTGGTGACAACTTAGGCATGTAGCCACACCTGGCAGTGAGGATGGCTGAGAAATTCAGTGTCTAACTGGGTGGCTTTGTGCTCAGAAAATGCTCATGGCAAGAGGGTAATGGGTACCAGTATTATCCTCATTTTTCAATTAAATAACCTAAGGCAAAGATAGGTGAATTTACTTTGTAAGGACACAGAGTTAGTAACAACTATTTTCTGTCATCAGCAGTGGAGCTGTAGTAGCATCAGGCTATGTTCTTAGAGACTAGAAGATAATTCAGAATCCAAGGCAGCTTCAGAGACCGGGGCATTAGGGTAGGTGATTTTCAGAGGACCTGTTTTTCTTTCTCTCTTCCTGGAAATGGGCTTTCTAATCTTTTACTTGGTGTATCTTTTCTCTCCATCCCATTTTCTGTTTACTCAGGTTTTTTCTTTACAAGTTTCTCTTGACCATAATTTCCTCATGACTAGTTTTGACTTACGGTATTTTGTGATTATCTTTTAGTCTTATCTTTCAAGATTCTCTTTTTTCATTGCCTTGTTTTCATAGTATGACCCTGTTCACATTTCCAAAAGGGAGAATTAGATCAGTCCAGGCTGTTCGCCATTAGAGTTTCTGGCCACTGTTGGAATGGCTGACATGGGGTCAGTAATTACCCTTGTCTGTGGCATCAGGGATTGTGTAGGATGGGTTTACTTGGTGGAAGAGATGGCTTTCTGGGGCTTTCCTTGAACAAAGGAGTGGGGATAGACAGTTGAAAAATTTACTGTAACACCATAGTCATAAAAGCTACAGCCCCTCTTTGACACCTAATATTGCCCTGCTTTCATGTGAATCCTTTAATCTGTCATATCTACAGCTTGTCAGTCTGCTCTTATCTATGAATGAGCCAAGTATCATCAATGCTTCTGATTATTTTTTTTTAAACAATCTTTTGAAGTATAAAGATTCCCCTAGTGTAGATAGCAGCTGGCAGTTACCATTTGTTGATGAACATGAACCTGTTGATGGATTTAGATGTAATAGAGGGATTGAGTATAAAAACTACACCTGTCTTAGAACTTCAAGAAAGGTGGGTTTATAACTTCCTCATTTCATTGTGTTCATCTCCTCTCTTCCCATAGTAACAATTTCACTTCGAAGCTCCTCTCCATTGTAGGAATGAATGCTTATTGTGTGGCAGGCACTGTGCTGAATGTTCCATGTACACTTATTTAATTCTCACCCAACGCTGCCATGTAGATAACAGTACAGCAGGCTCCCTTAACCATGGTTTCATTTTCTGTGGTTTCTGTTACCCATGGTTAATCTTGGTCCAGAAGCTGATGAATCTGCTCTTGACATAGTGTTAGAAGGTGAAGAGCAGCCTAATGCTGCATCACAATATTATAATTGTTCTTTTGTATTATTATTGTTGTGGATATGTGCCTAATTGATAACTTAAACGTTATCATAGGTATGTATGTATGGGGGACAAAACCAGTATATATAGGGTTTGGTACTGTCAGCAGTTTCAGGCTGGGAACTGGGGCCTGGGAACACATCCCCTGCTGATGAAGGGGAATCTGCCGTATTCCATTTTTCAGTTGAGGAAACTGAAACACAGAGGCCAAGTGACTTCCCACAAGTTGCATAGCTAGTAAGTGGCAAAGCCATGATTTAAACTTAGGTTTTATTCCAGAATGATGTACTTCACCCCCACACTTCATAAAACTTTTGAGTACTCCACATGCAAAGTTCTCCAGCGACAGATGCTGTAACTCTGTTTTCTATACCTTTTCTTGTGAATGACTTTGCCTCAAAAACTCTGTATTTACCAGCTACGGATGTCTCTGGGAAAACTGTCAGAGGCTGTTAAGTCAAGTATGCATGTTAAAACAAAAGTTCAGTGATGTGTTTTCATGATGGATTAAAATTTTCCTGTGGCATCATGAAGGTCCACTGGCTAAGTGAATGTGCTCTTAGAGTTGTCTAAAGTATTTACTATCTAGCATAAGCCATCAACATTATCTTGGTAAATGCAGAGGGTTGATTTTTCTTAGTACACATTAATCGTTCAGCCACAAATAGTCCCAGTTAGTAATGTCTCTTATGTAAGTATTATGAGTTTTAAGTTATTTTTTAAATATATGAAATTTTACAGTGGCATGAAATGTTACATTAGTATATGACTAATGTCAGAATGGTCTTTCCTGGGATAGGAATTCTGACAAAAAGTTTTAGAAAATATGTAGGCTACAAATGTAACAGTTGGTCTGCAAAATTTGCATGTAAACTCCCCCTATTTACACTCCCTTTATTCTACTTCTCTAAATTAAATTATACTCATACCCTCCTTTAACACCTGGTTCAAAATGCTCTTGTAGGAATCCAGTCGCAGTTAGTGATAGGAGGGACCCATCCCTCCCTCCCTATGTGCCCTCACTACTTCTAGACACAGTTCATACACACATTTGCTGTTGCTGACGTGTTTTCTGTAACTGGTCTTAAGTCATCTTATGCATGTTTGTTTTGTCACATTATATAGACCGAACTGTCTTCATGATGTCAGGAAGGGCCTTTGCAAACAGAAGGTGAGCAGTAAATGATGTTGACTGACTGCCTTTAAGGAACATGAACATCTGTTTGTAGCAGGTCAAGACTCTTGGAATTCCCAGTGAATAGAGATCTCCTTAATCACAAAGACATGCCAGGAAGAAGGGAAAAAAAGCACCTATAAATTTACAGCAAAAAGAGTAAAAAAAAAAACACAAGCAGAAACAAAAACAAAACCTGCACTACTTGATTTTGTTCAGGCACATGCTAATTGCTTTACCTGACTGATTAAGGTTGTCCAAGAGTATTTTGTAAGTAAAGGATAAAGTCATCCTACATTGTTTCTTGAAAGGAATATGTGGAGATTTGGATGTGTTTGATTTTCACTTGAAGTTGTCCTATGGTTTTGTGGAAGGTACTAGTGTGCCATCCACTCCCTTCTGTGGTTAGGTGAAGGCATGGTTTGTGTGTGTATGTCTTCCTAGTAACAGGGGGCATAGGTCTTCCTGAGTAACAGCAATCCCCTTCTGCTGAAATCTGTGGGACCCCTGATTTATCAGCAGAAAGCTGTCACAAGAGTTATCTGTATAAAAGAAAATAATAAATTAAGCCTTGGAATTGAAACAAGGGAATTTTGAGTGCACTGTTTGCATGAACTCATAAAATCCAAATTATGAAGGAGGGTTGACAGGTCTGGGTTTGGTATCATGGAGAAGTATTTTAGAAGAGATCAATAAAATTTATAGGTATTTAATAGAAAACATGTGAGCCAAGTGTTGTCTAAACTTGGAAGCTTTGGGAGGCATGTCCTGGCAATCCTAGTTCTCCTACACCATCCTTTGTCTCATCTATGTCCAAAGAATCGACCTGTTTTCTAGCTGTGAGGAAGCTGGCCTAACCTAGGAATGTCCTAAGGAGTCAGCTCTGCTGTGGTCATTCTTGCTCTCTTCAGACTAGTTTAAATCAAGGCATCCAGAGCTGTCCTTTGAGCACATAGGTGCACCAGTCAGTCCACTGTCAGCAGAATGGGGCTTTGAATAGTTTTATCTGTATGAACAGCTGGGGTCTTTTGACCTTCTGCTCTTTCTCACTTGCTCTCCTTTATGATCAGCACAGCTTTCTGCCTGGTCCTGTCTCACAGCTTTTTGTCTGTTCCCTCTACAATAGAAAGTGTTCCATTTCACTTGGTAAAATAGTTTTTTTATGCAACTAGTAATAATACAGTTAGCTGTTCATGAGGCTGCTTCCTTCATCACACTCTGAACCAAGAAGGAGGTCATATCTCATATTCCTCTGTATTACTAGCACCTAGCAAAAAGCAAGTGTTCTGTAAATGTCCTACGAATGAATGAGCCTGAGTTGTGGCCCAGGGAAAAGGACCAGGGTGAAGATAATTGCATGAACCAAAATAGTAATGGCTGATTTTTATTGAGCTCTTACTATGTACCAGGCATTGTACTGAGCACTGAAATGATGTATCATTTAATCCTTACAACTACTGCATGGGAAGTTGTTGTTATCCACATTTCTAAATGAGAAAACTGAGGCCTAGAGAGGTTAAGTTACTTGCCCAAAGTCACACAGCTAGTGAGTGTTGGAGTATGGCTCAAACCAAGGGGCAGCAGTTTCCAAATCTCCACCACTACTCTGCCTGCTAAAATGTCAGCCTCATGGGAACCAAATAAGCTTGGCCTCCCTGGTGAGGAGTTCAGTGTGACTTCAGGTTTCTGGGCCCAATCTAGCTTCCTATGAGAACAGGCCTTGATCTAAATTATTCCAGAAATCTGGGGACTTACTATTGACATTAAATTTTCTTCCAGAAGGGGCAGAGACTACTCTTGATTTGGGGATGAAGATGCTAGTGCTGAAAGAGTCCTCTGTGGCATTGTGGTGTTTGGTTTAAACAGGTCCTTTATGATCCTCCCTTATCAGACTCTGTGTTTCTCCTCTGGTCTGTTTTCCTGAGGTCAGTGATATGAATCACTAAGAATGGGTCACAAGTGTTCCTGGCAGAGGAAGTATCATTTATAAAGGTTGTAGGAGGGAGCTTGGCATATTCAAGGAGCACAATGGGGTCAGTGTAGCTGGAGGCCAGGGACTGAGTAGCACACACCACATGAGCCTGAGGGGGGTTAATCTATTTCAGAACCTCCAGAGAATTCAGGAGGAGTGTGGTGGGGACAGTATTATGAATCAAGAAACAGTAATAGGTGGGACAGTATTATGAATCAAGAAACAATAATAGGAGAGTCTCTCCTACTTTCAGTGAAGTAAACCCCTTGAATATATTAAAGATAGCCCTTCACTGAATTACCTGCTATGATGGATTGCATACTAAGGAAATTCCAGGGTGCAGTCAGGACCCCAGTTATACTCAGAATAAATTCCCAAAGAACACAGTATTCATGAAAAAATCAGAGTAGAAGCGTTGGGCCAGGATTATACAGATAGCTATAGATGTAGATATAAGTACAGATAATTAAATGAAATGAGATTAAATTCAACATAATCTAACAGATTAGTAGGTGTGTTAAAACCTTTAGTCACTAATTACAATTTAGGAAATAGCAGCTTAATTCCCATACTTATCCCTTTCCTTTTGGATCTACAATTTACTTGATAAATTATTCATCTAATGGTTAGTCATCTGCCTCCCTGTTTAGACTCTGATGAGGTAGCCCAAGATTTGAGGAAAATGATTTTTGAAATACTCTAGGATTCATGAAACCCTGAAAGCTCCATCAAGCTGGACCTCTTTACTTTTCTGTAAAAAAATAAAGTGGGAAGGTTGTGGGAAGTTTCTACATTTTGTAGTTTTCTCTACAGAAGCAATGGAGTTTGGAGGAGGAGGGTGTGCTGGGAGTTGACCTGGCAAGAACAGGAACTAACATTTACTGAATGCGCACCATGAATTAGGCATCTGATTTGACACATTATCTCATTTGATTGGCACAACGACCTTTTGAGGTAGGTGCTCTTAATTACCACTTTAGAGATGAGGAGACTGAGACTCAGGTTAAGTGACCTGCCTAAGATCCTACAGCTGCCTAAGTTGTGGATCAGGGACTAGAATGTTATGCAGTTCTGTCTGCTTATAAATGTGTGCCCTTCCAGATTCTCCTTTGCCTTCTTCTTGGTTTTCCTAACAGTTGGCTTCTCTTTACCTTTATGGTTTTCATGAGAAAGTGGCTCTTCAATTTGGAAATCAGGGCTTATAGGGAGGAAAACCCAATATGTCTGATTTGCTGACCATCTAGCATTTCTACTTCTAGGATATGAACAACTTACCAGTTGAATGGATTTAAGGTTATTTCTGCACCACTTTCTGCCACCCCTCCCACTGTCCCTGCTTGCTGGCCTGACACCACATGAAAACCTCCCTCTTCATTCCTCTCTATCTGCAGGCAATTGATCCCCAGTAATAATTTCTGGGGCTAAGCTCAGAATTAATTATGTGCTATGAACCAAAAATGAAGTACTTTAATCAGGTTTCTTGATACCTGAGAGTCCCAGGTAGATTGAAGGGTAGAGGGACATCTTTTGAGTATGTATGCTTTGGGGCAGTTCACGCCTGTGTAGATATGGCAGTGAGGGCCACCTTTGGGAACCTAAGGACAGAACAAAGGCAATGGGTACTTGGGGTCAGGAAGAGGAATTTCCACTAAGAATAACAATTCATGAAAGGCAGAGATTATATCTTGTTTTTTGTTTCCAGCACCTAATATAGTGACTTAGATGTAGTAGGTGGTCAATAAATGTTTATGAAACATTCAAGTGTAAAATTCTAAAAAAAAATATGAATAATTGAAAAGAAACACCTTTTTGTTGATAGGCATTTTTTAAAGTAATTTTTAGGCTAAGAACAAAATCAAGGAAGTGTAGTGGCCCTTTCAGGAAACTGCTGTGGTTAACATACAGATACTAGTAATAGTTGTCTTACCAATGGGTTTCAGCTCCAGGCACTATAGATTCAGTGAGACTGAGAATTGACAATGGAACTCTTGGGGTGAAAGGGTTTATTACCCAGCTTGTTCTCCCAGCGATAGGTCAAGCCCTAGAGCTGTGTCTGCATGTAACAGTTTGTAGATCTGTAGTCCTCCTTTATCTCTGCCTCCACCCAGAGCACTGGGCAGAGCTCTGTATATAGTGACTCAGTCAATAATAGCTTATTGCCTATGGGTGTGGGAGCAATAGCCTAGCAGCAGGCCAGTTACAAGTAGTTTAGGGTCAGGTGAAGATCCTGGCCATAGGAACCTTCACTTTATCCACAAGTTCCAACTCTGCCACTATGTGCCCATGGACAAGTTATTTAACTGTTCTGTGGCCATGTTGCCTCATTTTGTTCATATGAGTTTATTATTTTATGCACATAATAAAAAATGGAATATTTATTTAGCTCCTGACAGTTTACAAAAACTCATGTATATTATCTTATTGAAGCTTCCACAGTGTTGTGAGGTAAATATTATCTGTTTCACAGATGAAGAAACCAAGGCTCTGATTAAGGTAGTAATTTGTACTACAGCTCAGTAAGTCTTTTGACTCAAATCCAATCTTTTTTCCCAGATACTACAGCTCTTTCCACACAGTCATTACCTGTATGTAAACAATGCTTCCAAAGTGCTTGAAAAATCATTTGTTCCCTTAAGTCCTCAAACATCTCTTTTCCAATTGTATTTGATTGTTAATTTACTCAGCAAACTTGTTTCCAAATATCAAGACAGCTGAAGTTGACTTATTAGGAATTTCACATTCTTGAGGTCTTCATTAATGAGGCTTTCCTTTCTTATTCTGCAAAGAGCTTTAGCTTTTTGGTGAACAAAATGCATTTGCCCTGCTGGAAGCTTGTGCAGATTGTGAGAGTCTGTACTTAGCTTAGCTAGAAATGGAATCCATATGCTAATGGAGCTCTCTGTCTTACAGCTAACAATAGAACATACACACCTGCCTTGGCTTTAATGTAGATTCATATATATTAGTGCAGATATCACATCATGAACAAAGAAACCTGCACATATACCCATTTAGAATATTGTGAAAATGATTTGATACATCCGGTGACAAAATATAAAATCTACTACTAGACATTTTAAGATATATATTATGATAAATCATATCCCCTTACCACTTTGCCCCCCTTGGGGGAATGACTTCTCAAATGTAACATATATCCCCAGGGCATGACACACTGGCTAAGTTTGCATAATTTAACACAGCATGAAGGGACTTCGGCAGCTATTACTGAAGTTGTCAGATTTAACTGCTTGTAAATTCAATTAGTTGGGGGAAAAAATAGCTTTGGAGAATATATCAAGATTCAATTAGTCAGCAAATTGGGGTTGTTAACCCACTCTTTGGGATAATCTGTCAAAAGGGAAAGGGTACGTGACACCTACGATCAACTAATTAAATGCACCAGGTCCTGATGGGGTTGTTTTTAAAAATATTCACCACCCCTTCAGGTCTATTTGGCCAGAAAAGCTGGTGTTAAAGAATTCCAGTGGTAGGCATTATATAAGTAAGTGTACAGAATGACTAATTGAGGTATAGGCAGAAAGCATTTCTTAGCCCCTTTCTTTTAATTGGTTGAAAAAGCCTGGCTTTAATTTTAAGTTTCTGGTTCCTTTTAATAATAACCACTTTAGGTATTGCTGGCAACATAATTTTATTGTACACTAAATATTGCTTCATTATTAATACTTTATTGATCTTGTTTATCATGAATGAAGGTGTTTATAGGTATTAACTGATTATAATATTGCTCATTCCAAAACTGGATTTGTGGTGTGCCAATGATATTTCTTAAGCTTTTGAATGATGTTGAGAAAAGAATTATTATAATGTGGAATGACTAAGCCAGGGAATATAAACATTGTATGGGGGTGTTCTTTCAAAGTAAGTATATTCTTTCTTTGACTGAACTTGACATTAACTAGATTTGCCATAGGCTTGCTATAATTGAACTGTTTCAAAACTATATGTTGCTTTATGTGGATTTCATCCCACAATAGTAAAAACATTAACTATGTTGTTGTGCTTCTTTATAATCACATGCCACCCTTCCCACTATTTGGGCAAATGTTTACTGGGAAGCTTTATCCTTTATCCCTGAAAGGAGAGGAGTATGACAGGTCTCTGCATTGTAAAACAGCAGTTAAGAATAAATGACTGATGAGGAATGGTCTGGATTAGTGTTTTTTCCACTCTCAGCTTTGCAAATTATCTTGCTTGCTCTAAGATTTTGGCAAAGTTACAGCTTCTTTCAGCTTTGGCTTCCTCATCCAAAAACTTCCTCTCTAATTCAGTTTAACATTTCTATTCCTTTTTGCCTGTTGGTATTCATACATATCGCACAATTGCTGATACCTTTCTTTCGTTTTCTTTCTATCTGGCTGTCTTTGGTTAACCTTAGTCTTGTAATCCTTTCACCCTTGAGACTGACTCACCTTTTTTGTCTCTCCTCGAGCCTTTTGTTTATTTGTACAGGACAGTGAACTGCCTCCTTTCTTCTAGTATTTGCACTAGGGCCCCTTTTTTTGATGGCACTTCTTACCAGCCTTTATCTGAAACAGGAAGATCTTTTTATCTGTCAAGGGTCATTGACCTACACAGTCAAAAATAAAAGGCAACACAGAAATAAAAATTAACCTATTTTATACTTACTTGATTTTTAAATTAAAACAGGAACATCTCATTTGGTTTGTGGGTGGTAAATACATTTATTGCCTAGGTACTGCATCAGTTTGTTCTCTGCAAAGCACATCCTTTTGGGCTGTAGAGTGATGTAGGAAGCAAGTAGAATGCTGTAGAACACAGAGAGTAAGGTACTGTTACCATCTGAGGAGGGAATTGAGAAGCATTTGATGCTGGGGCTCTGGTTCGCAGAGTCGAAGAATGAACTTAGCAAACACCCAAGGTAAGAGAGCCAGGGCAGAGGCTTTTATTTAGAAATAAAGTGAGAGGAAAGAGCTGCTGGCTCACACCAGGAGGGGACAAGAGAGCCCAGGGTAGTGCATTGTCTAGGGATTTATAGGCAATTGAGGATTTTGGGGAACGTGAAAAAAAGGCTTAGGGGTGTGGACTTGTACCACCTGCCCTGCCCTCAAGGTGGGCTGGGTTGTTGTCTGTTTGCTAGGGCTGTTTGTAGTGAAGTCACAGGTTATGCTGAGATACCCTGTGGAACACTCAAACATCTAGGCCAAGTTGCTCCTGGCCTTTTGACCTTTAACTGATCTCACTGAAGATGTCTATATTCCTAGTCTGGTATCTTTACCCTAGAGAATTAGTATGACCTTGACTTTGCGTAATGCTGAACACAGAGTTTTGGTAGGGACTTTACATTGTTACATTACTTTGACTATAAATATCCTGCCTTGCTTTTTCCAGAGGCCCTCACCCTACTCTGACTACACCCCAGGTCCCCGTCTCACATTGACCTTAAAGTTACAGTCAACCTCAATTCTCCATTCCATAGATTTCTTACGGCAGATTTTCAAACCCAAGTTCTCTTTGGTTTCTAGCACATTCCTGGGCTGCCTTCCTAATTGGTGTGAGCTTGGGGAACAGAAGCCGATTTTAATCCTAGCCTGCCAAATTTAATTGAGAAGGAATATCTACTATTGAAAAATCTTTAAAAGTCATAAAACATGATAAGTTTTGGATTATCTGTTCTCTCAGAGTAAATGTGTGCAATGGATTGACACGTTATAGAGAAGACCTACATTGCAATGTTTAAGAGTATGGCTCTGGACTCAGGCTGAATTTGAACTCCAGCTACATTCTGGCTGTGTGATGAGCAAGTTACTTGTTGCTTTCAATACTGCTGTGACAGGTCGGAAAGGGATATTTTTACATGGTGGGCTGCTGGCGCTCTCCTGTTCAGAGATGGCACTCTGAAATTTTAAGAACAAACAGTCTGAATAATGGCAAATTGACTAACTGTCATTTCAGATAACAGTCCTAAGAGATTGCTGGGGCTCCAAAGCTGATTACTGAGTAAAAAGCAGAGCATGGGGAAGAAAAGTAGTTTATATAATACCTTCGAACAACTGAACTCCTTTCTCTGTTCCTTATACATTGCTTCAATGGTCATACACATGGATACTTTCTGTATCTTCATCTTTGTCCTCTCCCTTTTTCTGTTGCTTGTGCTTTGTGACTTCCCTCCCATTCTCCTCTTAACCATCCTTCTGTGTGTATCACCTTTTTCTTTCTTCCCATCCTGCCATTCCATTTATATCTCTTTTATTCCTTCTCATCCTTCCCTTTTTGGCAAATGTCATATTGAATTAGAGTATAATTAAAATATTTGTCAACTTCATCAAATTTTTTTTAACAATTGTGCATCAAAGGACATGATCAAGATGGTGAAAAGACAACCTACAGGATGGGAGAAAATATTTGCAAATTATAGATCTGGTAAGAGTGTAGCATCAATATATAAAGAACTCTTACAACTCGACAACAAAAAAATAAACAACACAATTTTTAGAAATAAGCAAAGGACTTAGTCATTTCTGCAAAGAAGATACACAATTTGCTGACAATCACATGAAAAGATGTTCAATATCATTAGTCATTAGGGAAATGCAAATTGAAACGGCAATGAGGTGCCATTTCATATCCACTAGGATGGCTATAATAAAAAAAAAACTGAAAAATAAGTACTGGCAAAGATGTGAGGAAATTGGAATCCTTGTACCTTGCTGGTGGGAATGGAAATTGGTTCAGATACTATGGAAAGCATTTTGGCAGTTCTTCAAAAAATTAAACATAGAATTACCATATGACTCAGAAATTCTACTCCTTGATGTATGCCCAAAAGAATTGAAACAGGACTCCAAAAATACAGGTACATGTGTGTTCATAGCACTGCTAGTCACTATAGCCAAAAGGGGAAATGGCCCAAATGTACATCAGTGGATGAATGAAAAAATAAATTGTGGGATCCATACAATGGACTATTGCTTAGCCATAAAAAGTAATGTACTGATCCATTCAATGTAGATGAACTCTAAAACTGGACATAGAAGACCTCATATTTTATGATATACTTATGTGAAAAATCTAGAAAAACCAGTTCTACAGAGACAAATCATATTAGTGGTTGCGAAGGTTGGAGGTATGAGAGAAGTGGGAAGGAAAATGCTTAATGCCTATCGGATTTTGTTTGGGGAATGATGGAAATGTTTTGGAACTAGGAGGTGGCTGCACAACATTGTGAATATACCAAATGCCATTGAATCATTCACTTTAAAATGTTTAATTTTATGTTATACAGATTTCACTTCAATAAATTATGTTATACTTTCTAAATTTGTTTCATACTCTTTATTTAAAAATCAGATATCTAAACTGACTCTGACATGTCTCAAACACACCTGTACACATATACTCATACCCCTTAAAACTCCTGACATTAAATTGCAGTTTATTTTCATTTGCTCCTCACTAAAGTTTTCTTTGTGCGCATATGTATGGCGGGGGAAGGTTGGGAAGAAACAGTTCAGTAGCATCTAATAAAACCCAACCCCAAGATACTTTATGAAATCTAAGGAATATAGTAAAAAATAACACCCACGTATTCCTTTCACCAATATAAGAAGAGCTAAAATCATCAATGTATTTCATTCCATATTTATGGAAAATAATGAAAGACAAACTTGGCAAAATAAGGTCAGTTCTAAGGCTTTGTATGTGGGCTGAGAGATGTGACAGAGCAGAGTGGCCTGAGATAACTTCTGTCTTCAGAGAAGCAAAAATGGAAATAAGAGAAAAATTAGCAAGCAGGACTTTTAACAGGTACTGACTTGGCCTGTTGAAAACAAAACAATTCAGTATAAAACATAGCAAAAGGTTTCTGGTGAATATTTTGCATTCTAATCATGTCTAATAGGGATTTATGAGGTGGGAAGAGACGATATGGAGGAAGAGTAAGTGTGGATGTGTTTGTATTCAAATTAATCTCCAGAGTAAACATAGTCATAAAATCTCTGGAATTCAAATTTCCACTTCAGTACTTCATTATGAAAAACATTTCCTGAGGAGTAGAGGGAACATGCCAGATTTGACTATTAGAGGGCCCTATGGGACTGGTGGTAGATGAGTGAGGGAAATCCTACCAGCTTTGAATGCTTAGTAGGTTTACTTATAGACTACTCCTGCTTGGGCCATGGACTGTCATATTACCACAAAAAGAATTTGAATTTTGAGGGAGATTGTTTTTTAAGTTATAAATGATCATTTGCTGAAAGACAGGCTCATGAGACCAGGCAGTGTGGTCTCTAGTGAAGGGAGAGTAGCCCAGAAAGTTCCTCCTTTCTCCCTGAGTTGCCGTTCCTGTTTGATTATTCCTGGCAGTATTATAAGTCTGCCTTTTCCCTGGGGGCCGCCTGCCATCTTTGTGAAGACCAATTTAATTGGGGTTTATATAATGGATTGATAGGGTTGAGGGGCAAAAGTTTGCCACAGGGAATAAATTGATGACTAATGTGTTTTTGCCTCCAAGGCTAGAAAAGAGAGATAATGGAGAGAAAAGAGTTAAGACTACGGTTTAAATTGAAGCTTGTGGACTTCTGCAAATTATTCATTTCTGCTGGCTGGTATGTTGTTTAGGTCTGTATGTCTATAGGGACAAAAATGAGAAATTACTCCCTGCATTTCTGAGATATATATTTCCCTCCTATGGTCTTTGCAAATCCTTGACCCTTACGTTAATATGCAAACAAATAAGGAGAGAAAATAAGTTTAAAATAGGAGATTGAACATGATAGGCGGTTGGGAGTAGACAAGTGATTTTTTCCCTTGATTTTCACTGAATGAACACTTAAAATATTACTATTTTATTGCATCACTGAGAGCAATAAGACCCCACCATCTCAGGTTTGTACATAATCGGAGTAAATTTTGTTGGCAAGACTTTAGTTGACTAGCCTTTGTAGCAGCATCTGGTCCATAGACATCTCTACAAGACCCCTTTGACAGCTATTTTCATTTCCACAGAGAATAGACAAGGAGAGGTAAAAATTGGCTGAAGAAGAAGGCATTTTGGTAAGATAACAGTTATTTCTAGGAATTTATTGGGAGGAACTTTTTATTTTTATAGGTCAACGATAAACGATTCCTGGGCAAAAGCTTCATAAAAGTTTGGTAATGTAAATTAGGTATGTATGGGCTAGTTCCTAAAGCTTTCAATGCTGGTGTTATAGGACACAAATGTCTTACTTTCCTACAGAATTGTTTCTGTTGTCACTACTGGAGAGCAAATTTTGTGCTAGATAGGCTCTGGAACATTTTTAATATCCTAACTCATTACTAAAGAATGATGGGAAATCTTTCAACAGTGTTCTTTTACTCTTTTGTTTAAGATGGCTCAAACCTGGCCTGGGTTAAAAAGAATGGACTGACTGACCCTACAAGGTCACTTCCTTTTAGTGTTTGTCACCTAGCATTCCTGATCCTTCTCAATTTCCTCCTCCCTATTGGAAGTGAGAGAAATACAAACCAGCTTAAGCAATTTGTGAACAGCTTCCCAAGCCACCTACACATACTAAGAATATGAACCCAAAGTACATTACTTGAAAAATTTTGAAATGTAATCCCTCCCACCTTATTCTTGGTTGCCGCTTAACCCTCAGTAGATAATTTGGTTCTGCTGAGAATTAGAGAATAAAGAGAGATTCAGGGAGTCTCTCTTTATTTATAAACTCAGAGGCATGCAACCACAGGCAAGATGGGATTTGGTTTAAGTCAAGTTTAAAAAATCTATTTTTCTGTGCAACACTGCATCTTTTTATATAGATGGATATACAGAAGTAGTTGTGCAGTGAGTTCTTTGAGCAGAGTTGTGTGTTAGTCAAGCTATGCTAGGCTGGGCTGAAGTAACAAACAACCCCAAAGTTTCAGTGTTTTAACCTAGTAGGAGTTTATTTCTCATTCTTGCCAAGTTCTTCTCTGAGTCCAGGTGAGTTTTGACTTGACTTGACTTCCATACTGTGACTCACTGATCCAGATTCCTTTGATCTGGTAGTTTCAACTTCATCCCCAAGGTGACATACATTCTCTTCCCATCACAGGCCATTCATTTTTCCTCACTGGCCCTGCCCAACTTTAAGGGGTACAGAG
This sequence comes from Manis pentadactyla, assembly GCF_030020395.1. NCBI lineage: Eukaryota > Metazoa > Chordata > Mammalia > Pholidota > Manidae > Manis > Manis pentadactyla. The sequence continues at coordinate 101,581,073 of NC_080038.1, read as the reverse complement.
AAGACCTGAAAAATACTTTCTTCCATGTTTCCTAAAGGGGAGGAAAACTGTATATAGGTGAATATTAGAAATGTATATAACAAGTTGTATTAGGTGGTTCTGCCTAAGAAAATATTGACTCCTTCCTTTATGGTCTTGATCAAAGGGTTTGTACAAAAGAAGGTGGGCCTATTTATTTGTGAATTTTTAAAAAAACTGAATTGAGCCAAGTTAGCTGAAAGCCATAGATAGAAGCAGCTGAGAAGGATACTCAACTTAGTAAAAGGAGCTTAGGTAAGTTATCTATAAAGTATCCTTTAAGCAAAATCAAGACACAAAATCCAAACTTACAAAATAAATCAGGACGGTATAAATCAGACATTCAATCAACAAACACAAACTGAGTGTCCATGGTATATACAGTGTCAATTTTTGAAAAATGATTTACCGCAGGATTCTTTAAAGTCAAGGAACAACACATTTTTTCTGTGAAGGGCCATATAGTGTGTATTTAATCTTTGCAGGCCTTATGGTCTCTGTCACAAATACTCAACTGAATCATTATGGCATGAAAGCAGCCACTGACAATAAATCAATGAATGGGCATGGCTATGTTCCAATACAACTTTATTTACAAAAATAGACAGCTGAAGTTTCTGAGTCCTGCTTTAAATGGTGATACTTCCTAGTCAGTGAGAAACTTAAAAATACCTTTTTACCATGAGTTGAGCAAGGGCAAAGAAATTTCAAAACTAAGTCCATGATGGTCCATCAAAAACTAGGACAAAACTGCTCAGAAATGATTAGTTAAGTCCATGGGAAAATAGGGTTTGATCAATTTATCATTTTTCACAAATGACTGACATTTTGTATCAAATCATACATGAATCATCAGGGTACTTTTGGCCATAAGGAATAGAGAAAAAACTCAGACTGGCTTATGTATGATTACAAATTTATTAGCCCATGTGACTCAAAGGTCAGAAATAGTCTTCATATGTAGTTTCATAGAGCCTTAGGCCTCCTTCTCTTTTGTTCTCTTGATTCTGCCTTTTTGCTAGTATCAGCTCTGTCCCCTGGCTGGGGACCACCTAATAGCTGCCAGCCTTAGTTGGGGCTAACTACTTTCATTTTCACATTTGAGAGAGTGAATGGGTATCTCTCCTTTACCTATTGGACAAAAATGCTGGGATTCCTCTATTTTACCTATTCTTAAACCAATTACTCTGTCAATGTAGTGGGATTACTATGACTCAGACCAATCAGGGTGCATTGCTGAAGCTAGGAAAAGGAGCAAGCCTGTGCAATGAAAAGACTGAATGTTGAAGAAGCAACCCTATTACCTTCCACACTGGACACATTTTACTCACCACTTCATCCTATCATAATTCATTGTAGCATATATATAGAGAGAGGTGGGGCACCAGAGAGGAATTATTATTAGCAAGAACCTCAACCCAGAGATCTTTCAATGTAGCTACCATGTTGCAACTCTTGCGGAAAGTCATTTAGAACTGCAAGATGTCCCCAAGTTGTTTCAGTGAAGGTCAGATTTCTTGCTGGAGGGGATGGTCATAAGAGTTCATTGGCTATTTCTGTGTGATTCCTGCAAAGAGAGCAAAACTGGGCATAAGTAATGTATACAAGCACTATGACAAAAGAAACTTGTCAGGGGACTTAACAGAAGGATAAGCTGATATCCAGTGCTACACCAGAGGATCTCAATCTGAGCCCATTCTTACAGTATTTTATATTTAACACCCCCAGGATGCTATGCACATTTTGGTTTTCTATATCTCAAGAAATACACAAGAGTTGAAGAATGTCCAGAGAAAATTTAAATAGGCACATCTGTCACAAAATCCAGACTTAGAGGCAAACTCACATCACTGGGTTTTATTAATGTCAGTGATGTAACGCCATCTCAAAATTTCCACTGTAATTTAGAGACATCCAAGATGGACTAAAATACTGGACTTTTAAATCTGGACAAATGAAGGCTGAGAGGATATCATTAAAGTCTTGGAAACAATAAATGAAACAAAGAACATATACATAAAACATATTCACTAAATACTAGTATATTAGAACTAAAAGACACAAATTGTATCTCAACTTTAAGGCAAGTGAAAAGACATATCCCTTCATAAAATGAGAAACCTATTTGAGGAGATTAGATGTAACCCCAGAAATTGCTGCTAGCTGAGAACATACCCTCAAAGAACAAGTTTATATTAGTTTAAGACTGGTCTGTCTGTAGTGAATGACGGAGAGAAATTAAGATGTTTTTGAGACATCCTTAAACTTTGAGGTTGGTGGCAGAATGAACAGCTTTGCTTTACCTTGTGCCATGCTCCTCTATGGCTCATGGGGCAGGGCTTGTTTTTTTCCTAAAAAAATCTACATTTTCTGCCCACTGTACCTGTTTGTACAACAGCCTCTGAGCAGGTCAGTTTTAGAACATTCTCATTCTAGTTACCTGATGAACTAGGAAGAGCTTAACAGCATACATAGAAAGACAACTGAGGGGGGTACCTTCACAAAGACAAGGCCAATGAACTGTGTAATTTTACCGACACCCTTCTTTAAGACTCAGACTCATTCCCATTAGAAGTTATTGTCCAAAGATACTTTGAAATTCAGCCACACATTTTAATAAACTTGATTATGTAGGAGTTGGGGTGCACTCTCATTCCTGGTTGCTCTTTTGTTCTCTTTGGACAGTATACAAAGCACAAGATCTTCTTCTAACTGCTGTTCTTGACTGGGCTTGGGCAATGGCATTTCTGTGCCTTGCTGATCGGAGCTTTGCTCAGTGCTCTGCCGGCATCAGCCCTGCTTGTTCCTGATCCTGGTAAAGGGGGTGTTTGTTTACAGCAGGTGACAGAAAACATTTTCTGTGAAGCGCCAAATAATAAATACTTGAGATTTGCAAGCCATATATAGTCTCTATTACAGCTATTCAACTCTGTCATTGTAGCATGAAAGCAACCATGGACAACATGTAAATAAATGAGCAGGACTGAGTTCCAATAAAAATTTTATGGACATAAAATTTGAATTTCATGTCATTTTCATGTGTCATGAAATATTCTTTTTTTTTCACATAGGTCATTAAAAATGTGAAAACATTCTTAGCTCATGGGCTATACAAAAATATGGAGTGGGCTGGTTTGGCCTGCAGGTGTAATTTTCAGACTCCTAGTATATTGTGAGAGTATCAAGAGGAAAGAAGGGCCAATATTTGACTTTGCTCAACTTTCTTTACTTGTAGTGCTCCCCTATGTGAATATCAGCCTTGTTTTGCACTAGGATGTTTCCTCATTTAAGGAGATAACTGTGTCCCTGTGTTCAAAATACAAGTGAACTTCAAGTAAAAAGAGCCAGAGGAGGAAGTTTGTGCTTTGTCTCTCATTATTTTACTTTTGCACGGTGTATGTAGTAAAACAGATAAAATATTTTCTCCATGTATTCTTTTATGGTAAAAGCCTACATAAAACATCACATGATATATGAGTATCAGAAAACAGTAACTCCTAAGTGTGCATGCATAGGACATGCAGAGATCAGCAGAATCTGACATATGAGTAGGTGGTATAGCAAGAAGAAACATAGTAATGTAATACACAGGCTGTATTCTAATGACATATTTTGTTGCCAGAAGGCTTGTTATTGTTGATTACAAAAATATAATTGTTTAATGTTAATGGTAATACTAAGGAAGGCAGAAGTAAATCATAGGGAAACCTCTGAAAATGTAGATTCTCTCTTTACCATGCTGTGGTAGGATGGTCATTCCCTTCTGCTCATGTTGGTATTCTGCCAGATGAACAGATCCAAGCATACCAGTTATTTATGCCTGACATAATTTTGATTGGGCCAGTGCCTATGACCTACGCTTGGACTTAAGTGTGTGTTAATTAAAACTACTAGACTGAGTCTTGGAAAAGAACATAAAAACAAAGCTAAAATGTGAAGCATCATCACCAATTTTAGAAGCAATAAAAATTAATGAGGTTAATTTCCAGAAATACACAGGATAAAATATAATCATGGTTGATTTTCTGAAATACTGAAGAAAAATATAAACAGCTTGTTAGTAACCCCTAGAAATTCTGATAAAATGTAGCATTGCATAATCAAGTAAGAAATTCCAACTTACCAGGGGAAAAAAAGGAAAACCTGTAACAGCCAGTGGAGGGGTAGAATATGGTCAGACTGTAAACTAGGAATGTGATTTTTAATGGCCATGTAACAAAGAAGACGAAGTCTTGGGGCCTTGTGAAGTGAGGTTTTGGTATTGTAGAATTCTGAGGATAGCTGGTATCCTTGAATTTATGACCTTTAGTAAAAGGGAGAACAAAGAAAAAAATCTTACCCACAGAGAAACAGGGAACTTGGCTGTTTGCCTAAGATTTGAATGAAAAAAAAAAAATCTCCCACTAAGATTTGTAACCACAGGCTTAAAACTCACTCCAAACCTAAAAAGTACATCAGCGCTAGTTCTGAGATGGTGTTTGTAGGCAGACACAGAGTGAAAAGAGCTCTTGTGGAACATGCAATACAGGCTAGAAGGTAATTTGTACAGAAAAAAAGTGGCCCTTTAAAACGTGAATTCACAATTAATTCTTATCAAGCAAATGAAGAAATGGTCTAGGATAATGAAAGTCAGTAGACATAGCAAAAACAGGATTGTATCCTCAAGAAACAGAGGTAGTAGAGTAGAGATGTAAGACAGAATTCAAAACTCACAATCCTAAGTATTCAATAAGATACTATGAACACAGTACTGGTGGATTTATAAAAGAAGAAAATAATCTTTTACAGAGGAAAACTATGTGGACTCATCATCAAATAATATGAAGCTAGAGGAAATTAGTAAGCTGTTAAAAGGACTGAGACAATCACCCTCAGTGCAGTAGAGAGGGATAAAAGGATGACAAAAATATGAGAGGTTAAGAGACATGGGAATGAGATTATTTAACATATATCTCAAAGGGGTTCTGAAAAGAATAGAGAACATGGAGGAGAAGCAATATTCAAGAGACAGGGGCTGATAGTTTTCCAAAACTGGTAAAAGATGATGTGGATTTAAGAAGCTCAGCATGCATTAAGCAGGATAAGTCATAATGCAACTGGAGAACCCTAAAGAAAAATAAAAAAGGTTAAAATTCACTAAAAAGAAAAAATTACCTATAAAGGAGTAGCAAATAGACCAACTACTGACTTCACAACAAAAGTGACACTGAAACACAAAGGAATAACATCTTCAGAGTGCTGAGGACAATAAATAATTATCTAGAACTTCTATACCCACTAAATATCATAAAAGAGTGTGAGCAAAATAAATGCAAATTTAGCTGAAGTGAATCTAATTCTCTTACATAGTGAAAATACTCATAATTAAGTATAGTAAATGAAAAAGACCTAAACTCATCTGTTAAGGGCATAGAAGCTCATGCTGAAAAAAAATTTAATTAGCTATATGCAAAAGACAAGGGGGAAATGTAAAACATAGAAGAGGTGAAAATAAATAGAAAAAAGGTAGGTGAGGCAAAAAATAACTAAAAAAAAACTGGCGCTGCAATAGTGATATGAGAAAAAATAAGGCAAAAAGCATTTTCAGTGTTAACGAGGGTCATCTTTTAATGATAAAGAGCAAAACTCACTGGGGAGATGTATTTTGAAACAACCTAGCCTTGAAGGAAGATTTGACAGAAATAGAAGAAAACATTGATATATTCACACTCATATCTGAAGAATTTAACACGCCTGTCCCAGTAATTGACAGAACAAGCAAGAAAAAAAATAATGCAGTTATAGGACAAATTTGGTCTAATGGCTGCACATTGAACTCTGGATACAATAACTAGATACAATTCTTTTTCTTTTTGAGTTCATGAAATATTTCTTTTTTTAAATTCAATGCTGGATTTATTAAAAAAAGATTTTGAAGACATGTTTTACTATGTATCACATGGCATTCTCTTTGAGAATCCACAAAACATTGGATTTGGGGGAGGGAGGGGGAGGCTCTTGATACTGCTGGTTGTGGACAGAATGCCTTTGTATCCACAACTGCTGCCTTTTTGATATTGCCGGATTTAATTGGCTGATATTTTGTTAAGGATTTTCGTGTTTGTGTACATGAGGGAAATATATATGTATATGTGTGTGTGTGTACATATGTGTATATATACATATATATGTATATATATATATACACACACACACATACATATATATATATATAAAATGTCTTTGTCTGATTTTGGTATCAGATTTATGCGGGCCTTTCAAAATGAGTTGAGAAGTGTTCCCTCTTGGTTCATGAAGTATTTCTAAAAATTGTGTACTGGGATACAAAGGAACTTTCAGAAAATGACCAAAGGTTTATAATAAAAATCACTTTCTCTGACCACACTGCAGTAAAGGTATTAATCAATTTAAAATGGCAAAAAGAAACCTTGTGTAATTTGAAATTTAAAAAATACTCTTTAATATAGCCCATTGGCTAAGAAAAAGAACATATGGGAAATTGTAAGTCATTGAGAATTGAGTAACAATGATGATGCTACATACCAAAATTGGTGGGATGTTCCCAAAGCTTTATTTAGAAAATTTCAGTTTCAGATGAATGTGTAAGAAGAGAAGAAAGCTGGCATTAATGAATTGTGCCCACTTTAAGAAGCTACAAAATGAACAATAGGGGTAGCCAAAAATAAAAAATGAAATAAAGTTAGAGGTAGAAATTACTGAAATAGAAAACAAACAGTAGGGAAGATCAACAAAACCAAAGTCTGGTCTTTAAAAAGATTAGTAGACAAGACTAACAAAACTGATATTACACAGAGAATTGGCAAATGATCAATGATAGGAATGAAAAAGGAGATGCTATCAGTAGATAGTTGAGTTTAAAAGCATACTAGCAATATCTTGGATAACTTTGTAAATAAATCTGAGAATTACACAAATGGATCTTTCATACAAAGATAAAACTTACTGAAACTATTTCAAGGAGGAACAAATGACCTGGATAAATCTGTAAGCATTAAAGAAATTCTATTGCTATTCAAAAATCTAGTACGAAGAAATATCACAAAGTCTAGAGGACTTCATGACAGTTTACCACACATCCAAAGAATAGATAATTCCTATTGTATATAAACTCTTTCAGAAAATAGAAAAAGAAGGAAACCTCACCTCAACTAAGTTTTAGAGTTTAATACTCTCATTACCCAAACTAGAAAGATATACTTTGAGAAAGATAAATTACAGGATTATCTCACTTACGTACATAGGAGCAAAAATTTCATAAATACCGTATCAGTAAACTAAATCCTTTAATGGATTGATTAATGAAATACTACCTCATGCCAATTTGGATTTATTCCAGAAATATCAAAGAATAGTTTAATAAAAATTTTATTAATATCTTTGATCACCTTAAAGAAGAAAAATCATATAACCATTTCAACAGATTCAAAAAAATTTAGTATAACTCAATATCCTTTTATGATTTAAGAACTAGCAAACTAGAAATACAGTAGGACTTTTAAAACTGGATAAATGTTATTGACCAAGGAATATTTGGAAAAAAGTAACGTTGCCAACTATCATTACCTCTATGCAAAGACAATAAGAAAAATAAAATAAGTCTCAGAAAAAAAATCTCAAAACTGTTAAAAAACTGATTGTCTTTATAATCATTTACAATGTCTTTATAATCAAATTGTCTTAGCAAAAATTAAAAAATAATCAGGTAAACTGTTAGAACTAAAAATAATTCAGCAAAGTTTCTGGATATAAAATACAAAACATATTATCATAAAACTTCTAGAATAATACACAGAAATTTGTCTTCATGACCTGTAGTTAGGCAAAGAGTTCTTCATTAATATTATAAACTTCTGCTCTGGGAAGAACACTGTGAAGCGAATGGAAAGAGAAGCCACAGACTGGGAAAAATATTGCAAATAACATGTCTGATAAAGTAGACATATATATCTAGACTATATATCTAGTAGATACATATCTAGAATATATAAAGAATTCTCAAAACTCAATAAGAAAACCAAAAACCTCAGTAACAATGGGGAAAAGGTTTGAATAGATACTTTATAAGAAGATTAACAGATGACAAATACATGGAAAGATGCCCAATGTCATTAGCCATTAGGGAAATGTGGCAAATTTGAAGCCATGATAAGATACCACTACAAGAATGGCTACAATAATAATTTTTAAAAAATACATTATCAGTGACAGCAAGAATGCAGAGCAACTAAAACTTGCATACATTTCCAGTGAGAAAGTAAAATGATCCGGCTACTCTGCAAAAGGGTTTGGCAGTTTCTTATAAACCTAAATGTGTAATTCCCATGCAACCCAGCAATTGCACTTCTGGGCATTATGTCACAGAGCAATGGAAATTTATGTTTACACATAAACCTGCACACGAATGTATAGAGAGCTTTATTTCTATTAAGCCAAAATTGGAAACAGCGCAATTGTTCATCAACAGATGAATGGATAAAACATTCTGGTATAGTCACGTAATGGAATACTACTCAGCAATAAAATAAATTGCACTTTCGATGCATGTGTCAAATTGGATGAATTGCAAAGGCAGCATGCTAAATGAAAGAAGCCAGTCTCAGACTTGGTTACAGACTGTATGATTTAATTTATGTGACATTCTCAAAAAGACAAAACTCTGGTAACAGAATGGTTGCCAAGGTTTAGGAGTAGAGGGAGAGTGTGACTACCAAGGAGTAGCATGAAGTAGTGTTTTGGGATGATGGAAATGTTCTGTATCTTGATTGTGGTGTTGGTTACATCTATACATGTATACAAATTCATAGAACTATATAGCAAAAAAGAAAATTTTCACTGTCAATTTAGAAAATAAAATTTAGGAATTTAAAAATTACTTCATTATAAGAAAGGATATGTATAGTACCAAACAATGATTATATATTCCAGTTGGCCTGGGATAGCTCCAGTTCATGCCTTTGCCCTGTATATTTATTAATAGGGTCACTTGCTAAATGTCAGGCTTGAATGGGATGTTATGTGGTCACCCAAAGTATGGCACCATTTGTTTCCATTTTAAGGTATGCAAAACAATAGTAAAGAATATATGTACATATACACAGTGGAATATTATTCAGCCATAAGAAGAAAACAAATCCTACCATTTGCAACAACACGGATGGAGCTAGAGGGTATTATGCTCAGTGAAATAAGCCAGGCGGAGAAAGACAAGTACCAAATGATTTCACTCATCTGTGGATCATAAGAACAAAGCAAAAACTGAAGGACCAAAACAGCAGCAGACTCACAGAACCCAAGAATGGACTAACAGTTGTCGAAGGGAAAGGGACTGGGGTGGGTAGGGGGAAGGGAGGGAGAAGGAGAACAAGGGGCATCATGATTAGCACACATAATGTAGTGGGGGGCATGGGGCAGTATAGCACAGAGAAGACAAGTAGTGATTCTACAGCATCTTACTATGTTGATGGACCGTGACTGTAAATGGGGTATGTGGGGGGGACTTGGTGATGGAAGGAGTCTAGTAAACATAATGTTTCTCATGTAATTGTAGATTAATGATACCAAAAAAATACAAAATAATAATAATAATAATAATGATGGGAACAAGGTGTATTTGGGAACACTCTGTACTTTCCGTATTTTGCTGTGAACCTAAACCTACTCTAAAAAGTGTATTTTCTTAAATAAATAACTTTTGCATTAAAAAAAATATATTGCTTTTGCTTATCATTCATATATAGAAGCACAGAACTTCCATGGCATACACACTTTTCTCTAGGGAGAGAGTGGTAAGAAAGGAAAAGAGGCTTTAGCTGAAGTAAATATGACAAAACTAAAAATTACAAAAATAAATACAGGGTGACTCTCAATGGAAAGAAAAGAAGAAAGTAATTTTTTATATTAGCAGCTTCTGTCTGTGTTAGAACATTTTCAGTTCTTGAGGCAAGTGGGTGACTGGAAATGGTGGTGGTCCTCTCAGCTTGTTGAAAAGTGAAATGGTAAGTGCTGATGTCACCTATCATTTGTTTTGCCTGAAACTTCGCCATTCTCTGATACCCATGAATAGCGTTTGTTAGTCTGTGCTTGGCAATTATGCGAACAATAGCCATCCTGAGGAAGAGAACAACTATTATCCTAATGCAGAGGGAGAAATTACAGACACAGTAGCTACCCAAAGACTAGGATATATTATTGTCACCCACAGCTTTAATAGTTAATGAATCATGTCAGCATCAAGTGCATCCTAGAGTGGGTTATCTTTAGAAGAATGATGCCTTGCAATTGTGTGACTTGCTATTTGTCTTTGATTAGAAGAAGGCAGAGGGTTTGATTAAATACAATTCTTATAACTTAGGTCCACAATTTGTTCTACAGTCCATTTGTGGAACTCCTTTAAAGGCAGATTTTTCACAAAACTAAGACGTGAAGTTCCCACTTCAGTCAAGGCAGTGCAAGGGAGGCTTTTCCCCTTAATGCAAAAATGCCATCGTAGACCATCAGCATCCTTCTTCCCAACACCACTCCCTCTGAGAAAAGAGACATGACTCTCATTTGGGTATTACAATGATCTGTCACTATTATCTTTTACTTGTCCTCATTTTCTTAAAAATGCCTTTATTGAGATATAATTCACATATGATAAAATTCACCCATTTAAAGTCTTCAGTGGGATTTTAGTATATTCACATATATGTGCAGCTATCACTACAGTTGATTTTAGGATTTTTCTAGCACCTTACAAAGAAACCCTGTATCCTTTAGCTATTACCCCTTTGTCCTCATTCCTTACCCCTAGTTCTAAGCAACCATTAATTTACCTTCTGTCTCTACATGTTTCCCTATTCTGTACCTTTATAAGAATGAGATCTTACAGTATGGGAGCTTTTGAGAATGGCTTATTTTGCTTAGCGTAGTCTTTTCAGTGTTCAACTATATTGTAGCATGTATCGGTACTTCTTTTCTCTGAACAATATTCCATTATATAGGCATACAACATTTAATTTATCCATTTGTATCTTGATGAGTATTTGGGTTGTTTCTATCTTTTGGCAATTGTGAATGATACTGGTATAAACATTCATGTGCAAGCATCTATGCAGGCATGTTTTCAATATACTTGTATATATGCTTAGGAATAGAATTAGTGGGTCATATGGTAACTTTATGTTTAATTGTTTGAGGAACTGACAGTTTTCCAAAGCAGCTGCACCATTTTATATTCCCATTAGCAGTGTATGAGAATTCCAATTTCTCTACATCCTCACCAATATTTGTTGTGACCTGACTTTGTGATTCTAGCCATCCTGATGGATTTCATGTGGCACCTCACTTTATTTTGGTTTGTATTTCCCTAATGACTAATGATGTCAAGCACCTTTGCATGTGCTTCCTGATCATTTGTATATCTTCTTTGAAGAAATGTTTATTTCAACCCTTTGCACATTTTTTAGGATTATTTATGTTTCTAGTTTTGACTTGTGAGAGTTCTTGATATATTTTAGATGTAAATCCCTTATTAGATACATGATTTGCAAAAACGTTTTTGCATTTTAAGGGCTATATTTTCACTTTGTTGATGGTGACCAAGATTTAAATTTTGATGAAGTACAACTAATTTTTTTTGTTTTCTTGCTTATACTTTTGGTGTCATAGCTAAAATCTTTGCCAAATGCAAGATCATGAAGATTTAGCCCTATGCTTGCTATCTTATAAAAATTTTATAGTTTTTACAGTTATATTTAGGTTTTTGATTCATTTTGAGTTAGTTTTTTTATAGGGTGTGAGGTAAAGGTCCAACTTCATTCTTTAATATGTGACTATCCAGTTGTCCCAACAACATTTGTTGAAAAGACTATCATTTACTTGTTTAATGGTCTTGGCACTCTTGTCAAAAACCAGCTGACCATGTATATATGGGTTAATTTCTGGATTCTATGTTCTACATGTTTATCCTTGTGCCAGTACTGTACTATCTCGATTACATTTTCTTTGTAGTAACTTTTAAAACCACGAAGTGTGAGTCTTCCTAGTTTATTCTTTTTTCCAGGATGGTTTTAGACTGTTCTGTGTCCCCTGCAATTCCCTATAAATTTTAGAATAAGCTTGTCAATTTCCACAAAGAAGCCAGCAGGGATTCTGATAGGGATTGCATTTAATCTGTAGATCAGTTTAAGGAACATTGATATCTTAACAATGTTATTTTCCAATCCATGAGTATGGGATGTTTTTCTTATTTAGATCTTTAAAAATTTCTTTCAATAATGTTTTGTAGTTTTCAGTGTGTAAGTTTTACACTTTGTTCAGTTTCTTCTGAAGTATTTTATTCTTTTAGATGCTATTTTGAATGGAATTGTTTCCTTAATTATTTTTCACACTGTTCATTGTTAGTATATAGAAATATAATTTTGTATATTCATCTTGTATCTTGTGCCCTTGTTAAACTCATTTATTACAAACTAATAGTTTCTTAATGGGTTCCTTAGTATTTGTTATATGCAATATCATCTGTGAATAGAGATAATTTTACTTCTTCCTTTCCAATCTGTTTACCTTTTATTTAATTTTTATTGTCTAAGTGTCCTGGCTAAAACCTCTAGTACAATATATTAGAGTGGTGAGAAGAGAAATACTTGCTTGTTCCTGATCTTAGTTAGAAAGCAAACAATCTTTCACCATTAATTTTGATGTTAACTACGGGTTTTTCATAGATGCCTTTTATCTGATTGAGGAAGTTCCCTTCTAGTTCTTGTTTTTTGACTATTTTTTATCATGAAAGGGTGTTAGATTTTACCAGATGCTTTTCCTAAGTCTGTTGAGATCATCATGTGATTTTTGTTTTTTATTCTATTGATAAGATGTACTAAAATAATTGATTTTCAGATGTTAAAGAAACCTTGCATCCCTGGGATATATACCATTGGGGTCATGGTATGTAATTCTTTTTAGATGGTGCTGATTTAGTTTGCTAGTATTTTTGTTGAAGTTATTTGGCCCTCTGTGTATCAATTCTGTTCTGATGCTCTTTTTTTCCTCTAGGGAAATGTTACTACAGTATAGCATTCTTTTCTGTCTTCATAATGTTGACTTAATGTGACAGAATGCTTAATTCTGGATCAACTAGATAAATAAAACTTTGCTGATAATCTGTTTCATTGTCATATTCCACCATAAAAATGCAGACTACTTTAAAAATTGATAGGAAACAAAATTTATTTTTTATTTAGATATGATTGACATGTAAGTTTCAGGTGTTCAACATAATGATTTGATATCTGTATATATTACAAAATGATCACCATAATAAATCTAGTTCAGATCCATCACCACGCAGTTACAGATTTTTTTCTTGTGTTGAGAACTTTCAAGATCTACTCTCAGCAACTTTCAAATATATTGCATGGTATTATTAACCACAGTCACCATGCCGTACGTTATATCCCCAGGACTTATTTGTATAACTGGAAGTTGGGGTACTTTTTGACCACCTTCCCTTATTTTACCCATCCCCTACCCCCCACCTCTGGCAACCACCAATCTGTGTTCTGTATCTATGAGTTCAGTTTTTAACAAGTCTATTTTAGAGTTTTAATTTTTCTCCAAAGTTTATTCTGTTTGTAAGTTGAATTACAGCTATTGCTTATTTCCCCACAAATTAACTTTTATTATTTATTCATCTTTGATTCAAAAGCAAATTAGATAATTCATCCTTTGTGGCTGAAACTGAATTATTTAGTAACAGTGGCAATAAAATGGCACTGGGTGTAAGTGTAAGGAGTTAAGGTGAGAACTGGTCTATAGACTACTGCTTCTGTCTGCCAGATCTGCCAATCAGATTTAAGTAGCTTATTCCCCACTCCTTACCGCTGCTTCTCTGTCATTTAATGCCAAGCATATTGTTCTTCATTATCCTTGACTGATTCATTCTTGTTCGTCTCCTGGGTGAATATGCAGTACACATCTTACAGCTAGCATGGTTTCTAGTCACTTTTTGCATATTTTGACCTCCCATGTCTGAAATGACTGTTTTGCCAAAAGTGCAAGGACTGCCATTTTCACATGTCTCTGATTTTAAACATGATTAAATTGGAGTCATTGGGGTGTGAGTATGTTGCTCAGGGTAGTACTTTGCACAACTGGTAACTGTGGCATCTTTCTCAAAGTGTGCATTCATTATGTGGAGTTCTCATAGTCACCATCTTCAGCGATTTGTTCACCTTGCATAAATCAATCCTCCTTAGCTCGGTAGGCAAGGCCCTCCTTATGGTGGCCCACCCTATCTATATAAGCTCACTTACCATTGTTTCCCATCATGCACCACTTGCTGTAGTTAGGCTGGCTTCCTCATTGTCCTAGAAGCACACTGAGTTCCTATTGCCTTCCTTGTTATCCTTAGATGGAATGTCTAGCCTCTCTTCTACACTAATCTAAACTCTGCAAGACCCAGTCCAAGCCTCAGTGGTCCATGAAGTCTTCCTTGACTAGAATGGCCCTCCATCATGAATTTCCTCTGAACTATAGCACTTAAAATTGTGACTACAGATTTATCGTAATGACATTTTCCATTGTTAGCTGTTGTTTCACATGTGCTAGACTTCTCTCCTTCAATAGATTATATAGGCTTTTGGCAGGGAAGTCTCCTGTCTCATACCTCTTTTCTTCTCCTTTCAGAACGTCATAGGTGCTCAATAAACTTTTCTGGTTGACCCCTTTTTAATTTTATTTCACTGTTTCAAACAAGCAGAGGTTGATAATTCTTATCATCAGCTACTCCTGCAACTTTTCTCCTCTGTGCCTTTCACTCTTCAATCATCAAGTATATTTTAGTGATAGAGACCAAAGCAGTATGTCTACTGTGAGTCTATTATACAATTCCAGGCTTCTGAATATTCTGGTGGTGGTCTATCTTATAAGAATGCTACAATACCAAAAACAAAGGTAACTTCCTAAGGTAATTTTAAAAAATTCCCTTTGCTTTCTAAGATACTTTAACCTCTGCTTCAGAACAAGCAAGTTCGTTCAGGGTCTGACCAAATTTTGCCAAGATCTTTAAACTTCTTGGGGAATAGCGTAATAATCATGCTGGTGGTGGTGGTGATTATGTTAGAAATCTTAGCCTGAAAAATATGTTACTATGGACACAGAACATAAGTTTTTTCAGGTGCAAAAACAGTGGAAGGCAATCTGTGATGAAGACAGGACAAGAGGTCAGAAGCAGGAGAATTAGGATTTAGCTGAACCTAGAGGTCCATGCAAAGGTGTGAGTTGTACACCTAGCATTCAAGATCCAGGTAATGCCCAGATCTGGTGGTTCAGGCATAGCAGACATCCTAGAAGTACTCAAAAGAGCAACAAGGACACTTTTAGGTTAAATCAATGTTTACTTCATTCAGAACCATTTCATTTACTTCTCATTTGGGCAAGAGCCAATCACAATTCAAACCAGCTCAGCTCAAGGCCGTGTAAAGCCAGGGTAAATATCTTAATCTGCTTTGAGTGAGGAATTTTGAGCCACAGAAAAAAGATGATCCCTACAGTCCAGCAAAAGAGCCTTCTAATAATAGAATAAGAAGATACTGAAGCAAGCAATATGTATATACAGGATTTATTTGAGGTGTGGCAAAACATATTGTAAACTGGACTGCAGGGCTTTTACTTTGTAGCAAATCCAATGACTATTGATTCTGATACTGCTGAAGTAAGAAGTTATTCATGCATATAGGTTCTGTCTGGTGCAATTCACAGTCCAACTGATTAGCTTCCAATAAATCAGAAAAAAAGTAGGAAGGGAAACTCAGTTTTAAATAACCAAGAATCATTTTAGCTTATTAAGTTATTATTCAGTTATGGGGACTATATCTTTCTTAGCATTTTTTACAGCATAGAAAAGTGGGCCACCTGAAGGCTAAAGGGGTGAATAGTTGGCAGTTACTGTAAATGATGTTCTGCTAGTAGTGCCTGGCTTGCATGGCATACACACTTTTCTATCTATACCTGTCACTGACTTGGCCTTTTAGTTAGTAAGAGGACTATGAACTCACAAGTGAGAATGAGAAGTTTCTTATTATTTTTGGATATCAGTCATAGTTTGTGAGTTCATGAATCCTTCGGGTTGGTCTTGCTAGCCACCTTCTTGTTCTTCTACACTATCAGTGCTCATGTTGTTCTCCCTTTCCACTCCCAATGCTCTTTCACTTCCTGTCTAACATTCTAAGTTCTACCCATCCTTCAAGGCTCAGCACAAGTCTGACCTTCCCAGAAAGCACCATTAGGTTACTTCTGTATACACTGAGTTCTATGTGTTCTGATGCTCTAGTTTCCTTTGGGAATAAAATATCCATCAGCATGCAGTCATTGTATTCCTGTTTCTTGACTTATTTCATTGAAATGGACTTAAAATTGAATATAGAAACTCACTCATATATTTGTCTTGATGCTTCCACAGTGCTTAATACCATTCCAGGTACCTAGCTACATCATAATAATAATTATGCTGGGCTTCCTTTGAAATGCATCCCCAAACAGGATGGGCTGCTAGATGGGTGGAGAGAGGAAGACAGATGAATTGATATGTGACAAAGCATGTTCGTAAAATGTTAATAGCAGATTTTAGGTGTTGATCACTGCAAAATCACTTCAAATTTTTTATATCTTTAAAAGATTTCATAAGGAAATATTGAAAAAGTATAATTATGCTGGCATAAAATGGATAAACCATGATATATAGTCATGCTAGTTCAGAACTATTGCAGACTTGATCTCAAAAAGTATGAGTAGGTAAAGGGATGAAAAGGAGGGAAGGAGAAGAAATGTAGCTAGGTGGATAGACATGGCAGAAAACTAACAGATGAATTTAAGAGCTGGGATTAGGCATTTGGGGTTAACATGAAGAATAACATTCCATTCTTCTGAAACTGACAGTGATAAAGAAGGTTTTGGCCAAATTACATTTTAAAATGGGTCACTGGAGGGAACAATGCTCTGACTAGGGAGGAGGACCAGATAAGAGGAGATGTTATGTTATATTAGCCTCCAAACTGGCAGTCTTTACTAGCACTAAGCCAGGCTACACAGGGGCCAGACCTCTCTGAAGCACATATCCTTAGGAAGCAGACCTTTAGGTTTGCTGCCTTCAGTAGCAGCAGTTGGCGTATTGGGTAGTAAGGGTAGAAACATCTCATTGAAAATCCCCAGGAAATGCTGGCTCTCTTCTTTGTTTCTTTGCTTTACACAGAGATGTTTCTATAAAGAAAATGTGGAAATGAATTATTTTTTAAAAACCAGGCTCTATTTTCCTACATCTAACCCCACCAGTGGTACTCAAACTTGGCTTCACCCTGTAATTGTCTTGGTAGTTTTAAAAAATACTGGTGCCTAGGAGCCCACCCCCAGAGATTCTGATTTAATTGGGTTTGGGGCATGAGCTGTTTTTATCAAAATGTTTTTTAATCTCCCCCTGGGATTCTAAAGTCTGAGAACCACTAATCTTATAGAAATGTTTGTAGTTCTTCAGTTGAGAGGAGTTCTTGACCATATGGATAGTTCCCAATAAGGCTGGAACTTCTATGTGGAGGAGAGGGTGGATGCATAGAGAGATTGTTCTAGTTTCTGGGAGGGACAGGCTAGGCAGAAAGAGAACTGTGTGAAATTGTTCTCTATGGACCACAATTTAAACTACAGCTTTAAACTACTAACACCTTATACGTTTGTTGTTCTACTCCCTGCAATCCATAAATAATCAAAAACTGAATAATTGCATAATCATTTTATCCTGATAATATACTCCTAATTTTTTCCATCTTGTATATTTGGCTCTTGATTTTTTTTTCACGTTGAAGCCCACATTTGTTTTAGAATAGTGTATATCTAATTAGGTCAAGTAATGAACTACACCTTTATCCTGTCACAGCTCATAGTGAAGCATGGCTAGGTGGGGTGTTGAGGATCATTGTACTTTCCTGTTTCACCTGTTTGACAGAAGTGTCTTAGGGGTTGGTGAAAAGTATTTCACTAGGAACTAAGAGCAGGAAGCAGATTGTAAACAGTCTGTTTTGGGCACCTGTATTTTTCTTCTCTTGATCAATAAGATGAGTCAGTACTTATGTTATCTGTTGCTTATCTGTTATTGCCTGCAACAGTGACATAAACACCCTCTGCAGAGTCCTAGTATATGGTGACAGGTTATCAGTGACTTGTGATTTGGGTGGTTTGGTCACTTGTCAGGTGGCAGTGTCATTGGGTAGATAATGTATTTGATTTGCTGGCCAGGATCTGGGGACTCTGGTTTCAAAAGTCATTACTTATTTCATGTGAAATTTCCACTGCAGTTGTATGATCATGATTTTTCAACTTTTATGGGACCTCAAACATTAGACCAGAAAATTGCCGTCTGTTATATTAGTGTCCATTTTACATTATCTTTAATCTGCCTAGAGATGTGTCAGATTAGTCTCCTCTAAGTATATTTTCAAGGCAATAACCTAAACTTTAATGTCATTGAGATTCATATTTGAGAAATTAAAGGCTTTGATATTATGAAAACCCATTTATTCTACCTACTTTTCCTTTTTTTTTTCTTTATATAGTTTGGCTTAGAGTTACTGCTCTAAACCTACTTGATTATCAGGGAAACTCACCTCTAGTTTTGATTGGCCTTGGCTTTATTCAATTTAACTGTAATAATTCAATTTTTATATAAAATATTCAATCATGCTTTACCATATGGTGAACATCATTTATACACAAAAGCTACTTGCTGTTCTACCTTTGGAAATTGTTAGAGAATCTCAGTAAGGGTTTTCTAGCCATCTGCTTCTCTTTCAAACTTTGTGTTAATGTAGACATCTGCAGTGGTGACTCTAGGGTTATTAAACTGCAGTGTCCAGTTGAGTGCCCTTGTGCATAACTCTTAGAAAGAAGACCTGCACGAAAAGTTCACATCTCCTGCCTTGATAGTAATGTGTCCCCAAGTGGATTTCACTGCATGCAAAAGGTTCTTGTACATTATCTCACATGCAGCTATCTTTTGAGTAGTGTAGCTCCTTTTAAGAAAGCCATTGTAATAAGACCCAAAGTGCCAAATAGCTTAGTTGTGGTGCAAGAGATCACATTATTAAAGTCGTCTTTATTTTGTTGGAAATAATTTTCCATGGAATTTCTTTATATCAGAGTCCTCATGCATTTAAATATCTGTTAATAAATCTATAATTGACAGAAAATGGAGGGGGTGAGAAAAATAGGCTAAAATGCTATAAAGTACCACTAACTGAAGTCCAGAAATGGAAACAAATGATCTCTAATACTATAATAAAAGCCAATAGGGAAATGATTCAATTTACAAAGTTTAGCTTAGACTCAAGGTTTCTGGAACAGATTTATTGCATGGGGTGATGAATGTTTGTATTTGGATTAATGGGATCTTCATTTTTTAATGAAAGACTACCTCCTTTAGCTATCTAATAATTTAGCTATTTTATTTAAAGGAAAATGTATAGCAGGATATGAAGTGAACCTACTGTCTCTAGCCTCCATATTCATTTTTAATAATATCCATAAATTTTTATTTGTATTGCTCACAAGCATTTCACATTTTGATGGTAATCAATCTAAATGAGATGTCAACCAGGAAGCAAAGAAACAAGATTGAAGGGAATTTTTTTCTTTAGTTGTTTCAACATTGAGGATGAGCAAAATGACTTCACATCCATGGGCTGATGATGGAATTATTCATTTAGGAGAGTAACTTTCAAGTGCCATAGTTAGGAGTATCAGTTTTGAAATTCAGTGCAGGAAAAAAGTCACTTTTATATAGTGAAATATGGCAGCCAAATAGATTCCTGTAAACCTGTAATTCATGATACTGCACAGCTATTTTGATCAACTGAGTCAAATGGTAAGAAACAGTAAGAGGTAATTCTCTCATTAGGTTCAGAGGTTTTCCATTCTATCACTAAACACAGATCTTTGAAATAAATTATAGGCAGAAGATAATACTCTGGGTGGATGAGGAGACCAAGCAATTTAATGACAGTTTTGTGTAATTAAAAACTGAAGTAACATTCTTGAGCTTAATAATCACAAAATACATTTATTTCCTGCATAATTTTGGCATTGATGAGTTATGTTCATTTTATTCAATCAGACAAAAGAAGGGGTAACATTTTTTGAAAAACATTTTACTTGCTTTATAAGCATTTGGAAGTACTTGCTGGATTTCCCCAGGGTTTTCACTGAACTTACATGTAGGATGTATTTTGAAGTAACTGTGGAAGGTTTTAGTGTCTTAAAGGAAATGAAAAGTTCGAGACCTCTTAGTCTGTTCACTTCACTAAATGTTGAGTGTGTTTGTACACATGCAACTTACTTTTATTTTCTTGGCCAGTTGTAAATGCCTAAAGGGCCAAGATTTCAGTTTTTTATTTGAAATTTCATAGTGATGGTGGGCTAGCTCATAATAGGCACTCAGTAAGTGTCTATTTATAACATTGAGAAAATAAGCCTTGCAGTGTTCAGGGCGGTTCGAAGTCCGTAGTCAGAAAGCACTCATAGTGATTTTTTATGGTAAACCAAGTCATTCGTGCTTTGAGATTTTGGTTGACTGTAAACACTCCAACAGTATGTGTTCAGGTTAATTGCTCACCACTTCAGAAGGTGCAGCTGACGTTGTAACTCCAAATTGTTGATGCTTAAGTGTTTCTAACCCCCACTACCCCCACGGAAGACCTTTGATCCATGGTGGTGGAGCATCTGTGCAGCAAGGGAAAACTTCTGATATGACTGCAGAATATTGCAGGAGGCTTCGATTTTAGATTTCAGTGGCAAGTAAGGAATGTGGAACTAACTGTTGAATATCCAAAAAAAAAAAAAGAAGAAATGTGACTTCAGTTTAACATATTTTAATACCAGTTCTAAGTGTCTATTCTGAACCCAGCTGACCTGCTTGGAATATACCAGTTTAAATGAGGCCTGTTATTCTGCTTATAGGTTTTATAAAAATACAAACTACTTTCTGCTTCGAATCCTGTTTGAGACCCACTTAAAAAGTTGAGCAGTAGCTGGCATGGTTCATTAGAGGATTTAATTGACCTTGAAATGTAATGAGTTGTGTGTGGGTATTTACTCTCAGTTTGAAGGGTTGTGTTTACTTCGGGTACCTTTTTTCAGTGTTCTTAAATATGCAGTGGTATATTTTTCAAAGTTGTCATTGCTCTTATGTTCCCCCTTTGAGGCCACTTGTTTGCTTTAGACTTTTTTTTCCTGCCTCTTCTGATTTTGGTTTCAAAATCTTTGTTTAAACATTTATTATTCTCTTACAAAGGTAATTGAAATTGGCTTGGAGAGCCTTTTAAGGAACACTTCGAGCTAAGAGTTTACCTCCCTCTGATCGAAAACCACAGTAGAGCCATGGAGGGAAAGTAAACACTTTAGTTTATAGAGTAATAATTACCACTTAAAAATTTTAAAAATTATCATTAATTCAAAGAAACTTTCAAATGTGCTCTGGTCACACAGCATAAAATTTTAGGACTGCAGGAGAGTTCCTGTGGTCATTTGGTACTTTTCTGTGCCTTCTGGAAACTTAATAGCCTCTGAGCTTCCTTGAGCCTGAGGCACAAAAGAATCCTGCTGCTTGCTTCATTGGGCTTGAAAGTAGCGGGCAAAAGAAAATCTTGTGCAAACACAGTATGCAGAGTCTTTCATATACAGATAATTTTACAGACTTCCTTTCAGTAGAAAGTGTGCTTTTTTTCCAGCAGTTGGATAAATTGTGCTGAACCAATGGCACCCTCTTGTCTGCTGCCTCTGTAGACCCAGGGCGCATATTTTTAAGAGAGCTGACGACAGGGGTTCAGAGATACAGATTCAGACTGGAGAGCTGAGCAAACAAATCAAGGCCTGTGCAAGAAGCAAGCAAACAGCTTTTGCCTCATTAATGCCTACTTGCAGGCAGATAACAAACTCACCTAATCTGGGGGCAAGTACGTGGTTCTGGGTTTGGGGACTGCTCTATGTTGAGAACCAGAATGTGAGGTATTAAATGAGTGAATGTATTTTCTGTACCCAAAGGGATCAGTTCCTGGGGTAGAGATGGGGTCAGGAGACAGGAGAAGGGGAGACACTGGTAAATTTGGATGGGGGAAATATGGGCTGAATATGTTTTACACAGTCTCGATCATTTTGGGGAGAAAATTACAAGAAGGATTGCACTTTGGGAGGGAAGAATATTATAAACTGGTTTTGAACATATTTAAATATATATATAAAATATTTTCTTTAGATTATGTTTTCAGTATTATTCAGGAAATCAAAGGCCTCAGACATTATGTATTACTATTTACTTATTTATGTACATTTCACTTGGAGGGATTTGGCCAAACAGCACTGATGGGCTTCTCAAAACATAGTAGGTTAATTCTATTGTGTGACCTCCATCAATAACTTATCTTTTTGTTTTCAACTGTAGATCTACTATGCTCAGACTAGTTCTGAGACTGAACAGCATATGCTCTTTTTTTACCCATTTGTTTAGTTACTTGTTCAGTCACTCAGCATATTTACTGAAAGCCTAATATGTGTGCCAGACACTTCACAGTACAATTTATTCTTTCAAAATATTTATTGAGAATTACTCTGTATGGTTAAAACCAATAAACAGTATGCAGGCTCTCTTAATCTATCTTTTAAAACTTTATACTTCTTTATCTAGATTTAGCCATTTAATTAATATCAAACTCGCCATGGATGTAGCCAAGTTACCAATTACACATAAATAAATGACACAATATATATACGGAATCACTTAAAACATATCGAACAGTGTGTTCGTTGCTGTTATTTGTGGTTATTTATCACCTGTGATGGTACAATGATAAACAATTCATATGGAAGGTACAGAGTGACTGGATCCATTTTTTCTTTCCCCAGAGTGTGGTATAGCAACAGCTGGATGGATCAGAAAAAAATGTGAGAAATGGAAATAGATTTAAAAAAAAGGGGGCTTCTCTTTCTTCTAGTCTCTCATTCAGTTTTACCAAAGCTGATCTGCTTTAGAACAGAGTGTTATTGTTAAGTCTCCCTGTAGGTTACAAGTATGCTTTTAACTGTGACTGTTGATGCTGCTGCTACAGACCCCCTCTGACTTTCTTTTACATATTTCATTCTGTAAAGGGATTAAAAAAAGAGATCCATCTCTAGCTCTCTCTCCATGAATAGGGCAGATCAGATTGGTTTTGCAGGGCTGAGTTTTCACCAGCACTTCAGTGATACTGGAGTCAAATGCTTGCAGGGAGCCCCCACTGAATCATAAATCTCTGATCCCCAGGGTATAGCTCAGTGCACCTCTGAAAGCAGTCAGTCACTTTTCATTAAGTAATGATTTGATTAGATAAAAATAAAAGTTGTTTGAGCATTCATTTTTGCAGCAGTGCATAACAAATTTATGCAAATTCTCATTCCACTAATCTGCATGCAAAATATAAAGGTGTGATTCCAAGCCATGCGCACCTGTAGTGAAGTTTAATCAGGTACAAATATTATTGGAAAAAATAAAGCGTTTAACAAAAGTCACAGCTGTTTGAGGTTTGTAAAGTACTGCAAAGAGAGCTTACTCTATTAATGATAATTTTGGTGTTTTTAGACTAAACAAAATTTTTTTTTAAGGGAAATCCCAAACAAGACAATTCTCTAATTAGTGGCACTAGGAAAATACAAAGATTGGGCTAAATGACTTGGCAGGTTTAATAACCAAGGCATGAGTGAATTGTTGGAAATACATAAACTAGAGAGAAGGTCTTCATTTAGAATTTTATTGCATTCTCAAGGGCAACTAGAATTATTCTAGATACGGAGTGGATGTTTAACAAATACCTAGATTGGTGCCCCATATTATAGGTGCTCAATAAATGTTTTTTAAAATTATTCCTTAATTCATGTTGATTAATTGCATAAATCATTTAAATATTATAAAAGGAAGAGTATCAACTTCCCAAGTAAATGAAAAACTGTGCTTTATACTTTACAATGTAAGAAAAAGAACAACATTTATTGAATACTAGGAACTGTGCTGGATACTTTATGTATGTTCTTTACATATATTCTTTCATTAATTATCCTAACAACTCATGAATAGCCCACTTTTAGAGACAAACTAAGCTTAAAATAAGTTGAATATGTGACCCCAATTCATATAGCTAGTGTGACTCCAAGGTCCTGGTCTTTCCTCTCTATCACAGTATCCAGATTATTCCATTCAGTACCTCAAATAATGTGTAGGTCCTTCCAGGAAGTCACTTGTGTTACTCTTGTTGACCAGTATCAGACTGATCTGTGAACCTAAGATTCTAAGAACCTAAGAACCCACAAATCTTTGGCCTGGAACTTTGAACTTCCAAATGTAGAGAAGATGCTGTGGTGGAGGATTGACCTGTGCCAATGTGTTTCTCTTAATATTGTATTTTTTATGTATTTTGTCTTGTCTTGGATAGTGATCCAAGTATCCCTGGGAAAGAGAAAGGCTAAAAAGTGTTTTTATAGGCCTCTTTCTCACAATTTGTGGTTGTGTGGAATGAGTCAAAACCTTATTTCTGAAACTTGTTCTTTAAAATTAAACATGGTACCATCTTCATTCACATCAGGCCTGAAAATTAAAAGGTATAATTGAATGGTACAACTTTTCCACACTGGTGAAACAGAGAGAGCAAGGGTCCCCAACCCCATCCCCCTCTGTTTTCAGGGGAAGAACAGACTGATGAAGGGGGTAATTTCTGGGCTTAGGTCTGATGTGGCTTTCATACCTTGATAGAAACAGGCCATTGAAGTGGAAAGAAAGTGAGAGACCCAGGATTTATTCTGTAAGCCACAAAATTGAATGAGACTCACGAAATTTGAAAGACAAAATTTTTCCCTTCCACACCTGTCATTCTTTATCTCAAAAATGCAGGTTTCTAGTGCTCAGCCCTAACTCCTTATGTAAAGTTCAAATGTTCTGGTTTCAGTTTATCCCTTCAGGGTGAATTCAGAGTTTGGTTAGTCTTCATCACGCACTAATTCTCCCTTAACACACTGGAGTGCTTATGCTCTCCTGAAATTTTCCTTCTTTGCTCACACCTTTACCCCCTTTTTGGGAATGTCCTCTCTCTAGCCCTCTTCCATTCCTCACCCAACCCAGATATGAATCTTTTCTTTCTAGGTCCAGCTCAAATCTCATCTCCAAAGAAATTTGCTTGAAACTTTAGCTCATAGCAATCTTCATTTCTTTGTATTCCTATAATCCTGTCTGTTTAATTACCTAGGCCTTCTCCCCTTTTTCCCTCTTTCCTTCTTCTCTTCCTTTTCCTCTGTACCTCTCCCCACTTTGCTTCCTTCCTTCCTTCCTTCAACAATTACTTGCTGAGTGTCCACAAACCAGTGCATATCTCTTTCTGGGAACACAATGTTCGCCTCAAGCCAACCCAGGCCTTACACTTTCGGAGGTCACACTTAAATGGAGTAGACAACTACTGATCAAAGAAACAACCTATAGCCACTCTGAAGGAAAAGAGCATGCCTCTGAGAATAAATGACAAAGGGATGACACAGACTAAGAGAACTGACCAAAGCCAGGGGCACAGGGAATGCCTCCTGATAAAATGATTACTAAGCTGAACTCTGAAGTTTGGTCATTAACCAGGTTGTGGGGCAAAACCTGGGTAGAGCATTGTAAGCATGAAAATAGCATATGGAAAGGTCCTGTGACAAGAGGAGGAAGTTCAAGGTAATAAAAGAAGGCCACTGTGACTGGAATGTACTTATCTGACTCTTTTTTTTCTCATGTTCTCTCCTCAAATATATTGCATGATACTTTTGGGCAGGGATGATTTGTTATACTCATTTTTACCTAATTCTCTTGAAAAGACTTTAATGATCATTGGGTCCAAACTGCAATGTGCCCTGAAAGGTACAGTGGCTTGCTAAAGGTCATGCACATCGAGGCATGGGTCTCCTGTACCCCCTCCCCACATCCAGTGTTCTTTATTTGAACTGATTGTTTGTAACTCTGTAAATGGTGCATCTCTGGAATACGCCTCTGCATGTGGTAGATGGTTGAGAAATGCTTTCATTTACGGTTGGTGACCGTGTGATCATCTGTAGAACAGGAGAGAGCAGGAAGGTGTAGAATCAAAAGGTGTAGAATCAAAAGGTGTTTCATTACATGGAAGTATTTTATAAAGAAAGGTATAATCCATGCTCAAGGAAAAGAAGCAAATGTTAGGGAGGAAATCTATACTTGTAAAGGATCGTTCTAACTAAGCTTTGAAATACATAGGTTAAGGACTCAATCTTTGAAGAACACCTGTGTGAAATAAGAGATGAAGGACATTATAATGATGAGAGTTTGGGAAGTCTTGATTTAATCTTGTTCCAAATAAACATCTTGAGACCGAAGGATAAAAAGATAAAGAATAATTTAGTTGGGGTTACATTAGTGTGGCAGTTTTAAAACATGGTCTTAAAATTCTTCAATGTTGTAACCATCGACAGGTATGGGTTTTTGCCCCTTCCCCTTGAATCTGGGCTCTGTGATGGCTTGACCAATAAAATACAGGAAAAAGTGACATGTCAGTTTCTGGGTCTAGCCTTAAGAAACTGGCAGCTTCCACTTCCTCTCTCTTAGGAAGCTCACTTACTTCCAACCTAACCATCATGCTGTGAGAAAGCCAGGCAGCTCATGGAGAGGCCCACATGGAAAAGAACCACAGCTTCTGGCCCAAGCCCTGAGCGAGCTTCCAGCACCTATTTATCAACTGTATGAATGAACCATCTTCAAAGGAGATCCTACAGCCCCCAGTTGAGCCACCCCAACTGACACTTCATAGATCAGAGACGAGCTGTTCTTGCCCAAACCTGCCAAAAAATGCAGATTTGTTAGCCAAGTAAATGATTATTATTGTTTGAAGCAACTAAGTTGTGGAGTGCTTTGTTAGGTATTAATAATCAATACATTTGGGGAGGTCTTTCAAACCTGCTGAGCACTAGACAAGTTAGAAAGATCTCAGTTTTCATAAAAGGCCCTTCAACTTTAGGAGCTGAAGGCAAATTGGGGATACCAAGAACAATCTGGTAAATTGAAAAAAATCCATCAATCAGAGGGGGGCCATTATGGGGTCCCAGGGAAATGTAACAATAAGGATTTGATGGAGGATGAGTGGATGGAACATGCAAAAAAACTAGAAAGCAATGGTGACATTACAGGAAAGTAAAGGTAGAACTGTGTGGGGAGAAAAATGACCCATTTAAGAACATAGGTAACATAGATTAGGGCCAAAGACCAGGTCACCAGCAGAGATATGAGTGTCTGAGATCCTTCAATATCTGGCTGCATGTTGATAGTGTCTCTTTCTCAACCTGACTCTGGCTCGCAGTTTAGCCCCTGCTTGCCTACCCCATCTGCTTCCCTACAGGGTCTGGACACATAGTATTCCAATCACCCTGGGGGCACTGAGGGTTTCAGTTTGCACAGACTGGTTGATATCCCTTTCAGTACATGTATCTGAGTTAAAAAATTAACAAGAAAATGGAGAATAGGGTTGATGTGTTATAAAACTGCCTGTCAAATATGGAACTACAGTTTAAAATTAGGGTTTGCCTATATACACACATATAGTTTTCCTTCATTTACGTGCAATGTCAGTTTTGTAGCATGAACTGTTTGTGGGGTGAGGTTGAGTTGATGTAATTTAGAGTCCAAGTTGAGGGTAAACTAGGTCCAGAGAAGAGTCATTCTTAGCTGAGAAAAGGTGGAATATATGTTCCTTTAATAGCTTTGGGGTCAAATTGTCATAACTAAAACTGTAGATTAAATAATAACTTATACCATGTCTAGGTAGTAGTTCCTGCCTTTGATGAATCTATTCATTTTAATGGAGGAATACAGAAGACAGTTGAGAAATGGACGATGTATCAGTGCATAAGTATGTACAAAAATGGTTTCATGTTTGATGGCTAAGTTTTCATGTCGGATTAACTTAGGCCTTGGGGAATGCAATCACTTCATTTGTCATTAGTTCTGGAAAGCTTAAGTGTTAGCCTGATAGGTGACATGGCTGCCTGGCTAGGAGAAGTCAACAGAAGGTACAGTTTCTGAAAGTATTTTGGAACAATTGATGCTCTTGAGAAATGAATGATATTTATGCTTTTCTGAGGCTTGCTCACCAGTGTGGGTGCTATTCTAAATGGAGTGCTTTACAGATTCCAGACATATGCCACATTCATTTTATCCAGATGATGAATGACTTATTGATAGTCCAGGCTTTATACTATTTGTGACTCCAGTTCTTTTAATAGCTATGATGCCATGGAGATGACACTTACTGGGATAGATGTTATTAATGGTCACTATTCAGCCTTTTATTTACGGTGAAGCCAAAGGGCAATTGGAAGGGCATGAGGTCAGCTTGAATAACAGATTCCTTGAAGTCATCTGTGTGTTCCCATTTTGGGATCTTGTGAAAAAACAGGCCAATTTGAACACTTGCATTTTGGATGAGTTTCCATTTGAGGAGCTCCAGAAAACTCCCACAAGTCAGATTCAGAGGAGTTTTCAGAAAATTGCCAAAGACTGTGCAGTGTTGCTGGCAGGAGGAGAAACAACAAGCAGATGTTTTAGCAGAGAAGAGCTCATTCTGGGAAAGTATTCTTGGGCACTCAGTGAGAGAGACTGGGAAGGAAGCTAGTTCAGAACAAAGATAAGAGTGCCCAGCTTGGATGTGTACCTGCCTACAAATACTTACACATTTTCGAGTTCTAAGCCACTAAAGTAACTTCAGACAGATGTAGTCACTAATTAGTCTTGAACTTTGCATGAAACTTCTGTCTGGCACTGTAACTAATTTGTGACAACTTGCTGCAACAGTAGTAATGGTTTCGTTTGCCTTCTTTTATTTTTGAAAAAAACATGCTTTTCTCTGTACTTATTATATTTTTTGAAAACCTGAATAGATAGAAATTCATAGCTGCTTTCATCATTGACTGGTTGCCTGACCTTTGGTAAGTCCTTCAACTCTCTAGCCTCACTTTCTTTGTGTATAAGAGAAAGTAAACTAGATGGTATGTTAGGTCTATTCCAACTCTAGAGTCAATAATTTATTTGGACCCTATCTTTAAAATCATGAGCCAGAGAGACCAACATGTGTAAATTCTCTCTCCATTTCTGACAGCTGATGAAAATAGGAGGAATGTAGAACTCTTCAGTAACTGGCAGAATAATCACTTCAACAATAAGCCAGAGATCTGAGGGCATTATTTGCATGTGTATCACTGCTTGAAGACACATTCACTCAGTAAATATTCATTAATTATAAACTACATCCCAGGTTCTGTGCTAGGTGCTGGAAATACCACAGTAAGCAAAACATAGGTGGTTTTTGCCTTCAGGGAATGTAAGGACTAAAGAGTTAAAAAATCACAAATATTACTGTAATTATATAATTACAGCTGAGATTAGCTGTTAAGAAGGAGAATTAAGATGGATGAATCGAGCCTATTGAGGGATGGGGATTAGAGTAAGGTCATGGAAGCCTTCCCCGAAGAAGATATATTCCCAAGCATTAAAGCACCCAGTATGAAAGAAGTCCAACTGAATGGTGACCTGGTTGTATTTATTCTGAGCCTCCACATTGCAAGAAAATGCATCTACACCTGTTTTGAAGAGAAAATTCTTAAGTTCTGCCTATTTACTTCATAGCATGCCTAACAGAGACCCGTAGCCTACCTAGGAAGAACCATACCAAGACAATGCTAAATATTTTCTTAGATAGTAAGAATCACCACCAAGCCGTATATAACTCTCACAGAGCCATTTCCATGGCTCTTACAGGTTCTGAATCCTCCCTGTTTGTCCAGAATGGGTTTGGGGTAGAACAAGTACAAGACTCAAGGAAAACTATACCTGTAATTAGAAAAAGAATCAGACCACATTACAGTGTAGCATTAGAGGGACATTCTACATGCAAGGTTTAATGTGAATGCATATTTAATTTTCATTTGCCATAAGGAGGAGTTGTAAGATGTTAACATTTTGTGGATACTTGTGGACCAAGCTTAGGAGTCTATATAGTGTAGTTTGTCAAAGACTGGACTATTGAATGGAACTACTTGGGCTCAAATCTTGACACCTCAGACTTGCTAGCTGCATAACCTTGGGTAAATAAGTTATTTAACCTTTCTGGGAAATGTGAGAATTAAGTTAGATAATCCATGGGAAGGGTTTAGCACAGTGCTTGGCACCTGGTGAAAGTCACTAAACATTAGCTATTGTTGAGGTTAGTATTTAACAACAACTCTAATCACTTCCTCCTCCTCCATCTTTCTGGAAGTATTACATAAGGAATTTACTGAAAAACCATTTCCCCTTTTACTTCTTACCCTGAATAATGAATGTCAACCTGACCAAGAAAATGAGGAAGGAGAGCTGCCGTGGCTTTTAGGAAAATATCAGTGGAGTAGGACTAATCCTGTTGTAGTTTTGTGTGGGAGGAGGCTGAAGGCACCTCAGAAGTTATAAACTTAACCGTTTTTGCAATCTAACTTTAAAGACACTGGGGTTGCTTGCTATTTAAAATGTTTTGATGGAGGTACTAATACTGATATGTGTATGAGAGAAATACAGACAGAGACAGACAGAAAAAGAGAAGATGGGGGGAGGCAGGCTTTAACTGACCTTTCTAAAACGTTTTGGATTATTATTTGGAGTGGCTTGAAGTGAAGTAGGGTTCACATAATATGACGGGCCCTGATATCTTTCCTTGAAATCATGGTTATAATTTACTATTCTAGTACAATTTAACTGACCTAGTACAAGCTTTGCACATATCACATTCTTGATATATAATCACTTATGATGAGAATAATGATCTATTTGAGTTACATATGGCTTAATGGTGATTGGTACTATCTAAGGAAATAATTTAGCATTTGTCTTGGTATGGTTCTTCCTAGGTATGCTATGGGTCTCTGTTAGGCATGCTATTAAGTAAATAGGGAGAACTGAAGAGTTTTCTCCTCAGAGCAGGTGTAGATGCATTTTCTTGGAATTTGTAGGCTTATAATCTACCTTTGTATCTTTGGCTTTGCTACCAAAATGCTTCCCTTTAGTGCTAATTGAACATGGTTCTCTATCCACTCTGAAACTCAGATTCTTCTTTTGGTGTTACTGCCCCAGTTTTTTAGATTTATGTCTCTCCTTTGCCAACACATATGCTTTGCTAAAGTCATGGCCTTTCCACATGGGTTATGGGCCTTCTCACCATCATCCAGACCTTTGCTCATGTGCTCTATATGCATGGAATGATTCCTCACACCTTTCTAGGCTAGATAATTCTATCCCATCAGTCAAGTCCCTTCCTGCTGAAAGTTCTTATCAACTTTCCTAGGCCACACTGGACATTTCTACTCTAAGTTACTAATGGAATTTAAGGCCCAACGATACTGACATTTTTTTGGAGAATGCCTCACCCTCCAGGCCTAGCACATAACTATGCTCAATAAATACATGATGACCTTAATCCTGTCCTTTGAAAAAATGCAACATGAGCAGACTCAATTAAAGATAAGAGGAAACAGTAGACACACAGTATCTGTATCATCTCTTCACAGTATTGTACACTTGGGGAGAGGAGGAAGAGCACATTTGAAATTCTCACTAGCCAGATAAAGACAAAACTCATTTTCTTCTGGTCAAAGCCAAGTGTGCCCTCAAACAGCTGGATTGGCAATATTCTAAGGTTAAAGGGTTGGAGCAAACAGTATTTAGAGCACCTAAGTCTTTTCCTTTAGCCACCATACCCCATGATTTCAGGATAGTTCATACACTTATGAATCTAAAGGCCAGAAGAATTTATTTGACTTTGTTGTCCAGTGAACTTAGTTTTCATAAATGTAAGGACAGCAGATTGAGGGTAAGTTTTCCTACAGACTGCATTCCCTGACCTAAAGTCTTGGTTGGGAGCATAAACATTACTGAATAAATTGTGTTTGTTTTGAAACCACTAGAAATAGCTCTAATGTGTTAATACAGGATATAGTTTAATTTCCCTTTGTTAGATTAGAGGCACTTGAAAACAAAGCACATGCAGCTGGAGATATTGAAATATTTCATATGCATGAATTTGCAGCATATTTTCTAGAGAATTAATTCTCCCTGTTAGCAAATCTAACCAGTTCCTTTTCAGTTTCTAAGAATTAACTTTACCTTTTCTTGTTGTTGTGCTTAGGGGTTCAGACTGTTTATTTCCCTGAACTGTATTTTATTTTAGCTTAAGGAATAAAAGCATTGAGTAAGTTTAAAGCCTTTGTGGGGGGTAAATGTAAACTTGAATGACACACGTACCATACAAAAGAAAGTCAGCAGTGGGACCGAGACTGGTTTCTGTCCTTTTTTGCCAGCTGTCTCTCAGAGTCACCCCACTAATAAATATGCAATAGAGCAGTCTTCCAATGTTTGAAAATGGTGAGGTGGTTAATCAAATAAAGGCAAAGATCATGGTGATTTTGAAAATGTCTACCAGTTCCACATTTTTCCCCAAAATGTGTTTTGAGTGTGTAGATCAAGGAGATGGGTTGTGCAATTTAAATCTGATTGACACCACTGCTGTTAAATGAAAATGTGGCTACTGGGTATTGAAATATAAGAGTTAAAATTGGTAATCAGAAAGCTTGTTAGCATTTGTGCCTATTTCCTGAGAAGTTCATAGTGCTTTAAAATTAACATTGATTAAATGATGAACTGATTGGAGAGAGGCCACTTATAAAATTGGGGCTAGAGAGTGGGGGCAGTTGCATCAGTTTCTCTGCCAGCCTAGAAAAGCTCATTAATGAAACCAGGGGCTCAGAATTTAGAAAGGGCAGTATCACAAATGATTGCTCCTATTATAATGAAAGTGGTAGGTCAAATGGATATTATAATATGGTATTTATGATTGTATCTGGTTATACTATTGTGGAAGTTAGATCTTTTTGTTATGGAAATAGTTTAGCACTTATAATGTGTTATTTTAATAACGTGCTCATGTGCAATAGCATTTTATATGAATTGTAAATGTTAACTGGTAGACTAAGTCAGAGAAGTCATGCAAAGGGGGGTTATATTCAAATGAAAAATGGTAGAGTATCAAACATGAGTCCCATTAGCTAACTGGTAGTATTACATGCTTGTTTCCCTTGAACACATGAGAGCCAAACTGCAATGTAAAAATGCTTGGGATTAAACCAGGATTGAGCAAACTCCATTGTGGAGTGAATGATCGCAAGGACTAGGAAACCAGGACACAGTCTGGAGCCTGCAACACGTCATTTAAAGCATCACTGCTCAAAGCTAACTTAGTGTCTGATTTTTCCTTCCCGTAGTTTGTGTTTATTCCAAACCTCACTAAGTCTCTGAAATGATCAAGGGGCACCATACTCAGAGTATCTTGTAACAAAAGCCACAGTCTGGGTGAGTACAACCACAGCAATCTCTTTTATCTGTAATAGCAAATGAATGTTATGGGCAAAATTCCCAGAGCTTGCCTTTTTTTTTTTTTTTTTTGGATAAATTGAGTCTTTCCAGGATTTTGTCCATTTCCTTTTTTTAATAAGGTATCATTGATATACAATCTTATGAAGGTTTCACATGAGCAATATTGTGATTACAACATTCACCCATATTATCAAGTCCCCCCCCCACCCCATTGCAATCACTATCCACCAGCATAGTAAGATGCTATAGAGTCACCACTTGCCTTCTCTGTGCTATATGCCTTCCTCTTGAGCCACCTACATTATGTGTGTTAATCATAATGCCCCTTAATCCCCTTCTCCCTCCCTCCCTACCCACCCTTCCCAACCCTTTCCCTTTGGTAACTGCTAGTCCCTTCTTGGAGTCTGTGAGTCTACTGCTGTTTTGTTCCTTCTGTTTTGATTCGTTGTTATTCTCCACAAATGCGGGAAATCATTTGGTACCTCGTCTTTCTCTGCCTGGCTGATTTCACTGAGCATAATACCCTCTAGCTCCATCCATGGTGTCGCAAATGGCAGGATTTGTTTTCTTCTTATGGCTGAATAATATTCCATGGTGTATATGTACCACATCATTTTTTATCTGTTCATCTACTGATGGATACTTAGGTTGCTTCCATATCTTGGCTATTGTAAATAGTGCTGCGATAAACATAGCGGTGCATATGTTTTTGAATCTGGGATCTTTTCTTTGGGTAAATTCCTAGGAGTGGAATTCCTGGGTCAAATTATATTTCTATTTTTAGTTTTTTGAGGAACCTCCACATTGCTTTCCACAATGGTTGAACTAATTTACATTCCCACCAGCAGTGTAGGAGGGTTTCCCTTTCTCCACATCCTCACTGGCATTTGTTGTTCCTTGTCTTTTTTTTAAGGGATTTTATTGATCATATCACTTTATTACTAATTTTGGTCTTCCCATTAGTTCCCTTTCAAAAAAGGTTAGTTTCCCAATAATAAACACAATAGTTTTTAAAGAGTCTTGGACAAAGTAATTAAGATAGAAACCATAAATAGCCAGAAAATAAATGAG
The DNA here is from genome assembly GCF_030020395.1 of Manis pentadactyla. Lineage (NCBI taxonomy): Eukaryota > Metazoa > Chordata > Mammalia > Pholidota > Manidae > Manis > Manis pentadactyla. Next base: position 101,546,479 of record NC_080038.1, on the reverse strand, counting down.
GCAAAATTGTTTAATATGATATTTACCCTAAAGTATATTAATATTCTTCCATTAATTTTTAGATTTTTAAAGTAAAATCATCTTAATCCAGCATATTATGAATCATTATAAAAGATTCCAATCTTTAAAAATTATGAAAGACTTCAAGATCTCATTAATGGAGGTAGAAATGTCAGCTATTATGTTACTGGTCAAGCTTGGTCTGTATTTCCTGGGCCTCCTCAGGTAGAATCTGGGCATAATCAGTGTTACACATCTGAGAACAGACAAATACTTCCGTATTTGGGGGTTCAGGATAAACTGTGGCTGTCATTTCTTGGTAAGCATCTTTCACAATCTTTTCTGCAATTTTCAGAGAAACATCTCTAATGGTGTTCAAAGGTGAGTACAGCTGGCCCTCTTCCAAGTGCTTATCTGACACTTACTGAGATATAACCTCAGCCGTTTTGAGAAAAATCTTATCTGTGATACGTCTCAATCCACATGCCAGAGCACCAAGAGCAGCTCCAGGAAACACATAGGACTTGTTTCCTTGGCCAGGATAAAGGGTCTGTTCATTTGGAAGAGTAACTGGATTGAAAGGACTGCCACTGGCGAAAATTGCATGTCCCTTGGTTAGCTTATAACAGTGTTCTGCAGTACATTCTGCTTTGCTAGTTGGATTACTCAGAGCAAAAATAATAGGCCGTTCATTGAAGGCAGCCATATCTCTGAGAATTTGTTCTGAGAATGCACCACTGATTGCAGCAACTCCTATGAGGGCAGTTGGCTTTACTTCTTGAACAATGGCTTCTAGGGTCTTCATTTCTTCATGCTCATGGGCAAATTCCTTTCTCTTGCATTAAGGCAGCACGTCCCTTAACTATTAATCCTTTTGAGTCAACCAAACATATGTTTTTTATAGCTTTCTCCTTTGGTAAGCCGCCTTTTGCCATGGCCATAATGATCAGGTGTGTAATCCCTAAGGCAGCCTCTCCAGCTCCTTGGAATAGTATTGTTTGATCAGACAGTATCTTTTTGGTTATTTGCAGAGCTGCAAGGATGCCTGTGTCCGCAACAGATGCTGTTCCCTTTTATGTGAAGTCTTCTCTTTTCCCCAGATGTAGGCCATCTGCTGCAGTCTTCTTTCCAGTTGCTCTTTAAAGATGAGTTGTATTGGCTGTATTTTTGTGTTATATGTGGTTTTGGGAGGAAGTTTCTGCTTTACTTCACACTCCGTCATCTTGTTTCTTGCATCTTGTTCCTTGTCTTTTTGATGTTGGCCATCCTAACTGCTGTGAGGTGACATCTCATCATAGTGTTAATTTGTATTTCCCTGATAATTAGTGATGTGGAGCATCTTTTCATGTGTCTGTTGGCCATCTGAATTTCTTCTTTGGAGAAGTGTCTGTTCAGATCCTCCACCAATTTTTTAATCGGCTTATTTGCTTTTTGGGTGTTGAAGCATGTGAGCTCTATATTTTTTGCATGTTAATCCCTGTCAGATATGTCATTTATGAATATATTTTCCCATATTGTAGAATGCCTTTTTGGTCTGCTGATGGTGTCCTTTGTTCTACAGAAGCTTTTTAGTTTGACGTAGTCTGATTTGTTCATTTTTGCTTTTGTTTCCTGTGCCCGAGGAGACATGTTCAGGGAAAAGTTGCTCATATTTATATTCAAGAGATTTTTGCCATGTTTTCTTCTGTTTTCATTTGTCTCCATACATTGCTTGAAATCTGTTTTTATTTGGTCATTGATCCATTGATTATTTAGGAGCGTGTTATTAAGCCTCCGTGTATTTGTAGGCTTCTTTTTTTCTTTGTATAATTTATTTCTAGTTTCATAGCTTTGTGCTCTGAGAAGCTGGTTGGTACAATTTCAATCCTTCTGAATTTACTGAGTCTCTTTTTGTGGCCTAGTATGTTATTTATTCCGGAAAATGTTCCATGTGCGCTTGAGAAGAATGTGTATTCTGCTGCATTTGGGTGTGGAGTTCTGTAGATATCTGTTAGGTCCAGATGTTCTAATGTGTTGAGAAGAATGTGTGTATCCTACTTCTTTTGGGTGGAGTGTTCTGTAGATGTCTATTAGGTCCTTCTGTTCTAATGTGTTGTTCAGTGCCTCTGTCTCCTTATTTATTTTCTGTTTGATGGATCTGTCCTTTGAAGTGAGTGGTGTGTTGAAGTCTCTTAAATGAATGCATTGCCTCCTATTTCCCCTTTAATTTGGTTAGTGTTTGTTTCACATATGTAGGTGCTCCTATATTGGGTGCATATATATATTTATAATGGTTATATCCTGTTGTTGAACTGATCCCTTTATCATTACATAATGTTCTTCTTTGTCTCTTGTTGCTTTCTTTGTTTTGAAGTCTATTTTATCTGATAACAAGTACTGAAACTCCTCCTTTTTTCTATTAGTTGCATGAAATATCTTTTTTCATCCCTTCACTTTTAGTTTGTGTATGTCTTTGGCTTTGAAGTAAGTCCCTTGTAGGCAGCATGTAGACAGGTCTTGATTTTTTTATCCATTCAGTGACTCTGTGTCTTTTGATTGGTGCATTCAGTCCATTTACATTTAGGGTGATTATTGAAAGATAGGCACTTACTGCCATTGCAGGCTTTAGATTCTTGGTTACTGAAGGTTCAGGGACAGCTTCTTTATTATATAGCAGTCTCACTTAACTTGCTTATTATGCTATTTCAAACACAATCTAAATGTTCTTTTATTTTTTCCCCTTCTTTTTCTTCCTTGTCCAGTGTTTATATATTAGTTGTGATATTCTGTACTGTTTGTGTATCCCTTGACTGACTCTGTGAGTAGTTCATTAAATTTTGCATTTGCTTAGTAATTAATTGGTCTACTTCCTTTATCATGGTTTTATTACCTCTCGTGACAGCTATTAAACCTTAGGAGCACTTTCATCTATAGCAGTCTCTTTAAAACACACTGTAGAGATGTTTTGTGGGAGGTAAATTCCCTCAAGTTTTCCTTATCTGAAAATTGTTTAATCCCTGCTTCAAATTTAAATGATAACCTTTCCTGTAGAGTAGTCTTGGTTGGAGACCCTCTGTTTCATTGCATTAAATGTATCATTCCCCTCTCTTCTGGCCTGTGTGGTTTCTGTTGAGAAGTCTGATGATAGCCTGGGATGGGCTTTCCTTTGTAGATTATCTTTTTTCTCTCTCTGGCTGTTTTTAATACTCTCTCCTTGGCCTTGATCTTTGCCATTTTAATTATTATATGCCTTGATGTTGTCTTTCTAGGGTTCCTTGTGTTGGGAGATCTTTGCACTTCCATGATCTGAGAGACTATTTCCTTTCCCAGATTGGGGAAGTTTTCAGCAATTATTTCCCCAAAGAGTCTTTCTATCCCTTTTCTCTCTTTTCTTTCTCTGGTATCCCTATAATGCGAATATTTTTCCGTTTGGATGGTTGCGTAGTTCTCTTATTATTCTTTCATTCCTAGAGATCCTTTTTTCTCTCTCTGCCTCAGCTTCTTTGTTTTTCTGTTCTCCAATTTCTATTTTGTTTACCATCTCTACCTCATCTAATCTGTTTAAAAATCCCTCCATTGTTTATTTCCTTTGAGATCCTATATTTTCAAAGTTTCTTTCTCTTTCTCGACACCCTCCCTGAGATTTTCAATATTTTTCTGTACTTCCATGAGCATATTTATGATTTTTATTTTGACATCTTTATCAAGAAGATTGGTGATTTCAGTTTCACTTAGCCCTCTTTCTGGTGTTTGTGGGATTATGGTTTGTAGAAAAACATTTTTTTCCATTTTATATTTCTAATGATTTATATGGAATAATAATTTAATGTAGGCAGCACCTTCTAATGCCCAGAAGCTCTACTCTCTGGAGCTGCCCAGCACCTGGAGCATGGTGGGGTCGTAGGCATGTGGTACTGCCACCTGCTAGGAGAAAAAAGTTCTTTTCCTGTTTCTGGATGCAGTACCTGCCTCCACTGCTAGGTCCAGTGGGCCCAGAATGCAGGGAGGAGCCTCTGTGTTATGCCCCTAGTTGCTGTAGGTAGAGTTGCTCTCTGGCTGTCCTGGTGTGATGGCCAGGGCAGCAGGTGTCCACACCGGTGCCTTCTGGGATAAAGGGGCATGTATTTCAATGAGGGGCCTCGATGCTGCATTGCCAGCCTGTGGAATGGAGCATCTGAAGCTCCTGAATGTTCCCAACCTGCTGGGCTGAGTGTGCCATGTTGATTTTGTCTACCTGTCCCTTCTCCTGAGCAGCAAGCTCTGTCTAATCCTTGCCCCTTTAGCAGCCCTCTTGCTGTTGGGAAGTCTTTCAAAGTGCCCACCTGTCTTTTTTCGCAGAGTGCCCTGTTGTGTGTAGCTGTTCTCCACAAGTGACTGGAACTCCGTCTCTCCGAGTATTCTGCCTGTCTTTGCTTTCCAACCCCTCTAATCTCCAGAGCTCCATGTAATGTGGTTTCATGCTCCTGGAGGAGATCTCCAGGGGTGGGTGTTTAATAGTCCTAGGCTTCTTCTCCCTCCCCGCTCTGTTTCTCTTCCTCCTGCTGGTGAGGTAGGGTGGGGGGAGAGCTTGGGTCCCACCAGATCATGGCTTTGCTTCTTTACCCTTTCCTATGAGGTCTTCTCTTTTCCCCCAGATGTAGGCATTCTGTTGCAGTTTTTGGGTCCCTCTTTCAGAATTAGTTTTATTTGGTGTATTTTCATGTTATATATGATTTGGGGAGGAGGTTTCTGCCTCACTTCTCATGCTGCCATGTTTTTCCCCTCCAGACCAGAGCTTGCTTTTTCATTGATCTTATGATAGCCCTGGATGCAGGCAAGAATTATTGCCCCCATTGTGTATGTTAGGATACTGAGACTGCAAGAGGTTGTCAGTAAATGACAAAATCAAAATGGGACTCTGGATATGCTGCCCCCAACTTCAATTTTCTTTTTATGATGCATTAATAACATGGATCACAGAACTGTAGTTAAAATTCTCAAGTCACATTTATGTTACTACCTCAATTTAGAGTCTTTTAGATTTCAGTTTTCCTGTGTCTGAAAAACGTATAGTTTGAAAGATGATGTCTGTCACCCTTAATTTCCCCAGCTAGTTGAAATATTACAAAGAAAATTACTAGACTATATTTTACTGGGATTACTTTGTATTAAGCCCTGAGCAGGTAGGCCTTGATTTAAGTAAATGTAATATAACAAAACCCAAATGTACAATCTAGATAATATACCAAAGAATTTCCTTAAATAGGGAATTCAATTTGTATGTTTTAAGTCAAATTACAAAAGCAGATTATCTATCTCTAGATACTTTGAGGGGAACACACCTGTTATGTAAAGCAAATTTCATCTATAATATCCAACACTCGTGCAAAAAAATGACAAACTGAGATTATTCAAATTAAATCTTAACTCCTGTGTGTGTGATTTTCTGCGTAACTGCAGGGATGTAGCACTCTTCCCTGATATTCACCCGCTGACACTTTTGGCATCTATTTGATGAGAAATGATTGAGGAATTTTATGTTGAAACAACATCGAACAAACTTACTTGTGTATGTTTGTATTGGAGTGTACAGGGAAATGTATTGCTTAGAAGTAATGCAATATGAGGTGCCAGATAACCAAAAGAGATGCTCTCTAGGGCTTTTCACTCAACTTGTTTCTTATTCAGGACAACTTTATTTAAATTGCCTCCAAAGAACACATAAATATCCTGCAGTGCAATGGAAAGACCCTCTCTTGATGTGGTTGGCTTTTAGACTGATCTTGAAGGATACGGATCCACTTTAATAGCCCTAGTGAGTTAGGCCTAGTCCCACAAAATGCCCAGTTGACAATTTTTCTTGGCAGGTAGAGTAAATCTTTATTTATTTATTCTACAAATATTGACTGAGCACCTATCAACTGCCAGATACTGTTCTAGGTGTAGGGTATATGATATATTTTTTTTAATGGAAAAAAATCTCTGTCCTCATGTAGCCCACATTTCAGTTGGGGAAACAGACCATTATCAAGATAAATGAATACAATATACAATACAGAATGTTAAGGATAAAGAGATAAATTCAACAAAGTGGGATATGAAGTGCAGGGGTGAAATTTTAGATTGAGTCCAGGGAAAGCCTCACTGTGAACGCCTCTTCTGAAGGAAGTGAGGGAGCAAGCCACCAGAGTAACTGGGGGAAGAATATTCTAAGCCAGGGGAATAGCAAAGGCCCTGAGGAGGGAGTTTGCCTGGGGTGCTTGGTGAATAGCAATGAGGTAAGAGGATTCAGAGGGGAATGAATGTAAATATGTGGAGGAGAAGAAATGGTCAGAGAGGTAACAGATCCAGATTCGAGAGGGGATTGTAGGTCCTGATTAAAGACTTCTATCCAAGAGAGAGAAAGGAAGAAAGGGTGTGAGGATCTAAGTTAGGTCTTAACAGAAACATTCTGATTGCAATGATTGCAACATACTGTAGAGGGCAAGAGCAGAAACAGAGACCAGTTAGGAGGTTATTGCAATAATCCTGGAGGCTCCAGGTGGTAATAGTCAGGGTAGGGTACTTAAAATTTTCTAATGGTTAGTGTGAGCTATGAGAGAATAAAAGGAATCAGGTTTTGGGGGCTAAATAACTGGAAGGATGATGTTTATGTGTTAGAAGGGGTAAGCTTTAGGAGGCTGGGTGGGTTGCAAACATCGGAGCTGGGTTTTGAGTATGAATGGCTCAGATGCCTATTAAACAGTGAAGGAAATGTTTTAAAGGCTCAGGTTGTTAGAATTTGGCTTTGAGGGAGACGTGGCTGGATATATAAAATTGGGAGTCATCAGCAAATGGTATTTAAAACCATGAGATTGTGTGAGTTTACCTAAGGAATTAGTATATGTAGAAAAAAGGAATAGGTCTGGTGACATAAGAAAACAGTACAAAATAATATGCATAGAATAGCATCTTGGGAAATAAAGCATTTGTAGAAAGAAGAATGGAAGGCTGTATACAAAAGTCATCTTTGGATGGTAGAAATATTGGTTTTATTAATATTAATTCCATAATATTCTTTTATGGTTTTCCATTATTTTCCATTTTCTTCAATGAAAATCAATTACGTAATATTTTTTGTTGCGGTACATACAATAAAATGTATAACTCTTACTGTACAGCTTGATGAATTTTGGCATGTGTATATGTGCATGTAACCATTGCTTAGATCAAGATAGCAAACATTGTCACTAATATTTTGCCGCCTTCACCTATGTGGTGAAGGATTACTTTGGGAAGGATTACTAATGAGTTATTTTTATAACTAGAGAGAAGAACAGAAAAATAAATACCATTAAGAAGACTTTATTTAGAATTCTCCAATGTCTAAAGTAAAACACTTTGTGTTAATGCCCTTACTCACCTACACACACATCCACAGAGAAAACATGCTGAAAAAAAGGTTATATGAATTAAAGTATATATGATATGACTGGGGCTTGCCATGAGATGCTTCTATCCTTACACAGAATTCAATTAATGTAGCTTGATGAAAATGTTCCTGGACAGTTAAGAATATGAAGACCTGGGAACAGCTAAAACCCAGCAGGACTACATCCAGCCAGAAAAGATTGGGACCCTTGGGGCTGAGTCAAAATCACCTCCTTTGGGAAAAGAGAATTAATTGAACCCTTGTTCCACTCTCTTGTGACATTCTTTTCCCTGCAGGCCTTTTGTCTTTTTCCTCTAGCAGTTCCCATTCCGGAAACAGGGTAATGCACTAGTTCAGCAAGCTACTCTCAAATGTTAATGACTTATTCTTGGCCAGTTTTGCACATATAGGAAAGTATGTCAATCCTGAGTTTTAAAGTTCTGATACTTCCTATTTTTTTATTTTGGACACAGAAAACTTTAACAGCTCTCTTTTGCACTTTTTTCCTCTCCTTACTTGATTATAATAAGGTTACCCCACCTTTCCTGGTTGTGACTCAGACATAGCTAGAGGGGGCTTTTCTCACACTGTTTGGGAAAAGGTTAAAAAAAAGTTTGTGTTTGGCCTGAGGTCAAACAGAGAATATTGTAGCTAAGATGCAGGACAGTTGATGCCTTTGTGAGTAACTGGAAACAGAATTGGAATGGAAAAGATATTTGCATTTTGAGCTAGCATTTGCTACTGGGAGTGTTAGCATTTTGTTATAAGTGTGTACATGCACGCTAAGATTTTTTAGCAGAAAGTTGGAAAATTGGTATAGAAATTTAGTGTAATCCTCTCCCTGATGATCTGATGATCTACTTCTCCCTCTTCCTATGAGTGACCTGACCAACTCAAAAAGTTTAATTGAACAAATGAGAGATGTTGCTCCCTCTTTTAGATTCCAAAAGCCAGATGATGACCTGTCCAATATTCTATTCGTTTTGATAATTTTCAGCAAAGTGAGAATAACAGAGAATTTAATTTGCATTTACCCTCAGTCTTCTTGAAAGGGGAGAAAGGACACGAACTCCACAGTCCAAGCAGGTTTATTGCTAAACCTGAGAGGGACCTCTCTGTTCTGGTAAGTAGAACAAAGGAAAAGGGGTCTCTAACAGGCCTAGAGGCTTTTTATGGCCAGGGTTTTTGGTGGGCTTTTCGAGGGGAGGGGTCAGGGGAAAGGTGGGCTTGTGACTTGCTGATGTGTCCTCTGGAGAATGATTGTAGCCTAGGTAAGATGAAACCTAGGTCTCTCTGAGATGGTGGGTGGGCTTATTCAAAAGGCGGTACTCAGGTCTAGATCCTATCACTACTGCCCTGACATACATACACATGTACTCACACATTCAACATGCACACTCATGCGCTCTTATGTCTTTACCTTCTATTATTAATTATAGAGATTGAGTTTCAACAGGATGTACGCATTGTTGAATTTAATGTAATCAAAGACATCAAGTCATAAATTTTCTGCCTACAACCAGACTTGAGATCTGATAGAATGAGCGCAGGTCTTGGGGTTTGAAGTCCAGAGTGTAAATCCTGAACCTACCACCTAGTGGCTGAGCAACCATTGACAAACCACTTAAGCATTTATTTAAATGTAAAGCAATATAATGTTTGTTCTAATGGTAACCAGTATGATGTATGTTGAAGTCAGATAAGTCTTGATTCAAGTCTAATACTTGGACAACTGGAATTCAGCCACTTACTGTTTTAGGTTTTCCCTTGCCTGTGATACTAGAATAATACTTGCCTTTTCAGGCATTCTCTGAGGATTAAATAAGAAAATGCTTACAATATGTTTAGGAACAGAGTTTGGGAATTACGGAATAGCCCCAAATTTTATCTGTTATTACTATTTTTGTTGTTGTTGCCTTGCTTCTTCATAGTACGAGCATTCTCCTACCTGTGACAACCAGGAGGCTTTCACTAAGTCAAGCCGGGCCTATAGCAGGGGAAAAAGGGTCATATTTATAAGTCAAGCTATTAGTTAAATGACAGTTGTTAAATGAATGAACTGGAAGAAGAGTCTCAGAGGAAGCTAGAAGAATCTCTGTCTTTTGTAGAGCAATTAAAAGACCTTTGGAAACTTGTGTGAGAAGTAAGAGACAAAGAAGTTATATTTTTCCACTGACAGAATGGGAGTGAAGCCACAGCTTAAATTTGTCTTGGGTCAAAAGGCAAGACACTGTATAGCACAAAAATAATGGTAACTGTGTTTTGTTTCTACAAGGAGCCTGAGATCCTACACTAATATATTGATTGTCTTCATTTTATTTACGATGGCCAGGATAGATATCATAATGGTTAATAGCCTGGAATTTGGAACCAGATGGCCTGGCTTCACAGTATTAACTTTGCTGTCTACTAGCTACGTAACCGTAGGAAATCCACTTAGTCTCTCTTATTTGTTTGTAAAATGGGGATGATAATAATACTGTCTGCCATACAGATTCGTGATGGAAAATGAGGTAACTATTGTAACTCTGGGGGGAATACACCTTCCCAGCCTGGGACAAAATACCTTTGAAACCGAAATCAATCAAAGGGAGAAATAAAGTGGGAGAAACCTGTTTATTTCTTACTAGTAGTTGTCCACTTATGCTATCCCACCCGTGTCTCTTGTGACCTGGCTGCAAAAGGGAACCCACCCAACCTCTTCGGTCCAGATATGCCCTCACTCCTGTGTAATTACCGATTGATATGGAGATGGACTACTTATCTTCACCCCTTGGAAACACCTATTGATAGGGAGATGAACTAAGGTCAGGTGAGAGATTCTGGAAATGTTGCAATTTTACTCAGAACTATGGTAAAATGCTTTGAACAGTGTCTATCACACAATAAGTCCTATGTCAACATTTATCAAATAAAATTGGTTTAAGATATTTTGAAAAGAGTTGATCTGTAAGCTCTACCTAATGTCAAAGGATATAGAAGTTGATTCCTCATGTGCCCCCCTCCTATCAGCTTAGCAAATATCTCACCTCTAATGTCAATTACTAATTCATAAATTCATAGAGAGTTTATATATTTGGTGGATTGCCATTTGGGGTCTGTGTGTGTGTGTGTGTGAGAGAGAGAGAGAGAGAGAGAGAGAGAAACTGGATTCCCATTCCCTTTTCTCATTACAAATATCCATAGCATAATACATAAGGTTTTGAGCACACTGGGAAAAACAAAACCGTTGAAAGACCTTTGAGTCTTCTGAATTGATGTGGATTTTTTAAAGAAAAAACATGTTGAGGTTTTGCTTGAGGAACTATTATTATGGTAATATTTCTAAAATGTTTCTGCTTTCTGCTTTACTTGGTACAGATTTCAATTTATAGTGGTAAACACATGTAAATAAAGGCCACTACCTTCCACATCCCCTGATAGGGCCACTGTGAACACATAAGACGCTACATATATTTTTATGACTTGTATTTTAGATTTTTCTCTGGTTTATGTGGGATAAGCACATGACTCTCCCATGAAAAATATTTTGGGAAAGACCTCTTCCTTGCCATAGTTGGGAATAAGAAAATGTACTTTGTTTTGTGGATTGTTGCAGCTTCAGTCAAAATAAAGTGTCTGCCAAATCTTGAACTGAAAATTGAAATTATTTGCATCAGTGTTTTGATCTTGGAGACCTCCATTTCTTCATGATTCCCTGAAAATATTTGTCCTCTCTTTCTGAATGACAGGCAGGGTACCCCCTGAGAAGTGCTGCCCATCCATATGGCATATCATCTTGGTGAATTATTTCAAAGCCCTATCAAACTTGTTTTCCAAATATCTAGTGACCTACAGAGGCCATTCAGGTCCTGATTATCATCCAGGCCTTGTTTCCTTGATATTAGTTGGAGAGGGTATACAGTAAGAATTGACTCTCTACACTGGCATGGACAGAGGGATCTTCGCTCAGCATTTAATGATCAGTTAACTGGAAATCAAACCAATGCAGCACTTTATGAATTATCTGTAGAAGCCCCTGCAAATAAATCAACATTTCATTAAGATGAAATGGGGGAGGGAAAACAATCAGCTCAATTTGCCCTACTGAGATGGGGAAAGCCTGCCATAGAGGATCCCTTCCTAGATATTAAGAGTTCTAAGCCCCCATTTCAAAGCTTAAAGGATTTAAGGGAAAGGGTAGAAACCCTGTGATGTCCCCCTTGGAATAATTTGTGGTGTTCTTTCCTCCTTCCTCTCGTTCCTCCCTCCCTTCTAATTTACATCACATGTAGAACTTTTCCTTCCAGATTCTATTTTCATTGATTTATAGATACCTTTCCCATAGTATGACATCATCATCATCATCATGATTAACATTACTGGACACTTATTGTGTACTAGGCACTGTTCTAAGTGCTTTGCATCTATTGGCTAATTCTCACAATCCTATGAGGTAGATAGTATTTTTCTCACTGAGGAGCTGAAATACAATGTGCCCAAGACCTCCCCACTGGTAGTGTAAACAAGATTCAAACCTAGGGAGACTGGCTCTAGAGTCCACTAAGTTAACACTGTGATATCAACCTCGAGATATATATATATATATATAAAAAGATGATACAAATCAACCGTTATTATCAGGCAAAGATCAGTATTCATTTTTGTTTTGTTTTTTAGTGGTGACATCAATTTTGCACTGAACAATCAACTGCCCCTCAGATGGCATTTAGTTAACCCAGGTCACAAGGCGGCAAGCCAGTGCCTGCAGTGTGGTCTGTTGCCTTAGAACTGACATAGGTGGACATCAAATCAGTGACCTTGGCTGCTGATTATTGGCTGGAGAATATTTCCTTGCTTGATCTACCCTCCTGTTTATTTTTCTTCAGGACTCATCTGGAAGTTTCTGTAGTATGAGACACATTTTTTCTGAAAATGAGTACTACAGAAAAGTAGAACCAGTGAGTTTCTGGGGGCCACTCATCAGGTGTAACATCAGATGCTAATTTGTCACCAACTGGCAGGCTCTTGGCTTTGCCATTTCAAAGCACGAGAAGACTCCAAAACTTTTTGTGGTTGGAGTGTCCTTGGAAGTTGATTCATGTTCTCAACTGTGATTACTTATATGGAATCTTGGTATAATGCCTTTGACTAAAAGGGATATTTTTCTAATGTCTCTGCTTTAAGTTAGAAACAACCAATCTGATGTTTTCCAAATTATCTCCAAAACTGAAAATACATGTGCCTGGGAAAATAGGGGTTTCTAATGAAAATGCTGACACAATCTCATTAGCACGAGGGTTTTGGAGAGCCTGCTATTTAGTAAAGTAGTATTTCTGTGTCCTGTATAATATCAAACATCTGTTTTCAATGAGCATACTTAACACCTTTTGGTTTTCCTTTCAGCTAAGATGAATGTACCTGGTAAACAAGTGAAACTTCACCTAACACAGGCAAAAACTTTGTGACAAGGCATTTTTATTTGAAAACCATTTCGTGAGCATATTGCAACCAGAGCTCAAAGTACAAACACCATTCAAAACAATGTGGTGGTAAGATAGCTCTGAATGGTACAGAGCGCGCCCTCAGTTCTGAGAGCCAGCAATGGGCCTGGGAACTATGGCCGGTTATTTAGAATAAGTGGCATAAGTGGCATAGAAGTACACTATGATTAAATCTAAGAGGCAAAATATTCCAACGTTTAAAATATAGGCCAGGAGTTAGAATCCAAAGCAGAAGTCAAGGCCCAGATAGGCACAGTGGCAGGAGTGCCAAAGGGAGAGAAAGAAAACCATGTGCTCTCATGAGCAACACCGAACTAGTTCTCCCTGCCTTCATCTTTTACCCATTTTATTTTCCGGATTGCTACTGGACTCTTCCCAGAAGAACATATCAAATAATGCCTCTCCCCTACTATATTCAGTGTTTTCTTATACTCTGTTGAGAAAGGTTTGAACTCTTTAAGGCTTTCCATTATCTGTACCCATTCAGCCTTCTCAAATACTATTCCTTTCCCTAGACATCTCATATCTATCCTCAGTGGTTCTAAACTGGGACTGGTGACATTTGGAAATCTGTTGGTGTGCTTTAGGTTGTCACAATGAATGAAGATGATTGGTGTATTTAGTGATCTGGAACAAGGGATGCCAAGCATCTTGTATTGAGTGAAAGAAGCTCCCACCATTTCAGAAGTGACCCACTGAAAATGCTATAGCAGCCTTGTCAAGAAACTGCAAGTTTCTAGCTGAACTGAGCTGTTTTCAGGTCTCTAGAAATGACTCATGATTTCCTAGTAATACACCAATACTTCTGCTGGTGTATTGTCCTTCTACTAAGTTTTGCCTGTCATATTGTGAGCAATCATCAGAGTATAGCTTTTCCATTGCAGCCCTTCCAGGTCTCCACTGACAAAAACTTCTATCTCCTTTCTCCAAGAGTTGCTGAGCAGCATGTTGTGATGTAATAGAAACAATACTAATATGATAGATAGTCAAGGGACCCAGATTTTTTCCCCGGCACTGTCATTAACCAAGTGCATGATGTGAGGCAAATGATTTATCTTCTTGGGGCTTTATTCATCTGTAAAACAAGGAAGGTGAAGAAAATGGGATTGAACTAGACATTCCTTAAGGTTTCTTCCACGGCTAACTTTCTATGGGTGCCTTACCACATATCGCATGTTAATGACAGTCTGGGACATCAATGGATCCCTCAACATAGCACCTTGTTGTTGACCTGACCAGTCCAGAGGACTTTATACTCCCTGCTTTTTGTTGAAGATGGTACTGGCCATTGACTGTGTAATTTGTTGTAATTTAGGAAACATGTATGCATAGGCCGAGGAAAGGGCAAGGACCAGGTTTCTAACGTCATTGAATAAGACAAGGAAAAGTAGTGTCTGGTAATTATTTTGTTGGTTAATTATTACCATTGTTAAACCTATATAGAAAAGATCACACACGCATTTAATGAATGCAAAAGAATGTGATAGATTTTGTTTTTGCAGTATGTGGAAGAGTCTACTCTGACAAAGTAGCAATAGTTATAAAAGATTTATCACATAGGTTTATAATCTTGTGGTCTGAAACAGGCTACTTGTCTTAAAATGAGAAGTTTTGTAGGCTTCAAACGTGTTCAGTTGGCACCTGCCTTGATATAATAGTTTCCTTAGAGATTGGCCGGAATCACATCTATCCAGATGTGCTTTCACAGCTGTGAGTCTGCACTATGATGTATGGGCATAATGCAAAGTATCAAGTTTGTATTATTTTTCCCAGATGCAGGGTTTTTCTTAAACTTTTCTAATGGATTGTCAGTAAACTTGAGCATCATGGCTTGGCTTCTCTTTGAATCTCAGAACTGCCTCAGCTGTTAACTTGGTGAAGCCAATCATGTTATTAACTAGTGTTTCTCTAGTGTTGCCACTTTCATTGAATTATTTGTATACATGGTGAGTCATTGCTGCCCGACTTTTTTCTTTAATAAGTCATATAACTATATTACCTAATTGTCATGACAGCTAAGATTATTTTTAGCCCAAGGCCAATCATCTACCTTAAGGCAAAAAGGTGAGTTAGGTTTTCAGCACCTCTTCTTCCTATCCCAGGTTTAAATTAGCAACTTTTTGAATTCATGGGGCTCCTGTTTTTCCATGTCTGCCTGCTCCCAAAACAATCTTAGCCCTTTCCCCACATTGTGGCCCATGTTTTAAACAGGAAATTCTAAAGTCAGGGTTCAAATCTAGGCAGTCTGCCCTCAGAGTCTATGCTGTTGTGATCAACAGGCAAGCTTCTGGGCCTCTCTATCTGTTTCAGCCACAGCACCTCCACTTTTATCTCTTTTTTTTTTTGAGAGGGCATCTCTCGTATTTATTGATCAAATGGTTGTTAACAACAATAAAATTCTGTATAGGGGACTCAATGCACAATCATTAATCAACCCCAAGCCTAACTCTCAACAGTCTCCAATCTTCTGAAGCATAACGAACTTTTATCTCTTTTATATGTTGTATTTTAGTTTGAGTTATTGATTGAAGAAATAATTCGTTTGCAAAAAAATTAAAACCTGTTAGCAGGTATGGACTTATGGGAGGTTTCAAACTAAGGTCTGCTGGGAGGTGGTAGTTGGGGGGGGGGGGGGTTGTGAAAAATGAATTCTTGGAAATAGATCTCTTATTTATTAATTCTTGCAGGTAGCAACAGGTACACACTGCGTTGTTTTCAGTTATTTGCAACTTTATGGGTGGGCAGGCAGGTAAATAGCCAAAGTCTCTCAAATTGTTAGAAAGGGCCGAGATAGTATCAAATATGGCAATGGATGCCTTGCATAAAGGACCACATGGGTTCCTTATCCCAATCAGTTGGTATCATTGACAGCACAGGGTACTTTTAGGGGACTCTTGTTTTATGTAAGGACCATCTGTGGATAATAAGCTGTGGTCATTACCTACATTATGGGAACTCATACCCTTTCCCTATTTGTGTTGGGCATCTTTCTGTTAACCTTGTTACCGTCCCAATTTCAAGACGACAGGTGCATCCTGTTTCAAGATAAAAGGTGCCGAAGTTGGGATCTGTATGATGAGAAGACATCTGAAATTCAAAATGCTGATTCTAGTGTCAAGGGCAAGACACAAAAGTTTTTAGTAGAGCCAAAAATCGTAGGAGGCCCCATTGCTGCTGGAATCCTGTTCTAACTGGAAGAGTTGTCATGATATTCCTTATCCTTGGACTCAGCAGAATTATCATATTTTATCCCATAGAACACAATCATCCTTACCAATTCTATACATGTCAGTGGTAAATTGGGAGTTGGAAAAGATTGTCTCACTCCTTTTGGATGGCAGATTGTGCCACACACCATCAGCTATTTGAAGTTAGGCCTTTACTGTGGAAGATATGAAATGAGAGTGCCACATTTCCCAATCATAAGTGTGCAGTAAAGAAACCAAAGGGTGGTTATTTCTTGGAAATCTGTCTTGCCAATGGGTTTCAGCCCCGGGCAAGTCTGCTATGGATTCAATGTGACCAAAGAAATTGACAGCAAAACGTTCTTGCGGTGAAAGGGTTATACCCAACTTTATTCTCACGGTGGCAGGTCAATCACTAAAATCCTGTTCACTCAGCATGAGTCTGCATGCAGCAAGCCAGTCACTGCCTCTGGGCCCCTCTGTCCACACAGCCGTCCTCTGGGCCTCTCTGCACAGTTGTCCCGCACAGCCATCCTCTGGGCCTCTGTCCTCGGCACTGCCAACACTCCAGCCTCTGCTCTGCTCTCCTGCAGCCTTGCAGCCCTGCCACTGTGTTGTGCACAGGGCACTGGGCGGAGCTCTTTATATAGAGTCAACAGCCATGTATTGCCCACAGATGTGCAGTGAGCTAATCAACCATGGCCAGGTGAGAATCCTGGCCACAGGAACTCTCATTTTATCCACAAGCAGTTTGATAAGATTCTATATACAGGTCCCACATGTTATACTTAGTGAGGGATAAGGAAATGCGAAGTGGGAATAACTCAAAAAGAATGAAAGACCTTGGTCATCCTATGTTTTAGATGGCAACTTAAATCCTCAGGAAGCTTGATGTAACTAACACTCATCATTTTCAACCTCCACCATCACCTTCACCACAGCAACTACAATTTTTTTTTGTATGTGAAACTTCCACTTTATTCCTAATTGATGCACCCATTCTTTTTTTAAATTCATTTTGTTATCATTCATCTACAATTACATGAAGAACATTATGTTTACTAGACTCCCCCCTTCACCAAGTCTCCTCCACAAACCCCATTGCACTGGCCATCAGCACAGTAAGGTGCTGTAGAATCACTACTTGTCTTCTCTGTGTTGCGCATCCCTCCCTATGCCCCCCCCCCCACATTATACATGCTAATCGTAAGGCCCCCTTTCCTTCTCCCTGCCCTTATCCCTCCCTTCCCACCCATCCTCCCCAGTCCCTTTCCCTTTGGTAACTGTTAGTCCATTCTTGGGTTCTGTGATTCTGCTGCTGTTTTGTTCCTTCAGTTTTTCTTTGTTCTTATACTCCACATATGAGTGAAATCATTTGGTACTTGTCTTTCTCCGCCCGGCTTATTTCACTGAGCATAATACTCCACTCCAAAACTACTAGAACTGATATTGGAATACAGCAAAGTTGCAGGATACAAAATTAACACACAGAAATCTGTGGCTTTCCTATACACTAACAATGAACTAATAGAAAGAGAAATCAGGAAAATAATTCCATTCACAATAGCATCAAAAAGAATAAAATACCTAGGAATAAACCTAACCAAGGAAGTGAAAGACCTGTACCCTGAAAACTATAAGACACTCTTAAGAGAAATTAAAGAGGACACTAACAAATGGAAACTCATCCCATGCTCTTGGCTAGGAAGAATTAATATAATCAAATGGCCATCCTGCCCAAAGCAATATACAGATTTGATGTAATCCCTGTCAAATTACCAACAGCATTCTTCAACGAACTGGAACAAATAGTTCAAAAATTCAGATGGAAACACCAAAGACCCCAAATAGCCAAAGCAATCCTGAGAAGGAAGAATAAAGTGGGGGAGATCTCGCTCCCCAACTTCAAGCTCTACTACAAAGCCACAGTAATCAAGACAGTTTGGTACTGGCACAAGAATAGAGCCACAGACCAGTGGAACAGATTAGAGACTCCAGACATTAACCCAAACATATATGGTCAATTAATATTCGATAAAGGAGCCATGGACATACAATGGGGAAATACCGTCTCTTCAACAGATGGTGCTGGCAAAACTGGACAGTTACATGTAAGAGAATGAAACTGAATCACTGTCTAGCCCCATACACAAAAGTAAATTCAAAATGGATCAAAGCAACTACAATTTATTAAGCAGTTACTCTTTATCAGGTACTATGCATAATATCATTTAACTATCACAGCAACCCTAATAGTTCTATTGTGATCTCCCTTTCATGGATGGGGAAACTCTGGTTTAGAGAACTTAAGCAACTTGCTTATGGTCACACTAGTAAGTGGCAGAGCCATGATTCACAGCCAGAGAATCTCACTAAAAACCTGTGCCCTAACTATTATGCTGTGTTGCATTCTGCTGTAGAGAGGAGTGCATTGAGAAGACTCACCTATTTTGATTACCATCCAAGAGAATATAGACTTCTGAAATGCCCAAATAACTCACTCAAACATTGTCTTGCACTGTATATTCCAAGGAAATTGTTCTATAGAAGCTCATGTACTTTTGAGCTTCTTTTCACAACCCCGGGGGAAAAGCACAATGTCTTTGTGATCCTTGCTTCTTTCTACCATGTCTTGAGGCTTTTTTTCTTCTTTAAATTGCTGCATCCTAAAGGAACCCCGAGCTGTGGGATCGCCTAAATTTAACTTTTAAACTTACGTTGTAATCAGTGTAGCTTTACTCCCACGCACCTTCTATTTTTCCAACCATATCTTCTCTCCAGTAGAGTGTCTGTGCCAGGGATGTTGGGCAGCAGCCCAGTAGGGGGTGTCCCCAGTGTTATTTATCAGTGTATAGGCTGCAGAATGAAGTATATGTGATAATTGATTCACTTTTCATCAGCCTTTGAGGACTGATAACTCAATTAACATGTCAGATACTGACTACATACCTCTTTCAAAAAAATCCTCAAAGGTGATTTTGTATTTTGTATTAGATAAGGTGTGAGAAGTGTTTTTGTTGTTGTTTATATTTTATTAAAAGTTATTTCCTTTGACTATTCTCAGTAGAAGAAGCAGTGTTACCTGAAGGTTGGGTTTCTTTCTTCTTTTTAATCTGCATGCTTCCAGAAAGAATGATGATATTTTGAAGCAGGCAGATAAGGAAGTAAGAATTTTAAAATCCTGGCTGAAATAATTTTGATTCCCAGTCCCCAACTGCGAAAGAGTAAGCATTCAGCTGATTGGCAGAATTGCACATGCTCAGTAGCACATCTGGCTGGATTCAGGGGGAGGGGTCAGAGGGGTGAAGAGGGAAAAGTCCAGTCCAGGTCTGGTTATAATTTTTGAGCGAGTGGGCTACAAATGATTTTGACTGGGCATAATGATCAGAAAAAAATTTTCTGAGTGTGCATGCCTCTGAAAACATTGTATATATAATAAAAAAAATAGTATAGACATTTAATTTATTCCTTTACCCTGTGGATCTTTTATAACTGCACAACAGTACATGCACCCCACTTTGAAAACCATTGACTTTGGAGTATACTTTGTGTGACCCTAGACAAATCTCTTAGATGATCTGGACCTCTTTTCCATATGTAAATAGAGAGAGATGGACTAATTAAAGTACACTTTCCAGTTTTATGCTTATTATTTGAATACCTTTTTACTAGGGTATTCCCATGAAGTCTAGTCATTTCTTCAGGATGAGGTTTAAGCCGCTGCTTTGGTGACACTTTGAGCCAGATTATTACTGAGGAATGAGGTCCATATTGTTCCAATTAGAAGTCCTCCAATAATATTTGTACATCATGTTTATGTGCCTGGTTATTTTAATATGGACAAGTACAATTTACTAAGTTAAGGTAGTATCACAATTTGTTTCTCCCATGTGCTTTCTTTCCATTCAATTTCTTCTCTGTTCTTTGTTAGACCAATTAGAGATATTCATTGATACAGTGATTTATAACAATGAAAATTAGTTTTGTTCTGACCTAAACCCCTTATATGAAAGACAGTACCAAAATTCAAAAAATAAAGCTATCAATTATTTTTTAAGTGGTTAACTGCCTTGTTAAAGGTAATTTGGGCTCTAGCAGACCCATTTATAAGATCCAGTTTTGCTATGATTCCCACATGTTTAAAGCACAGAGAAATACAATTCTTACTTGGTCTATAAAATATGAAATCCAGTGTGCATGTTAAATTTTTTTTCTGAAGTCATGAAAACTGTACCCTCTGTCTTATAGACAAATGGGCAATCTTGTACCTGTCTCAATATTCAAGTTAATTCTATTTATGCTAGTGAGTAAATTAATAGGGTTTTTTTTGTAGTCTTTTGAGATAGTGAGACCAATCTCTACCCTTCACATTTCCATTATGAAAGCATAGTAAAAACACTTCAGTGTACCATGGGAGGTATGAGTTTCCAGTCTTTTGGGAGTGAACGTCATATGGGCTTATAGAATCAAGAAAGTAAGTTTATGTGTGCACATCCCCCTTCTTACATCCATGTAATAATGGTACTGTAGTGTATTTCCATTCGGGTATTTTAATTTACTCTTGCATGTTTCCTTGATTGAATTTCTAGATAATTTTCATTTGTGTATATTGGACATTGATTATTTTCCCACCCAGAATTTATTCACCTTTATTCTTTGTACATCACCTCTTCTCACTCTCTGCCCATGTTCTTATGCTAGGCACATGATCTAGGCCTAAGCCAACTGGAGCCTTACATTCCCTTAAGCATCAATTATTAGTTCAAGGATGGGCATATGACCCAACTAGAGCAAAAGAGATGCAATGAGACTTTCATGAACACTTCTGGGAAAAAGGTTCATGCTCTTGTCAACTGACTTAGAATTGTATGAATATGAGTTCTGGAGTTGCTATAGCCATCTCCAGACCATGACAGACAGATCTGAAATGGTTTGGAAGCAGAGATTAAAGTCAAGGAATGAGGCATAGGATCTTGGATACTTGCCTGAGCTATCAATACAGAATTGTTTACCTGGAATTTTTCATTATATAATCCAGTAAATTCCCTTTTTATTTAAGCCACTTAAGTGTTCTATTTTCTGTCACTTGCCCCTTAAAGAATCTAGTTGACCATCTCTGCATTGAGATAGGGTTTTCTATAGCTAACAACAGTGTCAAGTCTTTCAACATGGAAGGAGAGAGAGAGGAGAGGGATAAAAAGGGAGAAAGAGAGAGGGAGGGAAGAAGGGAGAGAGAGAAGGGGGAGATGGAAAGGAAGAGAAAGAATGATAATGAACATACTTAAGCACTTCTGGTCTGGATTAGCTGAATAGGTTAAAATGAGGCATATCTTTTCTCTTTACATGGTGATTTATTTAACATTTATATAATGATTCACTATGCAAGACACTGTGCTAGGCACTGAACATTCAGTGTTGAAGGATAACTCTGGTGTTTACAGAAAGGCAGCGATTCTGTTGCAGGGGGTTGGGTGTGAGTTTATTTTCCTGGGTTCTTGTCCCTGCCCCAACAAAGAATTGAAAGGCAGAGACACAGTGGTGAAGCAGAGTAAAAGTTTTATTTGAATGCACTCCAAGGGAGGAGTGGGCCAGAGTCAAGATAGATAAAGGCAGGTTTACTTGAATAAAGCAGAGAGGAAGGAAAAATAGAGGGAAGAAAGGGAACCTTATTGAACTGCCGCTCAGCATAGGCCATAATCCCCTGCCAACTCCTAAAGCCAGTGTCATTTAACATTCAGTATCTGCTTGGATCTGCATGGCGTGGGAACTAAGTCCCTGCCACCCCAGAATTTGGGGGAGCCACAGAGCACTGGATGGAGTGAGATTATGTTCTGAGAACTTCTCAAAGGCAAAGAAAAGAGATTTTCAGGCAGGCTACGAAAGAGCATGATCATATAGCCACAACTCCATCTGGGTCATCCAGGCGATGGGAACTTGCAAGCCCAAATCAGAGCCCTCAGCAGCCCCTACCTAGTTATCTGAAGTAGGGCAGAGAGAGTGACACATTCAAAGAAAAGGGAGTGTAGGAAACCTCAGAGAGGAGGAGGCATGCTTAAGGTACAGGGTTTGGGTTTTTTAGGGCTTTTTTGGGTAAGGGTCAGCGTAAGGCATGATGTATACAGGGGATTCACAATCCTTTGAAGTTTTGTTTTAAGAATAAGGTTATTTAGGTGGCTGTGTTGGTTTGGATCCCGGCATTCTTTGTCCACACAGGTTTATTAACACTTCCGAGGTCTGTCTCCTGCACTGGTTACAAAGTTACTTGATTAAAGGCTGGAGAAAGAGGAAAAAAACAGCATATATAGGTTAAGTTAAAGATTAAGCTGGGCTTTTCAGCAGGCTAAAGTAAATCTTAAAATGGCATGATCTAATTGATACAATGAAGACACTGGCTGCGCTCGGATACTTTTCTTTATCAGGGGACTATCCGGACATTCCAAGTTGCTCCTGGCCTTTGGAGCTTCAGCTGATTAACTCATTAACGCTGTGAGTCCTTTCTGGCTCTCTACTTTTATTTGGTTAACTCTTTGAGTACCTTTTAGTGAGCTTTACTGGCCTATTCTCCCTCCACCTGCTCACGTCTATTTTTCTGCCTAACAATTCTAACACAAAATACATGCTAGGTAAGAGGAGGATGTTCAAGAGGCATCTAACTAAGGTAAGAAATTTGAACTCTCCTCTGTAGGGGGACAATTAAGCAGCTAAGTTGTGAAGGCCATTGTAACAAAGGAAATAACACTCCCTTGTAGGAGTTCCTGAGCTTTGAGTGCCTCAGGTAGTTACTGGCAATGGTGATAGGTATTTATAGTGGAGGAAAGTTTTGTGCATGACTAACTAGTGGTTCTTGGGTCCCTGAGACAGTAATTAAAGAGCTGATCCTCCTATTTAGAAATGATGCCAGCACACAGAGCTGGGTCAGAATGATAGAGTGGGAATTTAGCTTCTCCCTAGAATCCAAACTACATTACCTGAATGTGTATTTGGCTCCAGCAGGGTGTCAGTGCAGCACAAATAGATGTGATATATACAGGTGATTCATAATTCACAAATCTACATCATCATAGATCTGATCTCTGCCATAATGGAGGGTAAAATCTGAAATGGCCACTTTGATAGGAGGTGGAAGAGTGAGATTGAGGTGGCAAAATTTATAAATTGTACTGAGCAAAATTTACTTATTTCATTGATATGTGACAGTATATTTACCTCATTTTCAAGTCATAGTTTAGTGTGTTGTGCAGAATGGGGAACAAACAGAAGCATGTAATTTGAACAGGGGATGGACAAGTATCTGTAAATTCTTCAGGTGTGTGATACAGTACCTTTCTCTTTGATAAAATATGATACCCCAACCCTCTCTCTTATCATACTGTATTATATTTTTAAAGAACTAAAGAATGCTATATTTCTTCCTCATGGTGGCATACCAGTATTTTTACCAGCCATGCTAGAAATCTTACACACTGCCTACCCCTAACTATTGGTCTTCCTACTCCATCAGTGTATTGCTAGTTAAATGGCTTTTAATGTGCACTGAGTGTCAGCAGTCTTCTAGGTGCCCTGGAGGAAAAAGAGTTTTGCCTGAACATTCATTCTAAATTAAGCATAAAGGTTAGTGCTCAATTGTGAAGATTTGCAAATTATATTTTCAAGATACCATCTTAGAGCTACTTTCCAAAAGCTGAATATTAATACTACCCAGATTCTCATTTACTTCGGTACAAACTGCTTACAATCAGGATCGATTGTGCTTTAAAATAGAAAAGCAGCTTATAGCTGTAGATGATCAAATGATATGTGGCAGTTTAAACACACAGGGGAGCTGTGTTTTGGAATTTTAAAATGTTTAAATCAAAGTGAACATACAAATAGTAGGGAAATAGAGCTTGTATGGCTCACAGACTATAGGAGTGCTTACATTTTGGAAAATCTCCCATTTAAAAAATCCAAATTTAATAAAACAAATGGGGTGATTGGTTGCATTACTGAAGGATTTATTTAAGGAATATTTAAAATATATATATAATGCATCTGCTGCTTCTAAGTGTTGGCTTTAATAGATTATGAGCTCTCCTGCGAGATGGATAGCAAGGAACAAAGGCCAAGTATTTAAAACTAATATCAATCAAAAAATGAAGACGGACCATCCCTGCAATTATAATGTATAAATGGGGGAAATGATTTTATTTACAATTAGGAAAGTATCTGCATATGAGGAAGCAGTAATGTTTTGAAGGCCACAGAAGGGAATCCTGGTATATGTAATAGCAAAAACCATAATGTGCTAACATGATCACCTCACATAATTACTTAAAAATGTAGTTTAAGTATAAGAGTATATGAAGAGAGAGAGGAGGGAAGGAGAAAGAGGGAGAAGAGAGAGAGAGAGAGAGAGAGAGAGAGAGAGAGAGCAAGCACCAGCAAGTGAGCAAGCCAGTGAGTGAGCGAGCATCTGGGCAAGCAGGCAAGAGCAAGTGAGAAAGAGAGAGCAAGAGAGAGAAAGGTCTTAGAAAATAATTTGGTTGATTACAGTAATGGGTATGTGGGGGGGGTGTTGGGATGCTGAGAAAGATGTGTCGTTATTTGGCTAGTGGGTGGACTTGAAGCATGAGTTATTCTATATAGAGTCCACTGATATCCTTTGCCCTTGACAACTCATTCATTCATTAATTCCTATGTGTATTCCTTTTTTCATTCACTGAACATATATTTGCTGGGCAATGATAGTGCCAAGGCCTATAATAATTGGGGAAGAAAGGAAAATATTGGGGGCAAGTGAAACATCAGGGCACAAAGTTCGAGGAGTCTTTGCAGTACTGAATCTGGAGTGAGTGGATCTGTGCTATTTAGAGAGAGAGAGCTGAGCTTTGGCCACATTCTTGGAGTCTTCCAACTGTACATCCTAAAAGGCTCATCAGGGAACAATGCCTTTGGATGCTAATCTGGGAAACGGGGACAATTGGGTTACTCTCTTGGCTTTGATATCAAGTTAGTTGATTGACCTTGGGCCAACCCTTACGCTTTTTGTGCCTCAGTCTCCTTGTCTAAAAAAAAGGATAATTCTGTAATGCTGATTGCCCTAGCCTCACATGGATGAACTCAGGATTAATTAGATTAAAGAAGTGATCAGTGAAGCACATTAAAGCTCCTCACAGGTGGGTACTAAGTGAGCAGGACGAATAACAACTCAAATGTCAGCTGTAATGCCGTAATTGGGGTTCGTTTTAAATGGGTCACTTTGTGAAATCCTGAGCAAATGGTGTTTTTGAAAAATAAACCATATTTTACAATAGTTTTAGATTTTCAGAACAATTAAGAGTACAGAGAGTTCTCATACATCTCACACCCAATTTCTATTATTCTTAACATCTTAGAGTAGTATATGTATTTGTAGGGTATATTGATGAGTCAACATTTATGTATGCATTATCATTAAGTAAGTTTCAGTATCTTATTCAGATTTCCTTAGTTTTTACCTCATGTCCTTTTTCTGTTCCAAGATATCAGGTCCCGAATATCACATTGCAGTTAGTTGTCAAGACTATTTAGGCTCCTCTTGCTGTACTGGCTTCTGGAACTTTCCTTATTTTTGATGACCCTGACATTTAAAAAATTGTGGTAGAATAAACATAACATAAAACTTACCATCTTAACCATTTTTAAGTGTACAGTTGAATGGCATTATGTACATTTTCAGTGTTGTGCAACCATCACTATCATCCATCTCCAGAACTCTTCATCTTACAAAACTGAAACTCCATCCATCCTCATTGAACACTTTAGCCCCATTCCTCCTCCCCTAGCCCCTGGTAACTTCCATTCTACTTTCTGTCTTTATGAATTTGACTACTCTAGGTAAGCCTTATATAAGTGGAATCATACAATATTTATCTTTTTGTGACTTGGCTTATTTCACTTAACATATGTCCTCAAGGTTCACCCATGTTGTAGAATGTGTCAGAATTTCCTCCCGTTTTAATATACCACATTTTGCTTATCCATTCACCTATAAATGCACACTTGAGTTGTTACTACCCCTTGGCTATTGTGAATAATGATGCTATGAATGTAGGTGTGCAAATGTCTTTTTGAGTCCCTGTTTTCAATTCTTTTGGGTACATACGAAGAAGTGGAATTGCTGGGTCATGTGGTATTTCTATTTTTAATTTTTTGAGGAACCCCATACTGTTTTCCACACAGGCTGCACTCTTACATTCCTACCAGCAGTGCACAAGAATTTCCTTTTTTCCACATCCTTGCTAGCAATTGTTATTTTCTGTTTTTTTTTATAGTAACCATCCTAATAGGTGTGAGGTAATATTTGATTAGTATTTCTCTAATTAGTAATGCTAAGCATATTTTCATATGCTTCTTGGCCAATTGTAAATCTTCTTTGGAGAAATGTCTCTTCAAGCCTTTGCCCATTTTATAATCAGGTTGGTTCTTGTTATTGTTGTTGACTTGTAGTTTTATTTAATCTTTATTAACCTCTTATCACATATATGATTTGCAAAAATTTTCTCCCATTTCGGTGGGTTGTTGAGAATGCTACTTTTAAAGAGAACTGAAAACTATTTTGATAAAAATACCCAACTAATTAGACATTTTAGTTTTTTCAACCTGATTATTAAGACTATCACCTTATTGTTAATGTCTCCCTCTTGTCACCACTACAGTCAACTTGGAATGACTTGGAGATCTTTGATTTAGAAAATGATTGTTAAGCAATGGGAAATGAGAGAAAAAATGAAAAATCAGTGAATGAATGAGTGAAATAGTGGCTTCTGTCCAATAGACCTCTGACCCATAGAAAGTATCCCTAAGATGTTTCTTGGATTTTTCATTTTTTTCTTAGTAAAGTATAATACTTTTACTAGCCAGATAGCCTGTTGTTACCATCCCTAAAAATCCGTCCCCCACCCCACCCCCCTGCTCCATGAACAGAAGGAACCAAATGCCTTCAGACCAAGTTTCAAATCGCTGGAATGTCTTCTTCCAAAAGAAGAATTTGTCCCAGGGACAAGCAGCCCAGGTAGCAGATGGATCTCACTAATTGTTCCTAGAGATGATCATTATAATGCTTTGCTGTCCAACCCATCCTACTTCCATTCTTCTTCTGTACCTTTTCTTCAACTGCTTAAATCTCCTAGTTCTAACTGATTTCTTCTCCCTTTTTAAAGGACAAAACCAATCAACTGACATAGCTAAAGTACTAGTTGGCAAAACTGGGCTTATATCTATAGGTCATAATTATAATTAGTTACTAGGTCTCTTTTGAAAGCAGTGGATAGAAATGTGGGGGTTTTTTTGACAGATTTTGAAGTTTAGGAAGCAAATTATTGAGGAGCTTTCAGCTTCCCTCCTGGGACCTATTTGTTAGGCTGAGTGCATGTGCTTGGATGCATGGAGTGCAGCATCTCCACGCTGAGAAGGCTGGTGTTTACGTCTTCAGGACACAGCTTCTTCACTACTGTGGGGCACTATCAGATATGATTGAGACTAGCAGGGCTAAGACAAAGGAACGAAAAGGAGTGGATAGGTGAGGCACATAAGATGCAAAGTGGAACAGTTACACTAGTGATGCGATTGGGGTTCACATAGTGTCCAGACCACCTGCTTGCTCAGAATATTTAGGAAGAGCCGAATATCTAGAATAATGAAGCCAAACACAATGACTCAGGCTGTACATATAATATCTCATTTAATTCTCCCAACAACTCAATGACATGAATACCACTATTATCACCCTCATTTTATAAAGGAAGGAAGTAGGCATAGTGAGGTTACATGAGTTGCCCAAGATTATATATGAAAACTTAGTGATCAGGCCAGGTTTGTCTGACTCCATGACTCTTGCAACTAATGCAGCTGTTTTTTTCTTGATTTTCTTTTTTTGCCTAATAGTGGGTAAAGCATAAAAAATATGGGTGATGATGAAGTGAAAAGGATGTGTTCTGCAACATGGGAGAAAAGAGGTAGATGTGGGAGAGTATGGTACCAGAAAGAAATCAAGTTGGTAGAGAGGGAGAAGAGTTAGATGGACATTAAAGGGACACTTGGAAGAAAAATATTTGGTACCTGCTGTCTTAGAGACTCCCTTATCTCCTTCAGCATAGATGAAGACTAAATGAAAATGATGAAAATGATTTTGCATCTCAAAATAAGAATAAAAGTGTCTTCTCTCTAAAGAGCATAAGATATGTAGGTATAAAGAGTAGTCTACAGGCCAGGAAACAAAGTCAGGAAGGGTCTTCTAGGTGGATATCAAAGACATATGAACATCAAACAACTCTCAAGAAAATATCTGCTCGTGCTTTCCTAGCCTATCTCAGGATTGCTTACCTTATGTTATTTCTGGGGATACCTAAACCATTTTCTGTTTCTCCAACTGTTTGGACAATTGCCAATGACAGCCTCTAATTCTGACAAGTCACTGCCACTTTGACAAATCCAGGGATAATGCTGGTGCCTGTGTAATCACAGGACACAGCTCAAGCCAGAGTTTGTCACTGTGCTATTTGTGATGGAAACAAGGCCCTATGTGCAGACTGAGAAAGGCACTTGCCAGAATGACTCGGAAGAGGGCACCTGGTTCAGGTATGGTGTTATAGTATTGTTTAAGCTTTGTGGGCTGTTATGTTCCAATAAGACTCCCTGGGCAATGTTTCCTTGTCTTGAATGCAGTGTTTCTCTTAATACCATTTCATTTCTAAGACTTGCTATCCTTACCTTCTGTCTGTTTCTATGGAGCACTCTCTGGCATTATGAATTGGCAAAAAGGAAAAATAACGCATCCTAGCTAGACAACATGTTCCTATTTATTTTTCCATTTGTCATGAATTTTGTATTCTGACAAGGGCTTGACCTTTAGAGAAGCAGACTTCTCTTGGATTGCTCATGTGATACGTTTTTATCTCCCAGGTGTTTTGGAAGCTATTTACTTGTGCTAATGATTTGCCATATAAACAGGTCACTTCTTTGCTGACTTAATGTCATCTGCATATTTTATGGCATCCTATTTTGTATGAACAGAATCACCCATGCATTTGAAGAGTCTTTTCCTAGGATTTCTGTAGAATAGGACTTCCACATCATTTGCAGTGTGTCACAATGAAATGTGGTCCCTTGAGAAGTTCCCCAATAAAGCCACAAATATAGTAGGGAATGTTAAAGCAAAGCTCTCTCTACTGTTCTTAGATTATTTTTTCTTGTTAGCCAGAGAGACTTCCATTTATTAATTTAATTGACAGAATTTCTTTCATTTTTTCCATCTCATTGAGTCACTCTTTAAATTGCTGTGGGTAACATTTATTAAACAAAGTGAGACAGATATTGTTAAGTGCTTTACATGCACTATCTTTACAATACTTCCAGTACATTATTAGTGCCATTTTACGGATAAGGGAATCAAGGCTTAGAGTGTTTAAGAGGCTCTGCCAAAGGCCTGCAGCTAGTAATACGGACACCAAGATTCAAAACCCATCTGTCTGATTCTAGAGCAGATGTTTTTAAGCAATTTACTGATATTACTTAGGATATAAGCTAAGGTACTTTAAACCAAAATACAGTGGTTTAAATAATATAGGAGTTTCTTTCTCTTTGATTTTTCTGAGTGGGGAAATTCTGTTCCATGGGATACCTCAGGGTCCCAGATTCTGTCTATCTTATGACTCTATCCTGACCTAGGACTGCTCCTCATCTGCATACTTCAAAACGGATCACTGTTGCATCTGCATTCCAGCCCTTGGGACAGAGGAAAGAGAGGTTGTGTAGGTCAAGTACTTTCACTTCTAAGGATGTGAAACAGAAGATGCACATATCACCTTTGCTTACATCCTTTTGGCTACTCACATAACCACACCTAGTTGTAAGGGAAGCTGAGAAATATAGTCTCTCACTGGGCAGGCATGTGTCTGGCCAGAACTGGGGAAGAGCTCTGTTACTAAAATGAAGAAGGAAAGAAAAAATTTCAAGGGACACTTAGCAGTCTGCTGTGCCACTATAATACCTGGTGTTACTTGTCATCATCCCCTTCCAGTATATGCCAAGTCAGTAAACAGCATCAACAGATTATCTTCAGTAGAGGAGAGATCAGCCTGAAGTCAGATACCCTGGGTAGTGTAGGTTCAGAGAATGCCCGCTTTATATAGCAACTGTGTTGACTTACATATTCATGGTAATATTTACTGATTTTTATAGACCTTCTTAAGAAGTGCCATTTAGGGGACATTGATTATTTTAGTATTTATGTAGTAGTCGAATTTTGTTCTGTTTTTAATCATCTTTCAGTTGTTTATCTATTATAATCAACAACCTGAACCAGCAAGTTCATCTTTCTTTAGACTTTTATTCTTGTAAATATACATTAGTTCCACTTTTTTTTTCCCCTGAACATCTTACTCAGTTGGAAAGAACTTGGCCCCTGGAATGTTTGTAGTGTTTTGGATATGATCACTGTCAGCTTTCCTCATTTCTGTGTCTCAGTATGTGTAAGCATACAGGCTAGCAGTTGCCAAGGTAAAGGGTCAGGAATAGGTTCCATGGTTTGTGGCAGACTTATCTGAGTCCCAACTATGAATGGCACAAAGATGTTCCTCCTTGGCCATGGCAGCCACTGAGGCTGTGGATTCACAGAAGACAGTTCTTCATTTCACAGAAAAATATGTAATAAAGAGGTTGTTAGATATAATAAGTAGTTCCTTTTCCAGGCTTTGGAAAATTTCCTTCTGGGATCTGGGAATGAAATTTCCTTCACAGCTTGGTGCAAGTGCAAATGTTTCTTCAAGAGAATTTTAAAAAGGCATCCAAGAAACTGGATTGTGTAGGAAAACAGAAAATTAGCACAGAAGTAGAAGAAAATGTTTCTCTGTGTGAGTTCTCATTTGGTTGTTAATGTAAGTGGATGGGCAGGTAGATGAGTTAAATCATTTTATATGCAGAGAAACATGGAGTTGCTAGACTTGACAGGTATCCCTCTCATTTTCCAGAACTTTTCTATATCTTCTTCACTGTCAGAAGTGTTTTCTGTGGAAACAGATTGCTGAAAGTGATCAGTCATTAGATGGACAAGCCAAGCCACTTGTCCAGGTTTGTCTCTATAAACAAAAGTCAACTGATTATTTTCTAAGCCCACTGAGACCAGAAGGGAAGCTTACATGCTTCTCTATTACAAGAGCAATATCAGGATTCATTTTTATTTATCACAATACAGCTTAAATATCAAGGCTGACTGCTTAATTGGAAATGATCCCTATTGAATTTTTAACTTATGCTGAAAAAGTGGCTGCTGGTGGCTGTTTTTTATGAGGTGTTTGGTATTTTATTTTAGCTTAAATCTGTTTTTATTGTCATAAGATGCATTCTCTCTACTGGCATTTCTCCTGCTCAATGTACAGGTTATCTCCACTATGACAGCTCTGTATCTTCAATGTCAGATTCACTGCTCCCAAGTCATACTAGATTTACACATTCTATTATACTTCTATTGAACAGCTCTTCATCTGCTCAGAGGAAAACATGCTACAACCAGCAAATTTTATCCCTTGCATTTAATGGGAAGATTTTTTGGCAAGGGGGACAATTGTATTGAGAAGCATTCCAACTAGATCTGGCCAGTTTTGAAAAGTCATTGAAAGGTTAATCCTGTAAAAGCCAAACTTTGGTTGATACTTCATTACCATAAAACCCAAGTTCTGACTTTATTCTTTTACTGATTTGCCCCCTCCCCCATCTGCCATTTACTCCTAAGAATCCTGCCTAATGTAATCCCCATTTTAGTTACTGGAAAGTGGCTTTTATTTATAATGGAATTTTATTCTGAAATTGGGTGGCAAAATACAAATGTACATCCTGGGACAACTTTACTGCATAATCTTCTATTGATTGCATTTCAAAGGATACGTTTGCACTTGTGGTGCTCTCAGAGTCATGTGGCAGTGGGCTGTATTATAATGGAGTGGTTCAGAATGTATTGAATGATTTTATCTGTAGAGAGACATTTGAAATAAAGAGGGAAGAGGGCAGTGTTTCCTCTATAGCTTGCATTCTGCAGTAGGTAATGTCTGCTATTAAGGCCAGTTCGTTGTTCTTGCTTCTTCTCTCATAAGGCAGTATGAATGTGAAGTCACAAGATATGGGGACAGAGACTGTGGCTAGTTTCCTCATTTGTACAAAGGGGAAAATAATAATACCTGCCTTGCAGAGTCCTGGTGATGATGAAATGAATATAAAGATTGTAAAACATGTCCAATATATGGTTACATGGTCGCAGAAGCCTCTGCGGAGAAAGTAGATTTTAGCTACCTATGGATTAGCCACACATTACTCTTCAGGTATTTTCTGATTTTTCATCACCGCCCCTCCTACCCCACTCCTGTCCCCTGTCCTCTAAATACCGTCTTCTCCTTTTTAGTACATGTGCTGGGGCTTTAAGTCTTTACTCTGGAGTCATTTAGTACTTCTTTTCATGTCTTCTTTGACATCTTTATCTAGTGGACATCTCTAAAAATTTCAAATTGTGCCCAGAAATCTCTCCCCGAAGGACCCCCAGAAGGACTAAGCAGTAATCAGAGCAGAGGCAGGAGAAAATTGTGAGAAAGAAGAAAAAGACCAAAAATGGAAAATCAACATTAATATTGACAAGACAACCTATTTACTGAGCATCTCTCTTATGTTATAAAAGAGCTATAAGTGGAGAGTGGCTCTGAACTTCAAGGATTATCTCTTTTTCTTGAGGTGGTATTTTAGGCTTGAAAAAATTAGATAACAGTTACTGGATAATATAAAAATAAATCCTAAGACAGACTAGTTCCATTATAATTATAACTGCCAGGTATGACATCACTGCACTAATTTCGCCCATGTTGGTGTTTTCTGTGGGGTGGGAAGATGGCTGAGTTATTTTAATTACCATACAATTGTGCTTTGTATATGGGCACAGTCTTTCTGGAAACCTCCTTATTCAGACTCTTCTTCCTTCTGCCCTCAGTGCCTGACCTTGCATCTGCCTTTAGTTTCACAGTCCTTACTCCTTTTTCTTCCCCTAGCAGGACCCGGCTGTGAGTGTTTTGAATGCCATTGACTTTATAAGGTACCCGTTCCTGTAGCTCAGCAGTTCTACCTTGTTGCAGCTACTACAGCACTCACCTCTTATCTCTTGTAAAAGAAAAGGTGAACCTAAGCAGCAACTCTAGCAAAGCAAACTACCCTGAAGCTGGCCTGATGTTATCTCTGAGAGAGCTTTGCTTAGGTTGCAGAAGCAAATGTCGTGTATGGCTCCATGTTGCTTAGTATGATTTGTCACTTGGGATCCTCAGGCATTTTATGAGGCCCTGACTGGCTTGGCATCTTACTAGAATGCACTACAATTTGTCCACTTCAAACCATTCAGGAGCAGAGCATTTGCTTTGACATCTGCTCTTTGGAAGCAGCCCATTAATACTGTGCTTGACATGTCAGGATCTTAATGAAATATTTTTCTCTTAGTTCTTTTATCCACAATGACATGGTCTGGTTCAAGGTCAGTGCCAATGCTCTGTTTTTCCTTTTTTCTTTTCCCCTTTTACAGTCACCATATGCCCTTGCCTATTTCTAATCCACAAAGCTTCTCTGCTCAGGTATCAGTAACTGTGGTCAAAGACTCTGGTCGGCCCAACTCTATTGGTCTCCCAGGACTCTGTCCACTCTCAGACATGCCTCACTAATCTTCCCAGTGATTTCATGTCCTCAGCTCCTCCTCCTATCAATATCTGTCCCAGAGTTCTTCACTCCCACTTATGACAATGACTGTTAATATAGACGCTATTGTGTAGTTAAAACCTATTATGTGCCAGGTGATAAGCCAGATATTGTGCATATATTATATTATTTCACCTAATCCGTATAGAACCACTGTGGGGAAGGTGAAAAACAGGTTCTTAGAGGCTAAGCAGCTTGCCTAGGGTCACATGGCTGGGCAATGTAGAGTCTAGGCCTGATAACAGCTTAAAATTTTAACCCTTCCTGGACTACCACTATTTTTTTAAAAACCAATCATGTGTTAATTATTTTCAGGCAACAAACATTTATCGAGCATTATTTGTGACTGCCGTTATGCTAGGCACATAGGGTGTAGATGAAAACACAGTGCCTACTCTTGTAGATATCAAATGTGTGGGGGGAGAGACAAACAGGTGAACAGAATGTCATAAAAATAAGAGTTAAGATTGCAAGCATACAGATGGTGCTATGGAAGCCCAGAGGTGGACACTTAACCCAGCCTAGAGAAGGTTATTTAGCCTCTGTTTTCTCACAGAATAAAATACTCATTTTCCCCTACACACGTATACACACACACACACACACCCTAGATTAGTCTTCTTTCTCCCTTTGTACTTTCTTTGCATATTTCTGTCATAGTGCTTACTCATTTTATCCATTCACTTAGCAGTTTATATGAGTACCCGCACTGTGTAAGGCCCTGTTTTAGGCATTGGGAACAAAGTAATGAACAGAACAAAGCCCTGCCCCCTTGGATTTTACCTTATAGTGTGCAGACAGACAAGAAATCAATCTATACATGGATATAGAATAAAATGTCAGGTGGTGGAAAGTGATAGGAGGAAAAATAAAGCAGAATGAGGAGCTGGAGAGTGAAGAAGCATGTTAAAGGGAAGAGCGCTATGAGAGGGTGACACTTCTCATGCAGTACCGTGATTATCCACTTACCTAGTGCTTGATACTCCACATTCCTGGAGGTGGTGGGCCATGCCTTACTTTTCTTTGTATCCCCAGACAAGAGAACCCAGAAAATTGGAGTGTTGGCCAAAGCATGGTAGAAATGATGAATCAGTGAGTCTGGAGATCTCAAGTATGAGAATCAGTTGATGGGCAAGTTAAAGGAGTAAGGGAGCATAAGAGCTGGGAGATTCCGGTCAGAGAATAGGATATTTACATTTAAGATTTAAGTGATTGGACAATCCCTAGTGATTTCACGGAGGCTTTTTGGGTGGGAGTCACTCGGTGAAGTCAAGGGGAAGTCCACTGAATTGAGTAGTTCAAATTGTTAGGCTAGGACAATTCTCAAAGTTAACTGCACATTACAATCAACTAGAGAGCTTTAAAAAGTGAATCATAGCTCTTATGGGGGAAATTTTGATTCAGGAGGTCTGAGTGGGCTCCAGAAAAATTGTGATTTTAAATAAGTTCCACAGGACATTCAGATGCAAAGAGAAGAGCCAAAGTTGAGGACCACTGGACTAGGATGTTAGGAATTTGAATTATATGGGTTTTGAAGCCATGCAAGATTATGCCAGAATTAAGTTGTGAAGAGGTCCCCAAACCAGGTGGAATGGTTCTCAATGAATCTTGGAGGTGACCAGAAAAAAATAGATGGCTGTGACAAGGAGGGGGGAGTGTGGTGAACCAGAAGGGATGAGCTTGGATAAGGAAAGGTTCGTAGAGTGATAAAAATCTTCTACCAATTAGACGCTATGCAGAATTTTAAGCATCAGCATGCAGTTGGTTGTGCTTTGCACAGAAGGAAAGCCTGGGCATCGTAACTTACATGGTAGATCTGAAATCGTGACAGCTAGGTGTAGTCTGCTTCACTTAGATGTACAACCAGCATTGTGCTTAGGAGACCTAAGCTCCATCTTAGCATTTCAGAGAGACCTTGGGCAAGCATCTTGGACAGCACCTATAAGGTGGACCTGCTTTGGGGGAAAAAAATAAGTAGATGAAGCCTAGAACATTTCTCTGAGAGGTTTTGGACCTAGTATTGTACACAGCAACAAATAAGAGCAATTGATTCAGCATCAGTTATATGCAAAGTGTTCCTATTCTACCTCCTGAGAAAGAAAATTTACTTTCTCCTGAAAGCGGATAGTGGGGAAAATAGCAGTTATTTGACAGTGCTCTCTGGATATTTAAGGTTTTGTGGTACAATAATTCATTGTGGTTTTGAGGTTAAAAGTTAACCAGAAATTTTCACTCACTTTGGGATTTTTCTCTAGGCAAGTGAGACCACCCCAAACTCATAAGCCCTACTTGAATAATAAAAGAGACATGTATATGGGTCAGTGATTTTTATTAATATCATCATCATCATCATCTGTAATCTTGGAAAGAGCATGGGGTTTTAATGTTAGATAAGCTTGCATTTGATTTCTGGCTTTTGATACATAGTGTTATACCCCATTATTTAAGGTGGGTGACTAATCTGGGTTTCAGTCTCCTCCTCTCTAAAGTAAGGATAATTGTTTCTCTATACTATTGTGGAGATTAAATGAGATAATACATGTAAATGCATGTGACACATAGGCAGTGGCTCAACAAAGGTTGACTTCTTTCCCAGCTCTGTTTTAGATACTCATCACAATCTCACTGTAGCAAGTGAAAATTCTTTTTTGTAATTGAGTAAGACTAATTAATATGTTTATTAATTATCCCTTGTCAATTGTACAATTTTAGTCTTTAGTTTATATATGCATTTGTTTCTTATTTGTGGTAGAAAGTATTTGAAAGGGGGACTACCCATGATACCTAGACTGTTGATTTCTGGAAATGTACCATTAGAAAAAAATAACCACTCAAGCTAAATTTTCCTGTTGTGTGCTAAATACCTAACCGGTGAATACAAAGGAGAAATATGCCTTGTGATTTGCAGTGTAATTTTAGCATATGCCTCTGGTAATATGATTTTCAAGATCTGCATGTAAATTTTAAGTCAGAAAGGTACCATTTCTAATTGCAATGAAAAGCACACAAATAAATAGTTTGAAGATATCTAAAATGCTTGGCTGTAAGTTTATCTTTAACAGTCACTAATTTATATGGCCAAGGGGGCTTACGTTTGCAAAGCTATCCCTTAAGAGCTGAGGTTAAGCAAGTGAGTGACATGGGTTATAAATGAATGGAAAATTGCCTTCTGTTCTAGCCCAATGCAATGGTCCATGTTTTGTAATGAGCCCTAGTTGGCGAGGTAACTCATGTCACCGGGAGGAGCTCTCTACAGACTGCTCCATTTGTCACTGCTGTCTGAAGGACACAACAGGCTGGGAAAGCTGGCACTCCACAGAATTTTTATGGTGCTGCCTGCATGTGGTGGTCTCCCTCATCAGGCTGTCATTCAATAATAAATGCAAAAAACTCTATGTTTGAGTAATTTCTAGGGTTGTGATACAACCTGATCAAAGCTAGGAGAGTTAATGCTGACATTGCAGTATTAACTTACCCAGGGAGCAGGTTGTGTGAGGGGAAGGAAAGGGTGGATGCCGGAGAAGTCTGTAATCATGATGGAATAGTCATCAGCATGGCTATTTGTTTGGAATGCTTTGGTCTGTGCCATGTGGCTCAGTGCAGTGATTTTTCAACTTGGTGTCTTTATTCTCCATGCCTTCACCCTCCTTTTAAAAGAGATTCCCAAATGCATAAAGGGGGACCAGCATCATTACATGAATTTTGTTGCAATAAATAGGAGCCAGCCTTAGGGAATGGGTTCTGCTGTTTGCTCCCAGACTGGTGAGTGGTTTAAAAGAAATCACAAGGACAGAGATCAGTTGGGGAATGGAAGGATTCTTTGAACTTTTTTTTCACAAGGAAAACTGCTTTATTGTTTACTGTTATAAAAGTAGCATGTGCTCATTCTAAAAACTTCAAACAATACACAAAGGTATACAGAAGACTATAAAACTGTGAAAATCCCTTCCTCCACACATCAGAAATAACATCTCTTAACATTATGATATAGCGCCTTCTGTCTCTATAACCTTTAAACAGTTTGTTTGTTTTCATTAGGGTAAATTCCTAGAGTGTAATTCATATTTTTAAGAACTTGTGATTTCTGTTGAAAAATGGCCCTTCATCATAAGACAGGCCTAACTTCCACTGCAGCATTGGTGTGTGAACGTGTGGAAGGAAGACAGTGGTCTCCATTTATTGATAACAGCCATGTGCCAGGCACTGCTCTAAGCCTTTTATATGCATGTCCTCATCTAATTCTCACAATAACCTTATTAGATGGGTGTTATTAGCATCTCTATTTTACAGTTGGGGAAACTGAGGTTTAGAAAGGTTACAAGGCTAGTCATGAGGTTGAACCAGAATGCCATCAGGCCTTAGTATAGGAGAAAGGAATGGCTTCATTCTCTCTCCCTCCCTCCCTCTCGACTCATGGATAAGCAAAGAGTCAGAGGAGTCCCAAACAGCAGAGAATCTTCACATTTAGGAATTCTAGGCAAAGATGTTCTTTTCAGTTTGTTCATTCTCTCCAATGCTGAGCTTCATGAGCTGAAATTGAACCAATGAGAAAAAAATAGAGATAGATACAAACATACTTCTGCATGTGTGGAGAAACATGCACTCACACACGCCTGGAAATGAGTAACCCTTTCTTTGGTTCTGAATCTCACTTTCTCTTTTTTCCCCCCAGACCAGAATACCAGGAGGAATATGGATCTTCAGTATGTGAGGCACTGTGTCATGATCTTCCAGCATTAAATTGTTCATAAATGCAGTGCTGAGTAGACAATTGAAGGTCTGTCTATATTCTGCCAGCACTTTTTATGAAGTAGCAGAACATGTGAATAACTTTTCATGTGACCTTCAGCTAGTCAAACTTTCCTGGGCATCATTTTCTTTTTCTCCAATAGAGGCTATGGGACTGAACTAAACCCAAGGGCTTTTGAACTCTAAGAGCCTGTATTTCTACTTTTAAGCAGTTCCTAGCTACTCTGACTTGGAGTTTTTCTCCTAGATCTCCCTTGTTTTTAATTGTTCGTGGCCTCTCAGGGCTGCTTAACCTTTCAATTGCCCAGTGTTGCTACAAATTGTTTTCTGGAAGACTTTGGATGATAAAGAGATGAGGCACCCTGTAGTCTTTCAACAGGAACATTTAGACCCCTGTGGTCCTAGAATAGAGTTTATCATAGCATTTTTGAATTTTCAACATCACAAAGGACCTTCAATAAGATTTTTGAAGTCACTCATTTTTAGAAGAATGATTGGGGCACAGAGATACAAAGTGAATTTTTTCCCAGTTATACATCTAATTAGTAGCAGGGTCAGGATAGAATCCAGATGTCTTAAACCTTTGTCCAGCGTGAGGTTTCCCAAAGTCTATTCCCCTGGACACAAGTCTCTCACTATATTCTGAATGGGGGCTGAGAACATGAGAAGGAGGGTTCTGAGGTTAAATTGCAGTATAGAATTCTTATAAGCTTTGTTTTTTCCAAATTTCTCAAATACATTGAGTAATGATGGTGAGGTGATAGTAATAATAACAGTTTCCATTTATTGAATCATCCCTCTGTATACCAGGCACTGTTCTAAATCCTCATAGACACTGCATGCTCAGTCCTCATGGAAACGCTATGAAAGTTTTCATCATCCCCATTTTTTTTCTTTGAGGGGAAAACCAAGGCACTTAAAGCAATTTGCTCAGGGTCATGCAGCTGGTGTGGACATAGCTGGGATTTTAACCAAAGCCATTTGGTTCCAGAGCCTGGGCTTTTCAATCAGCATGCTCATGTTACCATGGAAAGTTTTTTGCATGCAATGCCTATTAACATCCTGTGGGGCCAGTGTTCTTTAAGAGCATATGTCTTAGTCTGCTCAGGAAGAAGTCTGTTTGCTCTAACAAGATGCCACAGACTGGGTAGTTTATAAACAACAGAAATTTATTACTACCCTTTCTGGATGCTAGAAAGTCCAAGATCAAGGTACCAGCATGGTAGCATTTGGTGAGGGCTCTCTTCCTGTTCATAGCTGGAAACCTCTTGCTATGTGCTCCACCCTCATGACCTGCTCACCTCCCAAAGGCTGTGCCTTCTAAAACCATCACATTGGGCATGAGGATTTCAATATATGAATCTTGGAGGGACACAAACATTCAGACCACAACAATATATGCTAGGAAATACTGCTGTACAATTATTTCCAGGATATACAGTGAAATGGGGTTAAATAAAATGTCACAGAGCTCTTGACTAGCAGAGCTGGAAAGCATATTACAGTTTAGCTCACTTGGCAGAGGAGGAGTCTGGGCCCAGGAAGGAGGGAGTCTGGCTCCAGGTATATGGCAGCTAGAACTAGGAACTAGGGCACCTGATTCCTAATTCAGTGGTATTTATTTCCTAGGCATTTTTGAGCAATTGACTAAAAGAAGTCTTAGACTTGTTCACTGAGGGATTTAAGGGCCATGCGTATTATCCCTCTTCCTTCTTGAGTGTATAGTAGGTGATAAGAAGATGCAAGGGGTTCAGAGGAGCAGCTGGGTTCCTAAGAGGGAAGGTCAGCCATTTGTGCAAGGTGACGTGGAGACCTGATTCCTAGTGTCTCCACCATAGAGTAGGCACTAAGCACACTTTTGTTGAATAAAGGACCACACTACCAACACTGTTATAGCATGTTACGGCTTTCAGAGCACTTTTGTAGCCAGTTTTTAGTGATATGGTAGGAGAGACAGATCAAAGATGTGTAAACAGTGGATCATGGGGCTGGAGCGGGGAAATGTAGCAGTATAAATAAAGAAAAGTGTGGTTGATAGTTGTGGAGGTTAAGAGAAGAGTCCTGGAGTTATTAGAATAAAATTGGTGATTTGGGGCCTGGTCATGGTAATCAGCTTGCTTAATCTTCATTTTCTTTTAATTTAGTTAAAGGATACCTGCAAACTCCTGCAAAGAGAAAAGAAAAGAAAATTCTTAAGGGACTTTCTTAAGTACCAGGGATCTCTTAAATTGGTTTCCATCCATTAATGAAGACAATTTGCTTTAATAAATGCCCAAGAGAAGCAAGATAGTAAAGTAACTGTCACTAAACCAGTCTCATATTATTTCTCCTGGTTCAAACTCATTAAAATTTTGAAAGCTCATTACCCCATTAAATGTTGGGGTTGTTAAGACCTTGATCCCTTTTTCAGGGTGATTGGAAGTCATATTTTACATTTCACATTTTCTACCTGGGGAACTGAGGCCACAATGGGAGTGGCCGCTAAGGAGGTCTGTTGTTCCAGCTATTAAGGCCACATGTCAGCTCTTTGAGTGTCTCAGGCTGCAGACTGCCATTGTTTTCACATATAGATTTGCTTTTTAGTCATAATTCAGGTTGGGAGTGAACTAAATGGTATGTTTCCTCATAAGACTCATTTAGAGGCCGAGAATCGGCTTTTCTGCCTCTATGCTCTAACAGAAGTTGGGGGCCAGGATCCATGTCAGTCCTCTTCACCATTATATCCTCAGCATGTAATATAGCACACGGGCTGGAATACAATATGTGCTCAGTAAATAATTGTTGAATTAGTAAATGTTCTATAGTGAAAGGTAAGTGGGATATAGTCAGAAATTGTATACCTCTTTGTAGTCTACTCAGAGTAGACAATGTTCACTGAAGATATTTGTCATGGTAATTGGGTTTAATTTGTAAAATGTGGTCTAGAGAAGTTAATTAGCTGCTCTTTAGGTTCTGTGACCATTGTTTGGGTAGGAGTCACAGTTGGATGGCAGAAATGATAGTTTTTCTAACCAGAATCTCTTAGTGATAACACATATTAGAATGTCTATTGGAATTGGAATACAGGGAAAGTGATATATCCCACATTTGAATTTTCGCAACAGCAGGCATTAATCACCCTCCTTTACCACCACCATTCTACAGACAAAGAAAGCCACTGTCAGTGACTTACCACAAGCACCTGACGAGGTTAATAATACAGCAGCAACTCTCAGGTAAATTTGCCATTTCC
Source organism: Manis pentadactyla (assembly GCF_030020395.1). Classification (NCBI taxonomy): domain Eukaryota; kingdom Metazoa; phylum Chordata; class Mammalia; order Pholidota; family Manidae; genus Manis; species Manis pentadactyla. Next base: position 101,504,725 of record NC_080038.1, on the reverse strand, counting down.
CACTCCAGCGTTCTTGTCACCACCCCTCACTGTTACCACTAATCAACAATGGGAGGAGTTGCCTCAGAGCTGCGACTTGATTTCAGCACTGGAAAATATCTCAGGGACTCTGTAAAAATTGTGATGGGCCATCAGCCATTGACTAACTTACATATATACCAGGGCCAACTGTGTTTGAGAAAGTCCTGCCAAGTACAAATGCATCAATTTCATTTATAAGCTAGAAAGTAGTAGAGGAGAAATATGATATTACTAGGTGTTTACTCACCACTTCTCATGTAACAGGCAGCATAGAGGGTATTGGAAAATGTAGAGAAACATTCTGCACTTTTCAGCACTTTGCAATTTTATACTGCAGATAACAGGAAAGTGCCTGATACCTTCAGAGACCAACACACAATAAAAAATGTTGGGAGTGTGGCCAACACAGAATAGTACAGAAATGTTGGGAGTGTGGAACAGGGTTTAAGTGGTGTTGGAGTTCAGAGGAGGGAGGGATCATTAAGTAAACTTTTTGTGATAACAGGAGAGCGGCTTTGGAGGGCAGACCTCAGCCTTCTCTTTCTGCTGCAACTCACCCTTTCCCATTCACACCCCTTTTCAACAGGTTTGGAGGCAGTGGTACATTAGGTAAGTAGGGCTCCTACCTCTCCCATTAATTCATTTTGATTTTCTTCCCAGTGATTCCTCTGGGAGGAAGACGGGTGATGGAGTTCATAATATGATAAATATTTGGATGCCTGCATCTGGGGATAGAGTTTTTTGTACATATTTTGGAAATAGGCAAGTTTACTTTGAGAACAGTTTTTTAAAAAGAGCAAGGTATGTTTTGATGTGTATAGAGGGATTTATGGTGTCTTTGATAGCAAAATTTTATGTTTTTGTAAATATGTGTCTATTTTTGAGTAGTATTTCCATGAAGGAATAGGTGGATGAAAGTGTTGATAGTGCTAAAGATTTCCCCAGTGATAAGAGTTAATGTCCGTTTTCCCTCATTGCTCAAAACAGGCAAAGGATACTTGAAACAAGGTGCTTTTACTTAAAGAGTAGTTTCTCTGTAATTGTAGTCCCTTCCTGCTTTTCATTCTTTCAGTTACTTAATATCTCCTACAGGAGGACTTTCTGACTCTGCTGTAGGGCCATTGCTTTATGGACCTCCAGATGTTGTTGGATGTGGAATAGTTCAGGGCCTTGATGGAAACATGGTCTTTATTTTCCCACTAGTCTTTCCTTCCAAACGAGCCTCCCTCTTTCTTTTGCAAGTGTAAAATGATTTGTGGAAGGGCTTTTGGGAGCGATGGTCCCTTCTTTGGAGTCAAATGTGTCAGCATTCTGGCCTAGAGTGTGGTGGGTAGAGGGGAAAATATGCTCCTGACATAGGGCTGTATAGCACATATTCTGAGATGATGTAATTGGGTAAAAATAGGTTTGTTCTGACCCAAAAACTAGATTTAGGAGCAAGTCGATTCTGAGGAAACAGCCAGTTTCAGCAGCCTTGTTGCTGAACAAAGCTGAGAAGAAACCATTTGCTGCGTGGAAGACAAAAACAGTCTTTGAAGCAAGACCTCTTTCTCCCCCATTTTTACTCACAGCTGCATTTTCCTCTCCAGTAAACCTTAATTCTTCAAAATCCAAACCTATTATTGCATTTGTCTTTTTTCTCTTTTACGATGTACAAATCTTAGCAATAAGAAATGAAGCATGGGGTTATTAGAAAAGGGAGCGACTGTGGCTTTTTAAAGCACCACCTTGAGAACCCAATCTCTTACTTGAATCTTTCTTATTTGAATTCTTTCTTTGTGAACCATTAGGTGATGGGGTATGTATACGTTTGTCTGCTGTAAAATTAGTCTGGTTACCCTGGGAACTCAGACACACTTCTGCTCTTGCTGAGTGGACTTAGCAGTCTGTATGAATAATTGGTGTGAATCAATTACTCCATCTGTATGGAACCTTCTAGAGCTTTATCCTTTCTAACAAAAAGAGGATAGCATCTTCAGGGTCCTCACTGACTTAAATGGGCAAGATGATAATCTGGAGTTCCTACAGTGGTTTCAAAGATCAGGCAGATAGTCCCAACAAAAGACTAAGGAAAAAGTCTGCACTGTATGATAACCATGCCAGGGAAGGCATTTGATTGAATTCTTACTTTTCTGTGTGCTGCTGACTTTAGCCAGGGATCTCGCTTCCACTAGAACAAGACTGGTCCTTGTGGCATTTTCAGGGAGAACAGCCTGGCTTCTAATTCCATCTCTGACATTCACTGGCTGAATAACCTTGAGGAACTTGTTCACTTTTGTGTGTTTTATCTTGCCTGTCTGTGACATGAGGATAACAATACCTGCCCTGGATGTTTCACAGGGGTGATGGTGACATAAGAATGTGACAAGGTTAGGGTTTATAGCTCTTTAGGATCAAGGTTTTTGGGGCCTTTGCCCTGAGAAAAGAGACAGTTGATGTGAGGCACTGCCATAGACGTTATGGGGAATAATAAGTAGGTAATAGTACAAACAGGGGAGGGCCTAGAGAGACTTGGGACCTTTCCAGAAGGGCTGAGCAGCTGAAGGAAGCAGGGACATTCATGGGCTAGTCTAAAGAGTAAAGAAGGCTCCTGGGGCCCTGATCTGCATATTGTACAGTATTGGAAAGGAAAGAACTCTTCACAAAGGTGGCCAGTGTTTAGGGTAAAGGCAGGAATGCAGAAGCCTGGGGGGAGGGTTGTTCTTCCCATTTCTTCTCTCCCCTACAGATACCTAATATCTTTTATTGCTCCCTAAAGACCAAATCCTGCTACCTAAATTATAATTATCGCTTCGATTCCCAAAGTAGTATTTGTTACAACAGAATTACAGTATATCTAGAGGAGTTTTCAGTTTACTGTGATTTGGTACAAGGCAGTTTAACCTATGTGTTAAAGGGGGATAGCAGACTTCTGAAAGATTGGCTTCCTTTTATTTCTCACTGTGCAACTGAAAGAAGGGTTGGATGACAAGGGCAGTATGTTTCCCAAAGTGTGTTCTGTGCAATACTAATCTCTGTAGGTTTATTTATTTATTTTTCAGAAAAGGGGTTACTGTTAAAATTGATTTAGAAATGCCCATATAATGGTTCCCTCTAGGAAATTCACCACACTCATGTTGGGATAGTGAAAACTTCGAGAAATCTAATGGTAAAGGAATCTGTTTAACGTTGCTTAACCCAGCATTTCATAAACTCATCTCCTCTTAGTTCTCTTTTCATATAATACCAATTAACACTTCTCTTGATCAATATAAGGTCTATAAGACACAGATTCATTCTCTCATACAACCATAATACCAGTTGCTACCCGAGATAGCAAAGCCCCAGTTTATAGATTTCAGTATTGCTGGTTAGCCTTCTCCAAAATTAAAATCATTGCACTAAGACAAAGATACAATCAGGCCAGTGATGTTTTCTGTCCAAATAAACGATTAAAATACTAGGATAATTTGACAACCTCTCCACTGTGAGATTGCCAAACAGTGAAGGCAGCCAACACTTAGTGGTGGCTTACTATGAGCCAGCCTCTGTGCTGAGTGCTTTCTCTATTTCTAAGCCTAACGACACCCCTGAGAGACGGGTTGAATAATTCCCCAATTTCGAGCCCAGAGAATTGAGGGATAGGAGTTAAGTAAATCGCCCAAGTTTACACACCTAGTAAGAGGCAAATCTGGGATATGAATTCAGGTCTGGTTAACTCCAGAGTTCATGATTTGGATTTAAAACATTAGAAGTCAGACCCTGACTCCTAAGAACAAAATGGCATTGCAAAAATTTCAAAATTCTGTATCTGAATAATGTATCAGCCAATTTTGGCATTCAGGAGTATGTGTTTCGGTTAAGAGGGCCTCCACCTGTACCACCAGAGTCAGTGTGAGTATTATTTTAGGTATCACTGGCCTAGAGAACAGCTGGTCAGTTTACAATGCCCTGAAGATCACAAGCATAGGGATCTTCAGATCTGCAAACTTCCTTTTGCCCATTTATTAAGTTGTAAGCCCATTTCTAGCTTTTTCCACTGCCATTGCTAGAGGTCACATCTTTAATTTACTTGCTTGGCTGCTTATAAATACGTCTCTCAAATGAGTGCCTTTAATTGTGTCCCTCCTCAATATCAGTAGAACCCTATCCATGCCTTTGTCATCCATCTAGGAAGGCAGCTTAAAGCCTCCTTTCATGGACATAATGGAAACACCCCCATGTCTCTATACAAAGCTGTCTTCAACTCAAAAAAGATGACATCTACTTAATTACCTTATTCATGTAATAAATTACACATTTATTATATGTAAGGCAGGTTCTAAGTGTTTTATATGGATTAACTCACTTAATGTTCATGGCAGCCCTGTAAAGGAGGTATTGTTCTCATTTTATGATGAGAGAACTGAGGTTCAGAGATGTTAAGTTAGCTGAGATGATTACACATCTGTTAAGCTACGTCTCAAACTCAGATCTCTATGACTCTGGAGCATGTAGTATTGGTCACTGTATTATACTAGTCTTGCTACACCTGGATTAGCTTTCCCCAGTCAGAATCTCATCTTTGTTGTGAATATATTCATACCTTCCTCCTAGCTATGCCACTTTGGTCAATAACTAGCTAGTTCAGCAGTTCTCCAGCTTATTTCAGTGTGCACCAGTCACTTGGAAGCTCTTGTGAGAACCTGGATTTCTAGACCCCATCCCCAGAATTTCTGGTTTAGGAAGTTGGGCAGGGGAGGTGGAGGTGGAAAGCTGAGAACTTGGGTTCCTGACAGAGTCCTAGGTGCTGGTCCGAAGACCACACTTAGAACTACTTATGTACTATAATCACTACTTTGAGCAGTCTGTTTTTATGAGCTGGTTTTCTCTTCAGCAAGACTGCTTTTTGTTATTTATTAAAACAAAACCAAATATTTTTATTTTGATCCATTTAAAACACCATGAAAACAGGCATATCTTCAAGTTACTTTTTTTCAAAGCAGTTTCACCGTACTACATCTTGATCATATTCTTGAGCAGAAGTGTTTTGGCACACAGGTGTGATTTTAGGGATTTACCTCCAAGTAATTCCACCAGTGACTTGTAGCCCACCATCATCCCTTAAATACTTTGACATTTAACTTGATTAAAGAAATGATAAGTGGAAGTATATTTACCCTAAGAATGCTTAATGAGAGGCAATATGGCTTGGACATTTAAATTCATGGACTTTGTAATTAGACAGAACTGGGTTTGAATCTCAAGTTTGCCACTTAATTAGTTGTGTGACTGCTCAAGTGGTGCAAGTTCTCTGAACTCTATTCCTTACCTGTCCAGTAGGGGATGATGAAATTATCAACTTCCTGTTGCTGTAAGTAAGATTATGTATAGGTAGCACACTCTACCATAAGGCAAACTAGGTAGATAGTGCCTAGTTTATTTTAGTGGCTCCCTACCTCTAATCTTCAGACCTGTGATGTGCCCAAAAGTTGTTGCAAGGGAGCCATGACACTGTGTGCCCCCTAGTGTCTGCAGATGAAATCAGTGAGAAATAGCACATACCTGTACAATTATCTTCCAACCTATGTAGATGCTGGTTTAATTAGTAAAATAAAAATTGACTTATAGATATCACTGAATTTGGAATAACTTTATGTCATTGTGTAGTATTTACATTTTCATCCACAGATATTAAAAGATCGAATTTTTTTTGACAGTAAAGAAGGATCCTCACAGTTTGAAAAGTCTCGAAGCAGTGGTTTATCTGAATAATCTATTAATCCACTATTCCTTAGAAAAGAGCAGACTTCTGAAAGAGGGGAGCTCAGGTCAGTTTGATAACAGAGGAGACAAATGAAGTTACAGAGCATAGGCTATTGCTTAAGGAGGGCATGATGTGGAGGGCTGCCAGTAGTGGTGCAATCTGAGAAATTAAGAGCTAATGTGAGGATACCAGTCATGGAGGAAGAGGGGCAAAAAACAGCTTTTGCCAAAATTCTCAGATATTCCAGTGACCAGCTAATCTGTTCTAAGGTAACTGTGTATCTTAAGGGAACAACCATCCACACCAGTGTTATTCCACCCTTCCAGAAGAACATGGAAATTCATTGGAGTAGTGGCATCTCCCTATGGGACTTGAACTCTGATTACATCATCCAGTCAAATCCCTCCAGAATAACCAGCAAACAGCCTCTGAGATAAGAAGGAATTTGTGGCAAGAGTGAAATTTAGAGTTGCTTTGATAAAATAATTATCTTCAGGAATTTGGACTCTGATCGCTACTTAGACTGTGTGAAAATATTGCTGAATAAGGTACTGAGCAAATTCAAGTTGTCATTAAGAGGACTGTGGTTGGTATCATTAAATAATGTTTATTATTCAGATCAATGTTCCTTGCCCTCTTAATAGTCTGCTTCGTCATTGACTTGAGTATTCAGTTGGGTTTTTTTTTTTTTTTATGTAAGAGGAAAAGGTAGGTGGTGCTTGTAGCATCTTGTTGGAATTTCATAGATGCCATAAATGTTTGTAAATTAGGATAGAGCTGTATGTATTTTCCTAGCCTAGCAGTGCAAGCATAAGTTTACCTTCATTATTTGACACAGTTTGGTCATGTACATAGTGTGTGATTTGGTAGCAGTTTGGGGTTGATTCAGAGGGGAAAGGAACAATTCTGTTTTATGTTTTTATTTCTAGGAATAGCTGAATCCTATTTCAGGTAATTGGTACTCAAAACATAGCTATTCAGCACTTTCTTTATAGTTTCTTCTTCCACATTTTCATTTTCATTTTCATTTCCACCTACTCATATATATAGGCCATTTAAAAATGTATCTCTTATAACCACAAAAAAATGTGTTTTCAAATTTCCCTTTAATAGATTTTATAACAAATATTTACTCTCAGATAGATTCCCCCTGCAACCTAAAACACACTTGAATTACTTTGCACTCCTGCTTTCCCCTCCTACCAGTCCTTAATGAGGGATCAGAGAATGTAAACTTAGGCTTGACATCAGCCTAAAGAAACAGCATCAGAAAAATAAATTGACTTCCAAAGAAAAGTTAACATGTCATGTATTATAAATCTGGCTAGAACTAATTTGTTCTTTGTGTGGGCTTTGTAGGTAATGTTTCTAATGTTAAATAGTAAATTTTATATGACTGTAATCTACTCACCTAACATAATTGTTTTCATTTTTCTGCATGTAAACACAATTTTAAGTCATTTTAGCATTTGTTTGTAGTTTTATGTTCTCCTTTTTAATTAACATCACTATTTTTCCATATGTGCCCGTAGTACTCATGATTCTGATTTCTAATAGCTGCTTGATATTCCATCTTGGTGATCTAGCATACTGCACTTAGCCATTCCTCTTATCTGTGTGTTATGATTTTTTGGTGTATTATTTACTCATTTTGTATTAGAGTGGCTAAGGAAAGTTTGACTTTACAATCAAGGTCCTCTAGGATATGAATCCCTAGACGTTTCTGCTCAACTATCCCATCTCTCCCATTTCTGCTTGGGTTGGTCTGGATTCTGCCAGGTAAAGGATGGTCACCCAGTGAAAGATATTTTGCATAGAGTATAATGCTGCAAGGGGACACCTACAGTGCAGCAAGCTCTCTGTTTGATGTTTCACATTATCTCTTTTAATCCTCTCAATATGCCTATAAGAAGGTCTCTGATTATTTATAAACATGGGATAAAGGAGGAGGATGGGTGAGTAGGGATGGTGGCCTACTGGTGGGGAAGAAGAAAGTATAGTGGAGGATATATAATTATTTTAACATAGAACAATCTGTACTTGCACGAGGGTAAGTAAGTGCGTTAGGATATCTTCCTTTCCTTCTCCCACTCTAATCTGACATTTGGTCTGCATTAGTTCCTCTGCCTGAACTATAAAGCTCCAACCTGGGCACAACATGGTTGGTAATTTCCAAGTGTTTCCTGGATAAGGCCAGCTTTATACCCACACTTGCTGGTGCTCAGGCTGGCAATGAATCATCTTGTAAACAACAGAAAATTCAGTGAGATGAGGAACACCTTTGATTAAGATCTTCTCTCCCAGGCCCTATTTGAATAGGCACCAGCTTCTGACTGCTTTGGGCTCTCAATTGTGTACAAGAGAGGTAATTTGACTCTGGGTAAGAACATATTCCCTCTCTTGAAGTCAACATTTGAAGTGTTTGTAAGAGGGAGGAATTCCTTCTGCTCATCCTGATTTTTCATTCAGTTCAAACTCTGCCCGTGTTTGTAAGAAATGTCATTTTCTATCCTGCTTGAGCAACAGCTTGGTCTCTTTCCCCTGGCCAACCAGCCTAAATACTGCTTTAGAGTGCTGCTGAAGAATGGCATCGTTATTTGTCTATTCTTTACAATTTCATCAGAATACTTTATACTTTTTTGAAAAGTGTTTGGGACCCAGACTGATTGCACCAGCCTTGTGTGATCAGCAGTTTTCAGCAATGTGTACCTAGGCCAAACTTGGAGATCCTTGTGAATTTGGTCAGTACAAACAGAACAGCGTGTTTAAGTATGCAGAGAGTTGCTATGTGGTCATCTGATGACATTAGTATACCACACTATTCTTCATTAGTGGGCACACAAGAGGAGATCACATCCTCTTTTTGATGGTCACGCCACGAACAATCAGGAGGAGAGAATGAACAAACTTTATAGGAGATTGTGGTAATGAATAGTGAATTTAGGATATGTTCACTGTCACCCTGCCTTTCTCCCTTTACATCAACAAGACAAAAAGTATTCATTAAGCAGCCACTCTTTTTCAGACCACGTGCAAAGCACTGTGGGAGATAAGGTGCTCTATTAAACTGGTTCTTCTTCCTTCAAGCTAAAAATTCTAGTTGGCGTGACAAAACATGAAAAATTAGGTAACAGGAGATAAATAGTTCATGGCAATAATAAAAGAGGTGTCATGAGACAAAATGTTATTATTTGACAAATGAGTGGTACAGACAAGTGTTGTAGGAATTGCGAGAAGATCGAGGTGAGAGGCATGCTGATATAGTGCCTTTCTTTCTGCTATTCTCTCTGCCTAAAATGCACATTCCATATCTCTCTCTCTACCTCTAAAAGTCCTATTTATCTTTTGAGATACTGTTCAGTCATAGCTTCCTTGGTGCAGTCCTCGTCAACCCACTCAAACAGAGTTACTCACATTAGCTTCTGTAGGTGCATAGAAACTTAAACACAGAGTGTATAAAAATATATATTGTTCTAGTTATTTGTTTACACATTGGACTGCTCCACTAGATGGAAACTTTCAAGGAAAGGGACAGTTTGCTATGAATTTATCTTTCCAAACCTGTCTTAGGGTTGGATATGTAGTGTTCAATGTGTTTGTTGAAATGAAATAAAATGTAGTGGAAAGAGCACTGGATTTGGAGTCTCGATTAAAACAGTGCCTGGCTTAATAAATGTTTTTCTGAAATGTGTGTCATGTCACCTTTATGAACTAAATGGAATGACCTCTAAAGTTCTTTGTAGCACTAGGAACTGTGCAGAACAATAATGCCTGATGGTTATTAACTGAGCCTCCAAGAGGTGAGTAATCTGCTCAGTCCCATAGCCAGAAAGTGTTGAAATGAGACTCTAGTTCAAATCTTTGTGAACCTAGAGGCCTATGTTCTTAACAGCCACACTAGTCATTCTCAAAACTCAGTACCCACTAGAATCACTAGGGTTGCTGTTTTTTAATAGTGATGACCGGGCTCACCTCTCCTGGGATTCTGGTTTAATTGGCCTGGGGAGGGGACTGAACACTGGCAGGTTTTAAAAGCTCCCCCAAGTGATTCTGTTGTGCCACCAGGTTTGAGAGCCACTGCATTACATTATTCAGCCTTTCAGACTTGTGAAACGATGGGGTTTAGATGGGCAAGAGAAAGGAAGACATTCTGGGTAAAATTTTATAAAGCATTAAGGTCATACACAAATATATGAATGTGTCTTATTTCTCTAAAGCGAGTCCTCTGTTGTACCAAAGCTCCTTAGAACTGAGTGCATAGACCAGACTCCATCTTTTCTTCAAGTGCATTTGGAAATAGTTTCAACACAATTTCCCAGTTTCAGAAAAAGATGGCTTCTGCACTGCCTTGTACTGGGTCTCCTGCCACCACTTTTCTGCCAAGTCAATGGGACAAACTATTTTTTTGTATAGGGACAGTCGGTTCTCTTTGCCTGTACATTGGACTGTGAACCTGTCGATTTCCAAGCAACAGTTTTAATTTGGGATTTGTGAATCAGATTATCTGGTTGAGAAAGATAGAATGAAAAGTTTGAAAGACATGGAGTGGCCTCCCCTTACTTTATGGTCTGATACTTATCACGGTGCTGGCTTTACAGCACTCTTGAAACCATTCCTCTCTGGCCAGTACACTAAAGCAAGCATCTTATTTGGGGTTTTGGCAGCTGCTGCTGATGTTGGGGGTGGCTTCCTAAGGACAGCATCCCTGAGGGGATAAAGAACTGGAAAGAAATTGGTAGTAAACCAGCTGCTGAACAACTCCTTAGTGTTCCAAAAGACTCACTGCAGTAGAACTATCAGGAAAGGGGGAACTTGGTTAGGAACATTTCAAGTGCTCAAATTGTTTGCCTTTTATAAGCATGCCACTTAAACTCTGCTGGCAGTACACTTCTTGTAGGCGCCTTAATCTTTTGGCTAGATTAATTGCTGGCTTAAAAATACAATTAGCCAGCTGGGAAGGGCGATTTTGTGGTTCCTGGAAATGGGCTGCAGAGGACAATGGTGGGTCTCAGTAAGGTGATGAGCAGCATCCTGGTGAGGTTGCCTCTAAATGTCTTAGTGACAGAGGTTATGGTACTATACAGGGGAGATCACCTTGGGTCAAACCCAGACCCATTGATCGTAACTCAGTCTCTTTCAGTTTTGACTGCTTGCTTACATCAAAATAGACTGTGACAAATGGTGTTTGCATTTAGTAACCCTTTGCATTTTGCTAGATAGAATCTACTCTGAAACAGTTGTCCCCAGTTTCTCTGACCCCATAGCACTGATAACTAGTTACTTGGCTGAAAAAGAGGGCAGGCTCTGAGGAAAATGGTATGGTTCCGAGAAGCAGAATATTTACACTCTTATCAGCTAATGGTAAAATCTGTCCTGTGCAGTGAAAGATGAGATGTTCTGAATGGTGCTAAGATACTGGATATCAGGGCTTGATGATAATTATGGGAGGCAAAATATCCACAGTAATTAGGGGTTCTGGAATCAAGCATGTCTGAAGTGTGAATCCTGGTTCTACCATTTGCTGATCTGGATGATCCACATTAGCTTTCTGAGCCATTTCCTCACCTGACTACATGGGGAGAATTTAATGACATGATGCATAAGATGTTTTCAGCAGGTAGCAAACACTCAATAGATGCTGTCTATTATTATTAGACTGATTTCTTATCACTTCCATCACTACCACATGTTTTTGCTACCTTCATCCTAGATACTCAGTGCCACCTCACACTCCATGGCTGCCCATCACCTCTCAGTGCAGCGTCCTGCCTCTCCTGGGGAGTGAGTCCCATGATCCAGACCTTCTTTCTACCTTCAAACCTTACCTACTTTTGATTCAACCCCTTTGGGTGATGCTCCCCATTACATGGCAATGGACTCAACTATGTGCCAACGAGGTGACCTCTGTGAGGCTTATTTCTTCAATTGTAAAGTGAAAATATTACCCTCTTCATGTGGGTGTTGAGAGTGTTGTGCCCCGTTTCCTTGAGTCCCCCATGTGGAGCCTCAGTCACCAAGCTCAGTCACGAGATGCAAGACCAAAACAGGTCTTTATTGCTAGTTCGAACTAGGGTCCCAGCAGCCCGTCAGAACACAGGACACAATCTGAGACCCTGAACAAAGTTCCCTTTTTGCTTTTATACGTTTGGAACAGTTAGGGGCTTTCCAAGGGGGGGGTGGTTTATTGTGACAGTAGCTGATTGGCTGAGGAGGGTCAGGGTCTTGTTGCACAGGTTGCTTGTCACGGTTTCGGTGGGAGTGGGCGTGGCTTGAGCGGGAATCTTCTTACTCAAGATGGAGGACACAGAACAAAATGGAGGCAGGGGGTCATGTAGGGGTCACAGTTATTCAAGATGGAAGACAAAATGGAGGCAGGGGGTCAAGCTAAGTTATTCAAGATGGAGGCCACAAAATGGAGGCAGGGGGTCAAGTTAAATTATTCAAGATGGAAGACACAAAATGGAGGCTGGCAGTTATTCAAGATGGGGGACACAAAATGGAGGTGGGCAGTTATTCAAGATGGAAGACACAAAATGGAGGCAGGGATCCCACAAGAGGATTAACTGAGATAATCCATATGAAGGGCTTAGCACAGTGCCTGGTCTATGGTAGTGCTCTGTAAATGTTGGCTGCCCTTATTTCTGTATATTTATCAGAACAAGATAGTGACGAGACTGGCAGGAAGATGCTAACAAACACAGGTTAAGTTATTACTTTCATTGCAAAGGATCCAGAAACATAGAGGGATGGTTACATATAGCAGTAGATGGGGCACCATGTTCCCACAGTTACCCCTGAGGATGTGTAGCTGGGAGCAACACCTTCTATATGGACTAAAGATTTTGTCAGGCTCTAAAAGATCCTTTTGCCATTCTTTCTTTGTGCTTTCTTTCCTGGTGCCACCCAAGTGTCCTGCAGACTCTGGCTGTAAATATCCACATGCCTACCAGGACTGTATAAATGATCATAGCTTCTTCACATTCCTAAGTATTTATGGAGAGACTAGGTGAGGGGAAGGACACTTTTCTGAAAACATCAGTTAACAGGACAGGGTTCAGGCCTGTTTGACATCTACTCCTGCAGGGCTATGGTGATGCGCTGGATCAGGCATATTTTTATCCTGAAGTAGTAAGACCTTGGCTTCAAGTTAGAACAAAACATCTCTGGATTGTATAGCTTTTGCCTTAGAAAGTGCTCAACATAAACATAAAATAACACAAACTTGTAAATAATTCAATGAGTATAGCAGTATATAAGTAGAAAAGTAACAATCCCTGTTCCTTCATCCACATGCTTACCCTGCCAATCGGAACCCCTCAGATAACCACTGTTAATTCTTTGTTGTGTATCCTTCTAGATTTCCCCATCTGTATATACATAGACATACAGGTTGTCCCCAAATAGGATTCAAGAGCATGTTTTAGAGTTCTTTCTATGCCAATAAATCAAACTCTTTATTCTTTTTTAGCAACTGCATAATACAGACTCTTGGGTTTCTTCCATTTGTTCTCTTTATGAAAAAAAAAATAGATGATAATGGCACTTACAAGTTAAGTTCACACAGTTGTTAAGCAGGAGAGTCAAGATCTGGACCCATGTTGGCTGACTCCAGAGCCCATGGTATTAACTGCTAGGAATTGCCTTTATTTTGTAACCCAATTACTTTTACCCTAGGTTTCTATGTAGGCTGTAGTTATGGGGTACCAATAAAATCTCAGAGTTGGAGGGACCTTTGAAACAGGTTATTTATTCCAACCTCTGACTTTACAGACAGATCATTAGATGGCTCCTGTTTAGGAATAATCATTCCTGAAACTGAATTTTGATGGCATAAAACTCTATATATTTGCATTTGCAGTGGTAGAAGTTCTGTGTTGTGTAAGCAATAGTTTATATTGTCTCCTTCATATTTTATAACACCATTTTTTCACAGAATGTTCATAACCCTTTGAAGTAGGTAGGCTAAGCTATTATTATTATGCCCATTTCAGAAATAGGGACACATAGGCCCAGGAAAATGAAAAAAGCTTTAATTTGTATGGTAGGTTGCTGAAGGCAATCTGAATGGCGGGTGAAAGAGTTTCAACTTTCCCCTAAAGGCAGTGAGTAGTTAGTGAAGGCTTTTGAGTAGGGAAGAAGCCATGGGAATTAGGTAAATGAGGATGAGTAGATGGTAACATGCTAACTGAAAAGCTTCAAGAATAGGAGCGGCACAGCCAAGATAGTAAGCCAGGTCAGCCATTCAAGTATGAACAGATGAAGAGTATGGATAATCTTGATAGCCATCAGACTGGGGAGGAGGGGATGGATGAAAGAAAGATAAGGAACACGGTTTTGCTAAAGATTGGTGACTGGCCATAGATGGGGGACTAGAGAAAGAAAATAAGAATGATTCCAGACATACTGGCCAGATTGTTTGATGGTGGAACCTCTTATAGATAAGAAAATCAATGCTGGACTACAGAGCAGTTGGATTAGGACTGGTTGCATGCTAGTGTTTAGGTGTTTAAGTAAAAATATGCAACTTTGAGAAAATGTAGGACTGGGACTTGGGTGAGAGCAGTTCTGGTGGTTCAATCTCAATAGTTTTCAATTTTCATAGAGCTGTTCACACACTCTATAAAATTCGAGTTGTAGGGGTAGTAGGTCTATAAAGGGAAGTTTAAAAAAATCATCTACTCTTAGTCCCTCATTTTACATATGAGACCAATACGGGAAGTAACTTGCCCAGGGACCCATAGCCCTGAGTGGAGATGACAAGTCAGATTTCCCGAGTCTCAGCTTCCTGCTCTTTCCTGAACATTAGAGGTTGCAAACTGGTGATGGACCACTGACCGTTGTGTTTGCTAAGTATAGTAGTTTGTATTATTGTTCACAAATACCTGCTACCTCTCTCTGGGGAGAAGATTATACTCCCTCTTCCTATTGAAGCCAAGTTGGCCACGTGACTTGCTTTGGCCAATGAAATGTGAACAGAGGTGATGTGAAACGTTTCTGAGAGGGACCTTAAGGCATGATTTAAGTGCACGATTCACCAGTTTTTTTCTTTTGCCATGAAGTCAATATTATAGACACAAGTAGCTTTGTCAGCCTGAGTCCTAGACTGAACATGATGTGGAGCAGAGGCACAGCTGACCTGTGATGGAACTGTAATGTGGGTAAGGAACAGACTTTCGTTGTAAGCTAAGACTCTGGGGTCATGTGTACATTCAGCATAACCTATCCTGTTCTAAATGGTGCAGCCTACATCATTTTAAAAGATTCAGTCAGTGGCTAACATTTACAAATTTGGAGAGTTAACAGAAAAATCCAGACTTTAGGTTTCTGATTGCAAAATGGAAAAGCTGGAAAATTTGGCATATGTATATACACAGTATTCATTGGCTGAGTCTAAATAGCCGCTACCCCCTTAGAAAAACATGAGCTAACTCTGTCGTTTACTACCCCCAGCATCCCGTAATCCATAATTGTATGTTACACCCACCCATGTTTTTTCTCACTTATTTATATTACCTGTCTGGCCCTTGTAAACATGTAAATTTGCCACCCTGGCTTTATATTAAAGTATACCACTCCTCAGGGAGAAAATGGCAGTGGCAAAAAGAACAGGGGCCTGAAGACAGAACTTTAGATGACACCCACCTGCAAGGATGAGAAAAGCGATCAGTGGGGACACAGATAATAACTGGTTAGAGAAGTAAGAAGAAAACCAGAATTGGATAGATACCAAAATAAACAAAAAACAAGGATGAGAAGAGTCAAGAAGGAGGGATGGTCAACTTTGGGGAAAACTACAGAGTTCAAAAATAAAGACAGTGAACAAAGCAGGTCATAGGAGACTTTTGAGACAATAATTGCAGTATTTTGGTGATAGTGAAAGCCAGAAGATAAGGGATTAAGGAGCAAAGGGCTGCTGAGAAAATAGAGGTGTTGAATAAATTTTTTCACAAGCTTAGTATTGAGTGGAAGGAAAAAAATAATTGGTCTCTAAAATGGCAGTGGAATCAAACCTGAGGTGTTTTTTCCTTCTTTTTCTTGGGGGAGTGGGAGGGTGAGTAAGGGGTAACACATGTTTGCAAAGCACTGGCAAGACAGCCAGTAAAGAGGAGGCAGGTGATGGAGGGAGTCAAGTCTGGAGGCAGCTTGGAGGCACGGATGGAGGGCACAGGTGAAGCAGTTGGTTTTGGAAATAAGGGGTAACAGACTTTAATGTAAATCTGCTGATGTGAAATATGGGGCCATAATAAATCATCAGTAGAGCTTCAGAAGACAGCAGTGACCTTGTATAGGATTTCATAGAAGGTCTTTTCTCTCTGGTTACATGAATGAGGAGCGGACAGGCAGTCAAGGGTCTGATAACTGAGAGGCTGAATGCCATTTGTGGCAGGAACCCAAGCCATGTGCCCAGATACAATCTTAGTGCCTTTCTGGCCCCCACCTTTTCTGTCAGGTCTGCAGTTGCTCTAATAAGAAATGCCTCTTATCTCCCATAGGTTAATGAGTTTGGGAATGAAAAATGCAGAGTTTACTATGATGGCAGGAAGGGCAATGCAAATGGACACTGAGAAACTTGAAATGCACATAAGGGCTTTGAACTTCAAGAGACAAATGTACTGTGCATCAAACAGTGCCCTCTGAAGAAGGAATCCAGAATGACAAAATATGCTAAATTTAGTAGTTTTCAATCTGTGGTCCTAGATACCCTGGAGACCTTCTTGTTGGTCCGCAGACTGCATACTGGGTCTTTATAGACTATTACAGTTTACAATATGACAGTATCTGTGTTTTTGTCAATGACATAAAATAGGGATTTACTTGTGCTATATTAACATCATCTCTTTATCATGTTTGGGTTTGGAGAAAAAAATAGCAAGTGGCCTATAGATCTTCCGTGTCACACAGCAAAAAGAGAGCCACTGTGCATCATGATCTCCATGGAGACGACCCCGCCATTCTCGCTACAACCACAGTCAGAGTATTGGTAAGGAATTTCTAATGGGACCTTAGTGGGGAATGAAGGCAAATAAGATGGTGTTTTTTTAAAACTGCCTTAACGCAGGCAGCTACATTTATGCCGCCATACCTGATAAACTCTATTTGGTGAAGGCATGCAGGTGGAGAGGGTACTTGGGATGAAATCTGATAGTAAGTGGTCTATAGGCTCATTTACCTTTGCAAGAGTCTAGAGGATAGAAACAAAATTATAATTGTCCAAATCTTATGAGATCTTAGTTGTTTTTCCATTCCTTCAGTAGGTTCGTCTCTCTGAGTGGTGAATGGGGCCAGGACATAGGGTATTGGTAGAGTGGTGGTGGGGCATGTTCTGCTTAAGGGGGGAGTGTGTAGGGAGGGAAGGGACTGATTCTTTGACTGTAAAGTCAAAACCAGGAAATGACTATATTTCAGCTCTGTTTAACTTACCTTTATAGTTTTGTTTCTCCTTTTGTCATGAGACTACACTAGGCAAAAAAATTAAGAATTAGTGCAATGGGCAAGACTCATGCTCTGTTCAGCTTATTCTTCCAGCTCTAATGATCATAAGTAAGGATGTGCTCCTGTACAACTATGTTACGTCTCCTGACATCAACTGTTTCTCTTAATTATATGAATGCTATAAATGATGTACTGGTTCACACTGTTTACAAGTGGCCTCAGACAAGATACTGGAAAATTCTTTCTGAGGAATTTTACACAGGGGCCTCAAGGATGAGTAGGAGCTAGTCCGTGGTGGTGGGGTGAGGAAAAGAGATTGTATTCTAGACAGAAGAAATAGCATATGCAACTGCTGTGAGTCGGTAAGAAGCAGGGAATGCCCCAGGCTTTGAAAGATGGTCAAAGGAGCAGAGTGAGCAAGTGGGAGAGTGGTATCAGATGAGACCAAAGCCATAGGTGAGGACCAGAAACCCAAGAATATCCTCTGTGGGACTTAGTGGCCTATTGAATGTCCATTGAAAGCAAGTTAATGATACTGTTGTTGGAGATAATTGACTAGAAAGTTTATAGATTCAGGCTTATATTGTACTCCACAGTCATTCATCTGAGACTTTAATGTACATACAGTCCATGTCTATTCTATGCCATGTATTTTGGACCACTGAGTTCTATACCTCTCAGATGTTTGTAAATTACAGGCTGTCACCCACAATGCGGTCACTTTGTCAGTTCTGGCACTATAATAGAGTCAGATTCTCTTTGTCATTATCATCTTCTTACGTGTAATGTTACTAGTTTGGAGAACAAGGCCCAATATCAGTGACATCTGCTGCCAGTAATCTGGAAAACATCTTCCAAGGGTGTCCTTAAGCTTCTGGTGGCAAGAGCAAGAGAGGGAAAGGAAACTGCAGCTGTGTCTTCATGGCAACAAAGCAGCATTTAGGGAAATGTTAGGCTGAGTCCTCACAGCTGTCTTCTCAGCTCTGTGAGCTTTGATGAGGAGCCCATAGTTGTCACTTTGAAGGTTGGTAGATGCCATTTTCTTCTTCCCCTCTCTTCCTAGTCTTGTTTTATTTAGACCCAGTTTTCTTTTCCCCTGTCCTGCCAATGGGTTCAGCCCTGGGCAAGTTCACTATGGATGCAGCATCACCAAAGAAATGACAGTAGAACGTTCTAGGGGTGAAAGGTTTATATCCAACTTTATTCCCACAGTGGGAGGTCAGTCACTAGAATCCCATTCACTCAGAGTGAGTCTGCATGCAGCAAGCCGGCCTCTGCCTCTGGGCCTCTGTCCTTGGCACTGCCACCACTCCAGCCTCTCCTCTGCTCTCCTGCAGCCTTGCAGCTGTGCTACCATGTTGTGCAGAGCACTGGGCGGAGCTCTTTATATAGAGTCCACAGCAACATGTTGTCCACATGTGTGCAGTGAGCTAGCCAGCCAGGACCAGGTGAGAATCCTGGCCACAGGAACCTTCATTTTATCCAGATCCCCTCATTATGTCTCTCTATTTTTCCCCATCTCTTTTATTCAACTATCATAGCTGTCTTTGTGAGATGGCTACTGGGGTTAGGACTCTGCTCTCCTAGCAGGGAAAGCAGACCTGTACTCGGGCTAACCCTGACCTGGGAATGAACCTTTGTAGGCATCTTCTTCAGTCCCAATCTCAAAGGGTACTTAGGCTTGAAGGGATGAAGTCAGTGGCAAAAAAGTGTCTTTCTCATCTGAACACCTATTTAAGAAGCTTTCTCCACCTACTCTGGTTTTCATTAATCTTGCCTTTCTATGACCCCTGTAGTACATTGAATAAGAATCAGAGGATTTAGCTCTTGATCAGAGCTTGTGTTGCATTAGTTTCTAATTCTGGTATATATGTTTGATTTTCTTTCCCTAACAGGATTACAGACTCTCTCAGGCAAGAGACTATGACCCAACTTTATTTTCTTTCACCCTTAGAGTGCTGCAAAATGTTAGGCACACAGTGTACTCATTCAATGGATACTCGATCAAATTGAGACCTGCCGCCTTATTGTGCAGACTTAACATAAAGGAAGATCTTTGGGCTCCTACCTGCCTTTCTTTGCTTACTAGAGGATAGTAGAATTTTTGATAATTCTTTCATCGTTACCCCCCCCTCTGTTGTCTTTCTGTTTGTAAACCAGTAGGAGGCATGGATTTAGATGCAACATCCACTTCTTCATGTCAAGTCCTCCCTTGTACCTTTGCATGGCAGTCTCCATGATACGAGGATGCCTTTGCCTTGTCTCTACCTCACGGAAAGAGCGAGTCACGTCAGGTTCTGAATGAGTGGCTGTATCCCTTTTTTGTTCTTATCTCCTCTGAAGCAGCCCAGGAGGAAGAGAGGACAGTAATATGGGAAGACAGTAATATGATGTGAATTAAAGGGACAGAGCTCCCTTGAGGCTACAAATTAATTCTATCAGATCTTTGGATTGTTTAGACTAAATGGCAAGAGCTGAGGGAGCAACAGTGTGTGAAGATGAAGACATCCCCTGGTCTGGGCAGCCTATGCTTGGGAAACCAAGATGAGAGATTGAGTTGCTGATGTTCTCAGTCAAAAAATTACATGAGGTCAGTTGTGGAAAAAGAGAAAGACCTTAGAAACCAAAGAAATGGGAAAGGGGATATATTAGTTTTTTATTGCTGTTATACCTAACAAATTACAATAAACTTGGTGACCTGAACAATACACATATCTTACAGTTTGGGAAGCCAGAAGTCTAAAGTGAGTTTCACTGGGATAAAGCAAGGTGTGGACAGGGCTGCATCCTTTCCAGAGGCACTACGGGAGAATCCATTTCTTTGTCTTTTCCAGCTTCTAGATGCTACTGCATTCAGTGGCTTGTAGTCCCCTTCCATCTTCAAGAAACAACTAACCATATGTGGACACACTTGGGTGACAAGTATATAGATGACATAGGAGACATGGGCCAGGAAACACTGAATGGGAGCCAGTGGATGTAAAAAACATTACCAGAGACAGATAGCTTCAGAGTGTGGTCATGCTATTCAACAATAATTTTGTTATGATTTCTAATGTGTATGAATACATTTTGTTTTGCACATGTGTTTGTTTTAGAATAAAAGTAGTGCCAAGTTCTGTAACTTAAGGTGTATAAGATGAAGACCATGTAAGCAATTCTGTGACTGTTCTTATATTTAATCCTCTAATTAGGAAGCCAGTTGTTAAAGGTCTCTTTCATCCTCTCCATATCCTTCTGCTTCATTCCTGGCCCTGTCCCTCTCTCCCTCCTTTCCCATTTTTTTCTCATTCTTTTTAGTTCCTCACCTTTTCCCTTTGTCCTTCTACTGACATCACATCAGTGCTTTGACATGTGGCCAGCTTAGAAAAAAATAGGCTCTTTTGGGGATTCTGTATAACTTGTCTGACTTTCCTCTAACTTACTTTGGCCAGAGTTGTGGGTTTAATTTTCATTGGACTGTAGTGTAATTCTAGTTCTCAGCTACTGTCTGTGCTCTTTATACTGGAAGTTATTTTGCAGAAGTACTTCAGATGACCCTCCCCCCAAAATGAAAGTGACCAAGTGTGTACCATCTTTCCATTTCTCTTATTGGAGATAGAATTCCTGCCTTTCTGCCATACTAATAGTGGGTCAATACTCTCATCTTTGTACATGAGGGAAAACACATAGCCAGCCTTGCACACAAAGAATGTTTTCATTATTCATCTTAGTCCTCAGCTGGTCCTCCTCTCGCAGAATGGCTTCATCTCTCTCAGCTTGGTTTACAAAGAAAATGGCTTTAAAACTGAGAATAACTGCTAATGACCTTATGATGCCAAGGCTGTCGTCTTTGCACAGTAAGAGCTTGGTTGTGATTTGATTGCCTGAGATATGGTGATGGGGAAAGGTCTGACAGTCAGTTTAAATCAGTCAGTATAGCAAACTCAACATGGTGGCAGTATGGGATGGTAGTTTAATGTTTGATCTCCGGAATCATGAAGAGTTGGGTTAGCTTCTAACTCCAACATTTATTAGCTTTATGATCCTAAGTTACTTAACCTTTCTGAGCTTCACATTTCCCATATGTCATACTGCACATTTTAGAAGGTTCACAGGGAGATTTTCTTTGAAGGGTATTTTCCCTAAGCAAGTATGTAGCTATCGATCCAAAAAAATTAGAGTACAGGGGCACACTGTAAGTCAAGCTAAAGTAAGCTAGCCTAGTGCAGTGGCTAAGGGGATGGGTCCTGGACCCTGTTGTATTGAATTCATATCCAAGCTTTACCATCTAATATGTGTGTGGCTTCAGGTAAGTTTTCTCACTTTCTCGCCTCAGGTCTTTTTTTTCATTTTTTAAACAGGAATAATAATAGTACCTACCTCATAGTCTTGCTTTGAGGATTAAATGAGTTAATACAGCTAAAACACTCAGCATAGTGCCTACCATATGCTAGGTGTTTAAGAAAGGATATCTCTTCTTCTTATCTATACTAATGTTGGTAATACTACCACCAATAAACAGAGGAACGTTATAGAAGTAGACATTGAGATAAAGGGAGGGATTAAGGGTGACTCCTAGGTTTCTAGCTTAAGGAACTGGTTCTGTGGTGGTACCATTTATTGACATGGAGAAAACTTGGGGAGGAATAGCAAATCTATTTTAAGTCAAGGATATGGAAAAGTTTGGTTTTTGATGTGTTAAATGTCAAATGCCTGTGGAATATCAATATAAAAGCTACCAGTTGGATAGTTTTTCCATGAGTTGGGGGTTCACAGAATTGTGCACCAGGGATACACATTTGGGAGTTGTCAGCACCCTGATTTTTAAGATTATAATACTGGATAAGGTACCCAAGAGAGAAATTTAGAAAGAGAAGGAAAGTGGGCCCAGGATCAATCGCAGGGACATAGATGATGAGGAACCAGCAAAGGAGACTAAGAGGTATGGCAAAAAAGAAAGGAAGAAAACCTACCTTTCATGGTGCTTGAGACAGAAGAGTGTTTCAAGAAGGAGGGAGTGTGATGAATCACTAAATTGTTCACCTGAAACCAGTATAATATTGTGTATAAGCTATATTTCAATAAAAAATATTTAAAGAAAAAGGGCATGGTTAACTGTGTAAAATGAGAACGGAGAAATATCCATTGAGAACTTTGATTATGAAGAAGGATAGATAAATGGGACAATAGCTGGTATGTATCATCAAGGAAGGATCTCTTCTTTAAAATTTGGGAAATTCTAGTGCATGTTTCTATGCCAGTAGAGATGATCCATTAGAGAAGGAGAAGTCAAGGAAGAGAAAATTGGAGGGGGTGGAATGCAGAGTACAAATGGAGGTGCTGGCCTTGGACAGAAGCAGAGACACTGCCTTTATTTCTGTGAGATAAAGTGCATAACGAAATGCCTGACATATAGTAAATGCATAATATGTAATAGCTGTTATGATTATTGTTGTTATTAATTCAAGAGCCATCCTGACTTTGAACATGGGAAACATAATTTGAGCATGCTCAGAGCACAAGGCCTGAGTGGAATAAAGGCCTTCATAAGGAGTTGGCATTTACAGTGTGCTATTCTAAACAAAGGCAAAGAAACCCACAAAACAAAAACAAACCATGGTTCCTAGATATAAAAGTATTTGGTTATGTTGGCCTATCTAACCTAGCCAACCTTTTCTTTATATCAGGGGAGGGTGAGGGGCATCTTGGATTATGACATGGATGAAAAGACAAGGTACTTTTATTTTATCAAATGCATTTCAAAGAAGTGGTTCTGTGAAATGGGCATATTAAATTCCTTTGAGATTCATTGATCAAGCATATCCATGGATAGGTAGCCAACACTCTCCCAGTGCATGTTCTCTCTGTAACATATTTGCTTGAAGAGAGAATGAAACATTGTCCATTCACTATATTTACCTCAGCAAAATGTGCTTCTGTATGACATTACACAGTAAGTGCTTTGTGAGTTACGCTGTTTGTATGATGTCATTGTGCTCTCAATACAATGTGTTGAAGGCTTTTAGCTATTATTCCTTTTAGAAACAAGTCCCTTTTGTTAAGGGCTGATTTTTTCCCCAGCATCCTGAAATGCTTTTTTTCCCATCTCTGCTCTTTGCATATTCATCTCCAAGTATAAATGCGAGCTTTGTGATTTTTCAGAAATGCTTCAATGTTTACTATAAAACATGTGGCTTTAAAATTCTTTCCCTAAGTGGTCTTTATATAACAAATAGAAGTCTAAATATTTGATCAGTATTTTACCCGTGTTCTTTAGGTAAAAAAAAGTTTGACTGGTATTAGATATGAAGGATGGAATGTTTAAAACTTTCACTCATTTGAGATCAGTATTAGAGATGAGATACTTCCTAGGCTCTTTCCACAACTGTCCCTAATCTAAAACTTGTAAGAATCTACCTGGCCAGGACATGGACTACATTGGTTTTGAACATGCCTCGTTATTGGTAATGTATGTCTGTTCTCCTGATTACTGAACCTGGTCCTTTGGTTTCTGTGAATTTCCAGATTTTCCCAACAATTTGCCTTTGTCTCTAGGATTTAGGCCTTTTTGGTTCCCATATCTTTGCTTGGTCTGGCCTGTCGAGCATCTTCCTATGTGTTTGCAGACTTGTGTGTACTTGCCTGATTTAATTCACTAACTTGTCTTAAATGCTGAATCAGGTTATGTCCTCTGACTCTAATCCTAGGCTGATCATTGTCCTAGAACACCAGTTTTTTACCCTTGCCCCCAGGTTATACTGTGACTGAGCACCAACATTGAGAGCTGGGTAAATCCCAGGTCTGACCCAGTAGCATTTCTGATTTTCGTAACAGTTGTGGTGGAATAGAAGGGATACTATGCTTGCCATTTGAATCTCTGGGTTTAAATTCTAGCACTACCAGAAACTCACTAAATGTGTATGAGAAAATATTTTCAGTTTCTCAAAATGTTAGTTTCTTCTTTGGAAAATAAGAATTTTTACTTCACTCATTTTGGCAGGATTAAGTGAAATATCATATATAACAGTACTTAACATGATACCTGGCACATGTATATTAAATCTGATATTCTTATAGACATTTCTCTGTTTCATTAATTAGTTTCTTTTTACAGGCAAGTATTTAATTTATTTTCAGAGCAAACAACAGTCCATCAGTAAAAAGTATCAGTGATGAAAGTTTCCTGGTCACAAGTCAGAAAGAAATTACTGCACAAACTCATTTTAACAAGGTCCCAAGTTTCCCAATTAATTTGTCTTCAATTCTTGTGTATTCTGATCACCAATTGCATTATGTCTCTTCTGAAAACAATTAATATGACAACTTGTAAATTTCTTGCAGAGAACCTGAATGTCTAACACTGAGCAAAAGTATGATGGTGATTATAAGAATGAATGTGTATTTGGTGGTGAAGCTTTTTGCTGTCCAAGAAATAATTTGATTTGGCATTTTGTACATATATAAGATTTGATTTGCCTCTTCCATTCAATGTGCCATTCATTAGAACAGCATTGTAACAAGGCATTTTAATGTATAGATTTTTTAATAAGATGTGGGTGAAGTCACGTTCTTGCAGTACAACCCTGTATGATTATTAAAATGACTTGCTGTCGCACAGTCTAACCATAAAGAAAATAGGAAAGTGAATCAGCTCTTAGAGTAATGTGTACATGGACAGATATTTTACATACAGTATTATGTGCAATGCTCGGGACAACCCTGTGAGACAAATATCATTATTTCTGATTTATAGATGTAAAAACTGAAGCTCAGAGGTGTTACATAACCTATCTATGGTCATGCATCTAGTTTAGAGTGGAGCTGGTGTGGTGTTCCTTACTCCAGTTGGCTGTGCTCTTTTCACTACCTGAGGTAAACCAGTCCTGCTTCCTGGTACCAGAGTAATACAGGAGACCCTCTCTACTTAGAGGCTTCAACAGTTAATCCAACTCCTGGCAGTGAATGGACATGACTAAGTGTGAAAGGACAGGGTAAGAGGGGTCACAGGATGAGCAAAGGAGTAGGTCCTATTCAGCAGTATGTTGTGTTTAGCTAATTCATGAACACTGCACATTAAACCTGCCAGTAGGTAGAACTCAACTGTTACCACCTGCCATTCTTAAAAAAGAGGATAAGAGAAAATGGGAAGGTGAGTTTTGAGGAAATATATTACTATTGTATATAGAATGGTATCTGTTAATCATTTTAGTATCATGTCATCCCTGTCACTGTCTTACTAGGGGACAGCAGAAGTGTTTTTACTCAAGGTGTATGAGTGTGCTATTCTTTTTACTCAGAAATAAATCAGTGATGCTAATAGTCTTATGCCCCTAAGAGAGTTGTATAGGTTTTTAATTCATTTATCATGCATCACACAGATATCTTTCCCCAGGAAAGTGTAGCCATCAGTTTCATCCTTGCTGCTAACATACACAATATCCATGATCCTATCAGGTAGAGTCTGATGGAGTTCATACTTTGGCTCTTACATTTATTATTTAGGTGCCCATGGTCAATTTACTTAATCTCTCTGAATCCCAATCCCTTCTAGCAAATAGGTCCAAGACTACATTATAGGTGTATAATAAAGAGGAAATTAGGAAAATTATATGCACATGTTCTTTTATATCTTGTTAAAATGTCATATGGCAATGAATGGAAGCAAGTTCCATTGCTGATAATGACAACACCCTTGTAGTAGCAAGTTCTGTTGGCTCTGCACTGCTCATGGCAGCTATTATTATGTGTGTAGGTATGTGTTTTGTCTCCACACCTACACTGCTTTTCTCTTGAGACAAGGAGAGCGTCTAATAACTTTTATATCTCTAGGGCCTCTCGTGGGTATTTAGTACATGATGGCTACTCATAACAATATTCAGATCACCTTGTCTCTGTCCCTCATTCCATTCCATAACCTACCAAAGCTGATGCCACAATGGAGTATTTCAACTTCTTTTGGCCGTCTCATTTATTTATTTGCATAATTACTTGCAGTGACTACCCTGGAAAGACATATACCACTTTGAACTGATTTTGAAGATAATTATTAAAAATTTTAAGCTGTGTTTCTTAGGTATTCTGTCTGCAATTATGAAAGCTGTAGGTGGGAGTGTGTGCTGTGGTTGACTAATAGCCTTTCTCTGCAAGAGTAGTTTATTGAAGATTTTTTTCAAGAAATTCCTATTTAAATAGTTAAATTTAAAGGTTCTTAATAAACACAATATTTTAAAATGAGCTGGTGTAACAATTACTGAATGCTAATTATGAGTCCTATTCTTAGTCCTTTGTGCATATTCATTTATTTAATCCTCACAATAACTCTGAGGTAGAACACCATTATGAACCCCATGTTACAGATAGAGAAACCAAGGCACAGAGAGGTTAAGTAACTTGCCTAAAGTCATACAACTACCTTATTGTGAGGCAAGGATTCACACCTAGGTAACCTAACTACATAATCTGCTCTTAGTTTTTAAATTATACTGCGTCTTCCTATATCTTGGTGCTAGGATTTTTAAATGAAATTAACCTAGCTCTCCTTATACTGATTCTTAAGTATGCATTTATCCTGATCCTTGATTTCATTCACAGTCTTTGAACAGGATTTTTCTTTTGTAATTCATTATATGTCTCTTAGCTAGGAATCAAAATATATAACCAACTTTGCATCAAAATCCATTGCAGGTACTTTACTTCCTGGGCTATCTAATTAAATATCCCTCTCTGACTGCTCCTATATATATATTTTTTTGTCCTATATTTTTTATAAAAGGTTTTACTTTATCCAAATTTTCTGATCTTTTCCTAAGATTTTCATTATGTAACTGAAGCCCACACAAGTCTATTAGTCTCATGTAAACATGATGTTAGCATGCAATTAGATATGCAGTCAAAAGGGAAATTCTTCATTTTTTCTTCAAGAGTATCTCTCTTCCCTGTCTGCCTGTATAGGAGTCCATATGCTGTGTTCAGTGTGATTTGCAATTTCTATATAATGCATTAACAAGTAGACCTCATCTTTTATAGCCTTGGCTACATGCTGCTTTAGAAATGCACTTGTTGTACTAATTTAAAAACCAACAGATACGTATTCTTTCCAGACAAAAGGGGTTTGGAGGATAAATGTGTTTTTCCCATAGCATTTGAGTGAATCTCTTGGTTTCTAGAAACTAAAACATTAAACATATCCATGCAACTCCATTTGCCTTCTATTAATCATTGTGATGTTTTCAAAAATATTATAGAAAGGTAGCTGATATCTGATATTTCAAACCCCAGTTGTTCATTGTGGGATGTTTCCTTTTGTCTACTTTCACATTGTCTTTTCTCTTAATCTTGGAGTTCTCTTCTTTTTGGTATATCTTTCTGAACAGGAAAATTGAAAAAAATATGGAAGCATTTTCTGAGGTGCTAACAGTCTCTTTTAAGAATTTGATGTGGAGGATGGACAGCTTTCTTTGTGGAGATTTTTATGAAGCAGATTGCTTCTTTCATGGAGTAGGTTAGTGCTCCTGTTCCTTAGGTGTTCTGACTACGGTGCAACTTCAGATTGGAACATTTAAGTTTGAAATGAATTCTTATGGAAGAATTCTTCATGTGGTTCACTTTAAATAAAGTACTATTTTTCTCTTAAAACATAGAAACAATTCATTTTCACCCCAGTCTGATACCCATTTTGCTAATTTGGCTCTGTCTTGGATTTCACTGCTTTAAGGGTGCATCTCTTCATATACATGGGTTCAACATCACTTGAAAAAGTTGATTTTGTCTCCCTGGACAGTTTCATCTTGCTTCATTTGTATTTTTCTGAATCTCATAGAAATTTTACATAGAAATGAGAATCATGGGAATGGTAATTTTTATAGAAAACATACATATTCTCTGTGAGTTCAAGATGACTCCTGAACATTTTTTTCTATCATTTCAGTCCATTGTTCATTGTCATCTGACTTCCACTCACGTGCATTTTACTATACAATGTTAAGTGCTGTTCATTTTTGAATGGCAAATGTAATTTTCAGGGGGACCATGAGAAATCTTTGCATGTTTAAATTACATTCATTTTATGAAATGGTTTAAGTTTATGAAATCTGAATTTGCCTGGTGTAAAATCACCAGATTCTTTAAAAAACAGTCAGCCTTTGAGTCATCTTCTCAGAGCCAGACTGGCAGGGTTAATTTGAAACAGCTGCAGTGCATATGGTGCCACCAGAAGCTTCTATTATAGGAGAAAGGGGCCCAAAGGGGAGGTTTGCCCTAGGAGAGACTTGAGCAGAAGCTAGTTGTGCCAAGAGTATATCAAGAATTAGCTGAGGACAATTCAGGGAAATTAGTTGGAGCATAGAGATTTCTGTTGGTAAAAATGATTGTCAGTTGAGGTTTTAAACACTGGGGCTTGGCTTAGCTAATGAGGACAAGGTAATATTGCCAAGAGCTAAATCAACGTACAAGTGAGAAGAAATCTATGAAGTTAACAAGCAACACTGCCTGCTTTCCTTGAAAATGTTTTTTCTTCTTTGTTCTTTGCTCTCTTTAATATTACACGAATATATTAATATTTTGTTGGTTGGTTGGTTGATTTGGGTGATCTATTTGGTTTTCTTTATTCGTAATCTGCAAGCCTTTTAATTTAAATTTCTGAGTCTGCTTTGCTGCCCCAAACATAAGAATGACAAATCTTTTGGTGACAGCAACGAAAGTAAAGGTGCTATCTCTGGAACTGAATAGCTCATTTAGGGTACATCCTAAGTGCTCCCTAATACCAGGCCCAGCTCTTAAGTACTTACAGATATGATCACTTACAAGTGGGTGGGTCCTATCCTATTGCAAGAAACTTCCATCTATTTTCTTCTGCTTATTTGTCATGCCACCCACCTTGTCATTCAGTATATTGCTGAAAACTTCTATAAAATCATCCTGATTTGATCAAATGAAACAGTGCAACTCTCATGGTTACTCAGTCCCTTCCCTATTCTAATCAGCATCCTTGCCTCCACTGGTCATTTATCTCTGGGATGGTTTTAATATTCTGTTATCTAGTTTGTCCTTTGGCTCTTTGTCTGCATTGTTATTGGCTTTCTGAAGTTTTTAGATGTTAGTAGGGCCTGTGGTTTCGTTTGGTTCTCTTTTAACTATTCATATTGATGAATCATCTATAATAACACATAATTGAAAAATAGCCTTTGTTAGCTTTTAGAGGATGTATTATAATACATAACAATATTAAACTCAATTTGTATTCTCTGAACACCCACCACTGAACATCACAGAAAAATGGCCCCAAAGCTGTATGGAGGAGATAAGAAGAAATCAGTTATAAATATTTTACACACAACAAATGACTCACTTGTAGTTCCCAAGAGTTGTTTTTCTCTTTCATAGCCTCTGATATAAATGCACACTTAACAGAGACTTGTTGATGAATAAAAATACAAAGAACACAAAGATTTGGCAGAATTTCATGGTGATTAGTAAGAGTTTTCCTCTTGGATCTACAACATATAGGGTAATGCATCCTGGACTCTTCTTGCTCACCATGACTATATTTGTGGGCTTAGCCAAGCTTAAAATCAAGCCAGAAGTGGTTAAAGGTAGTTTTGCTACCACCCTCACCTCCCAAGCAAGCCTCTTCTTTTGGTGTTTCCCTTCCCTCCTTTTAAAGTGTGTACCCTCTGGTTCTTTTCTTACCATTTTATAACATAAACGATGAGACTGTCTTCTATCTCCAGACTGTTTGCTCCTGGAAATGGGAAATTAGGTAGAAAATCAATCCCTGTCAATGTTTATGTGTTCTTTAAAAATTAAAAAAAGCATTTTGTTACATTGATCAGAGACCATATTAGCCAAATTTAACTGCCTCACTCTATAAATGCACTTTTCTAAGAGACTAAAAATCACCTCCTAATAAATCTGTTGTTTTCAATATTGAGGCATTGAGTTATAGTATGGTTTACTATACTATAGTATGGTTTACATACTATAGTATGGTAAGGAGAGTGGACTTTTGTATCCTGCCTCTGTCACTCATTGGCTGTGGGTTGCC
This sequence comes from Manis pentadactyla, assembly GCF_030020395.1. NCBI lineage: Eukaryota > Metazoa > Chordata > Mammalia > Pholidota > Manidae > Manis > Manis pentadactyla. Next base: position 101,474,522 of record NC_080038.1, on the reverse strand, counting down.
TCTGGGGTGAAGGGCATAACCTCCTTGGCATATGCAGGTGGGGCGGCTTCTATCTGCTCTTGTGAAGGGTGCAGCTCTAAGCCATTATCATCCAACCCTTACAGAAGCTGGGTGCTGGGTCCACTAGCCCAGTCAAGAGAGTTTGTTCAGGGCACTAACAGCATCTGCTACAACTTGGGAGTAATTAAAAATCCCTTTGTTTTCACATCCAAATGCAGGCAATTCACAGACACATTCCAAAGAAAAGACAGGTGTTCAATTCACCTCAGGTGTTTATTGAGTGCCTCTGATCAGTCTAACTGCACAACGCAAGGTAGTGGGGAGAATATTAAGAAGACTTGGTCATTATTCTTGCTCTTGAAACAGTTTTGTTGATGTGATGAATACTATGTACATAATAATGTAAAATATCAAAAGTAAGGTTATGCTCATGTATTACATGAATAGTACTAACTGGTATCAGAGGCAGCATCTTTGCATGATCAGAGTACAGTGACTTTGAGTAAAGATTCATCCTGCTGGGGCACCCCTTAGTATTACTAGGGACAATGGGTCATTACAGTGGGCAGGTGAGAAAAGCATCGTGGAAGGAAGTAAGACTTGAGCTGAGCCCATAGTATTGGTGAAAAAGAATGTAGTGGTGTGGATAAAGTGAAGGTTCCTATGGCCAGGATTCTCACCTGGGCCTGGTTGGCTAGCTCACTGCACACGTGTGGGCAATACATTATTGTTGACTCTATATAAAGAGCTCCGCCCAGTGCTCTGGGCAACACAGTGGCACGGCTGCATGGCTGCAGGAGAGCAGAGCAGAGGCTGGAGTGGTGGCAGCGTGGAGGACAGAAACTGAGATGGCTGCGGGGGCAGAGAGGCCCAGAGGCAGAGACTGGCTTGCTGCATGCAGACTCGCTCTGAGTCCCTTGCTCTAGTGATTGACCTGCCACCTTGGAAATAAAGTTGGGTATAACCCTTTCAGCCCAAGAACTTTCCATTGTCATTTGTTCGGTCTCATTGAATCCAAACTTGTTGGATTATAGTGAACTTGTCTGGGGTTGAAACCCATTGGCAAGACAGGTGGTCAGACAATAAAGGAGGGTTTTGCAGGGTGAAGAAACCTGTGTAAACTCTATGGGGCAGTGTACACTGTGTGTTGAGAGGGAGCACTGAAGAGAACAGCTTAGCACGACCAGAGGATTTGTGTTCAAGGTAATGGAAAGAACACAGCAAGATAGGTGGCATGGGACTGTGAAAGAAAGAAAGAACCAGGAAGAGGAATCTGAATTCATTTCTTAGGCAACAGTGAGCTACTGAAAGTCCTTGAGCATGAGAATGATCTAATTTAATTGTGTTTTAGGAAGGGTCATCTGGGCAACATGCAGTTATTGGAGCTGTCTTTAATCTATCCACAGTTTTTAAAATGGATACACAGATTTTGATACATCAGAAACTAGTTTGTTTAAATCTTTTATGTTAGTGAGTTGTATTTGGAGTGCAGTTACCTAACTTAGAGCTTCCACTCGATTACATTCAGGTTTTCAGAAACAGCTGTGTAGGCCATTGGGCAGCCCTGATTTCCCTTCCAAAGTTGTCATTAAGTAATGAGAAAGAAAAGACTCATTCAAAACTTTCATTTTGCCTTTCAAAACAAAACCCAGGGATAATTATTCATCATTGCTCCTAAGTACGAAATGTGACATTGTTTCGTGAGTCACCATCTAGATTTTACCCACACATGCATAAAAAAAACCACAACGTAGTTCCACACAGGCTATTTGGGAAAGCACTCAGAAATTTTCTGCCTTTTTCTGTTGACTTTCTGTATATAAATATGGAATCTTAACAGCCCAAGGACACTGTCTAGTAGGAGTGCATTCAGTAAACAGCATGTGTTGAGCCCCCACTATATGCAGAAAAACCGGAGTGGGGGCTGGTTACAACCAAAAGAAAATGTTTTTGCCTTTGGGGATGCTGTGGAGTAAAGCAGGCAATAGAATGTTTGAAAAATGTATGAGAATGTTTGTAAAGCAATATCTAAAAGAGGATAAATAAGATATGAAGCAAGAGCCAATGCCAAAGAGCTAGAAAGCACAAAACAGGGTTGAGGCTTGAGGGAGTCCCCAGGGCTATAATTTTCTGACTGGGGCCATTTTTTCCTCACATCTGTGTGGGTCGACAACAGAATGGAGCACTGTTTTCCTTCCTAGCGAGTGCCTTCAGTTCCAGAAGAATATATCATCAATTTGAAAATACCATTCGATTAATGCGGTTCCTCAATGGTAAATCATCATATCTTTCTAAAAGGGCCAACATTTTTTGTGAATGAGGAGTGTTATATGGGAGCCTTTTATAAATGAATCTAGAATCACAAAATTAGCCTCTGTTCCTCATGCCAGCCTGTCTATTCACTCTGGGCTAACTAAGGGATTGACGTCTGCCCTGGACTGTACGCAAATCTCCATCTTAACTCACTTATGGAGGTTCTTAGACTGAGTTCCAGACGTGGGTCCAGAAAACAAGACAGGAGCTGTGATTCCAGGGTGATGGATTGGGTGGTGGAGCTTGGGACTGCAGACAGACTGGTCTTAGCTGGAGTTGGTAACTACTTTTGCAAATGGATTAGGAAGCAAGAATATATAATCCAAAGGGAAGGCGTTGGGTAAAGGAATGGCAGTCTGGACCAGAGTGGGCTAGAAACCAAGGCTGATATGTGGTGAGAAAATTGTGATTCAAAATGGGGAAATACTGATTCATAGAAGGTCAGTATAGCAGAGGTTAAGCCAAAGCTGGGGGCAATAGCCCAGATTTCCCTAGCAGGGTATCTTGCAGATTTAAAGAGCCCGTGTCCTTGAGCACACAGTTAATAGCACAGACTTGAGTCACATAGCTTGAGTACAGTTCTCAACTCTGCCAATTACCAGCCGCAGGATTCTCAACTGTGCTAAATCTTGGTTGTTGAAAATAAAGACAGCTGTAGTGTTTTACCACCTAGATTTGTGGTATGAGTTAAATGGGACAGCCTTTGTTAAATACCTGACCCAGTGACTGGGATATAGTGGCCACTCCATATAAAGCAGCCGGAATTACTCTTGCCATCGCTGCTGCTTCCCCTTCGCCACCACAGGGTCATTGACAAAATCGGGAGCAGGAAAACAGCAGTATGGGGTATTTCAAGAACATTGGACCAAATGATTTGGGATGTGGTTTTTTTCTTGTGGGAATGTTCTCTAGGCTAAAGATCATAAAATATTTGAGAGAGAGAAGAATTCAGTTACTTGCTATTCAAATATTTATTCTCTCAGAGCCCGGAGCCTTCTAAGTGCTGAAACTCAGCCGTCTATTGGATATGTCAACAAGACGACATTCACATTCAGAACAGGGAAAGAAATCAGGATAAACCCTGCAGAAGCTCACATGAAAAATGGATGACAGAAATTAGTCTCTGGCCAAAAGGGGATGGCTTGATATGGAATTATTTTCCACATGACCTTGAAAGGTCATGAATGATTAAAATGCCTTTAAAACTTTACATTAATTGTTGTGAATTCATGCTTGTTTAGATAGTATGCACACTTTATTTTGGAATCATTTCTTTTACTTCTTCACCTCCACCCCTGCAATGCTTAGCGCCAATATCTTAGACACAGTGGTAGTGGGCTCCCATACACAGATTGATTCAGCTCATAGAAATTGCTGCTAGCTGCTTTTGGCCTTTGTAAAACTTACCTTCAAAAGCTAAGTTAATATATAGATTTCGTATTTTATCAAGAATAAAAGATTTTAATAGCTTTGATTCACAGATAAAATTTATAGAGGAAATGATTTCTGCAAAACTATATAAAGACATACTATGTGGTTTAATTTCTTCTAATCAGAAAGTAAGATTTCAGTATAAATCTGCTTTTGACTATTACACTGGGTTGAAAACAATTCTGTCAGTTTGCCCTCAAACTTTGCTTTCTCTATTTGAGTGAAGTTGGCTGTCATGTACTGTTTATAAGAGAGGCTGAGAAAATTCCTGTAATACAATATTACTTTTTAGAACTTTTATGTGAACCCCTAAATACTTGACAAGTCAGTTCTTTACAGAGTTGTTGAAAAGGTCATGGATTTCCCTAGTATAATGGAAGGTCAGACAGGTTGGGGCATTTAGGTTTAGGATTTAAGATTTTAGACCTGCAGGTGGCAGGGTGTGCAGAAATGACATTATCATTTCTCTGTGTAAATTTCTTTGTCCTTTCTTGATGCTCCAAGGGCTGGAAGGTGAAGCATTTTAAAGATGTACTGGATCACAGCAGGTTAGTAATTCTCAAACATTTTTCAGCCTACAGCTGCAACAAATCATCTCCCATAGTGTACTCATTATCCCAAATCTGGCCCTCCACAAAGAAAATTTCTACCCCAGAATTAATGGAAAGACTAGAACCACTTTTATGACATTCCAGCAAAGTGAGATGTGTTTCTTTATTAAATATTGCTATCACATTTTCTTGCTGGAAACCAGTATTGTGTGGCCCTCTTATAAAAATTAAAATTAGAGGCCAGCACGGATTGTTTAGGGAGAACTCTTGTACTCTACTACCAATCATTAAGCCACAATTTGAGAACTGAGAACAAGTGGAAATTGGATGGGTTGTAGGGTATTGGATAGCTATTGTCTGTGTAGCATCTTTAAGTCCTTCCAGTATTTAGATTAATCAGTGCAGCCATACAGAATGTCATTGCTCTCTTCCCCTTGAATCCATGTTTTTGTCCCTATGGTAACTTCTACAAGTAGCAGTCATACAGTCATACATACCTAACAAGTCTTCATTGTTTTAGATTATTTTTAGGATCCTACAGTTTTAGGGGAAAATCAGGGCACTATATTTAGAGTACTCTCAACTTTATAATGCAGGACTCAATATTTCCACAGATTTTTCAGTCACCCAGTACCCATAGTCTTCCCTCAATCAGGTCCTAAGGCTGCAGGAAGAATCTAGACTTTAGTATAGTTATGAATAATGATAACAAAAGCATGTGTTGGTACCATGATGAAAATATAAATCAAAATTGTTGCAAGGGCAAGAAAAGCTAAAATAAGAAAATGGGATTACATCAAACTAAAAGCTTCTGCACAGTGAAGGAAACCATCAAGAAAACAAAAAGGCAACCTAATGAATGAGAGAAAATACTTGAAAATCATACATCTGGTAAGAGGTTAATATCCAAAATATATAAAGAACTTACACAACTTAATATATAAAAGAGACGACCTGATGAAAAAATGGACAGAAGACTTGAACAGACATTTTTCCACAGAAGACATACAGATGGCCAACAGGTACAGGAAAAGATGCTCAATATCACGAATCATCAGGGAAATGCAAATCAAAGCAGCACCAAGATATTACCTCACACCAGTCAGATTTGGCTATTATCAAAAATGCAAAAAATAACAAGTGTTGGTGAGGATGTACAGAAAAGGGAACCTTTCTACACAGTTGGTGGGAATATAAATTGGTGCAGCCATTATGGAAAACAGAATGGAGTAAAAAATAGTAAAATAGTCAAAAAAGTAAAAACACAAATACCATATGATTAGTATTTCCATTTCTGGGTAGTTATCTGAAGAAAATGAAAAGACCAATTCAGTGATATATGTACCCATATATTCACTACAGCACTACAACATTAGTTACAGTAGTCAAGATACAGAAGCAACCTAAGTATCCATCAATAGATAAACAAGATGTGGTATCTATATATATATATTGGAATACTATTCAGCCATAAAAATGAAATCTTGCCATTTGCAATAACATGGACCTAGAGAATATTATGTTAAATGCAACAAGTCAGACACAGAAAGAAAAATATCATAAATATCATATGACTTCATTTATATGTGGAATCTGAAAAGGAAAAGAAATGAACAAAAAAATCAAAACAGAAACACAACCAACTCAGAAAAACAGACTCTGGTAAGCAACCAGAAGAGGGAGAAGTTGGGAGTGGTGATGAAATAAACAGGATTAAGAGGTACAAACTTCCAGTTATAAATAATATACATATGGGGATGTAATGTACACCATGGGGAATATATAGTCAATAAAATAACTTTGTATGGTAACTAGACTTATTGTGGGGATCATTTTGTACTGCTTTAAAGTATTGAATCACTATGATGTACACCTGAAACTAATAGGATATTGTATGTCGGTTATACTTCAATAAAAAAAAATGCTCCTTGATTTTACCCCACTGAACAAAGTTATTCACCTAAATACTACAGTGTCTGGGGTTTGGGATTCCTTTTTTCCTTGAGGGCAAAAACTGTACTAACTTGGTATCCTTAATGTCTAGCAGACAGTTTTGAACATGGTAGATGCCCAGAGAAATTTTTAGATGATTGCAGCTCATACTAATTAAGCATTTTTTGGTACCTTTAGCACAGGATTTTATAAGTTTTCCAGAAATCATAGAGGGACTTGACCTTAACTGTAGGCCTCCTATTGGTATGAACTTCACAGAGATCTAATTCAGACCCAATTTTTAATATTCTTAGTGAACCACAAATCAAGGCAGAGTTAAACACAAACAAACTTGTGAACAAACCCATTTTAAAACACACCCATCTTCTGTATTTCATTAAAAGTAGTAAGTAAAAGAGAATAAAACTGAAAGCATTTATCTAAAGCTTTGAGAAGCCCTTCCCTCTTCCAAAGAATTCATAGAGCAACAGAAACATAAACTTGAAAAAAAAACAACACTATGCATGTCACCTTCACTGATCTGTTTGCTCTTGGTTTAGTATGAAGCATGTGTCTGGCCTAAAGTAAAATTCTATTGCATTCAAAAGGCAATTTATTAAATAATACTGAAATCAGAATAATATGAATGAAGTGGTATTACATATAGAGACAAGAGCAAAAGCCAAGTTTTCCCCCAAAAGATCTGAAAATATCCTCAAGAGTCAATGACCTTTTATTTAGCCTTTGAATAAGAGGAGTCATTCTTTATCGAGACAGCTGGCTGGAAACAAACAAAAACGGGATTGCAAGGAAGACCAGAGATTAATCTCTTTCCTCCATTAGTGAGATTCTGAAACAGTAATATGATACTAAATTTATATAGATAATGGCTTGACTGACCTACCCTATTCAGCCCTTCTCCCATTGAGGTTTTGTTCAAATGGCTTTTAAATTTATTTCTAATGAGGCTGCTAGGGTGGATGCTATATTGGTAATGTTTTCTCCTCCACGTTGAATGCTGTGTCAACCTTAAAGAGTTCTTTGTTTCTAGCTCTTCACTGAAATATCCATGGGTGCCTCTACTTGTGGGCATTTACTTACCTATGAATCTTCTGGGTGCATGAGTTCAGGAGTAAAGGGAGAGGATATAGTAAACATTTTTAGTTTGCTGAAGGAGACATGAAACAACCTGAAAGGGACATGAAGACACCTCTAATCAAGTGCCAAATTATGTGCTAAAGCAAGGTCAGAGTGGGGCCTCAAGGTATAGTGGAAAGAGCACAGACCTGGGTTCAAATTCCAGTACTACCACATAATGTCTGTGAGCCCCCGTCTCCTCAGCTGCAGAATGTGCTTATGTAATGAGACTTTGCTGAGGATTGATGTGCAGATCAAATGAGAAGCATATAAAAGTGCCCAACATAGTCCCTAGCTCCCAATTAATGGAAGGTGCTGTTATTATCACAGACAGATATTAGGGAGTTGACCATGGAACTAATTTGGGGGAAAAAATAAGTTATTGAATCTGGATAGGAAGGGAATTTATTCTAACTGGTGTAAAGGTAGCCGCCTTCTCTATAATGAACAAAATGGACCTCAGAAAACTCATAGCCTATCACTTGCCTGCTCGACACAACATATGTAATGTCATTTGAAGACTAACTCGAGGTATCAGCCTAAAACTACTTGGAGGTCATAAATTGCTTTGCTTTGCAGTTTCAGTGAAGTGGACAGGCAGAAGAGAGTTCAGTTTTACAGTCTGACCTCTTGGTCATTATTTAAAGCCACAGAGCCATTTTTAATCTTAGCATTTTCCTCTTTACAAGTAGTTTCTAAGACAGACAGCATGTCATGTGCTAACTAAATTTCAGATTTTAAAAAGACATTTAGCTCTATAACTCCAGATGATAAAAAACCCATTTAATGGAGAATGTTCCTTCATTTGTCTGCTTGATCAATAAATTAAACAGATTAATTAAGATAGGCTGTCAAGACCAGGACTGTCACTAACGATAGTCGATGGAGCTGACCCATTTATCAGAGATGGAGGCTGGAGAAAGGCAGTCTTTGTCCTGTAATTCTGTAATGAATATTAAGACATAGCTCATGGTAAGAAAACTCTATCTGCCCCCTGGCTGTATCTCAAGGTAAAGCAGATATGGTGGAAAAAACCCCACCACTGTTATTTTCATTTGTTCATTTGTTTCTTCTATTTTTCCCTCCATTTCTTCATATCTCCTTTTGTCCTTTGCACGCCATATGATTTCCTTCTGAATTTTTATCATAATCAACAACTATTCCCCTGGTCATCTGAACTGGAATTCTCTGGAGCATATGACACACAAAAGATGTATAAAAACATCATCCTTCCCTTCATGCAGCATCTAGAAAAATGATATATGACTGGAAAATAAAAAAATATCTTAGTGGGGTACCAGATTAGCCCAGTGGGAGGAAGTCAGCTAAATTGGTATCTAGGATAGAATGATGTGAGATTACTACCAACTGCAGTCAGGCACTTAAGACTCCCTGCTGGTCTTCCTAGATGCTCTGCTCCTTGGACACTAGCTGTCTTACACCCTCCTTTCCTTTCCTGCTCCTTGGACTTTGGCCATGGTACATACAAACTTAGACTGGCAAAATCTGACCCTGACTTCTGCCTAGTATTTTCTACCTTGAGTTTCAGAGCCTTACTTTTAACTGTTTTATCTGGATTCCTAAAACACCTGGAATGGTTTAGCAAGGCATGCTAAAATTCCCTTCCTTGACAAAATGCTAATAATGCAAGTCAAATCACTGGCTTGTTTTGTTCAGCATTCTAACTGACAAAGGGTCTAAAAATGCTTTATGGAAAATCACTTTGGTTTCCTTTATAGTCTCTCAGGCTATAGCCTCATAGGCTAAAAGTGACCCCTAAACAAGTCTACTTTTTCTTTAATAACCCAGCTATTTATCTGCATAGTGACAAATGTTTATTGAGAAACCACTTTGTGCCAGGAAAGCACTTGAGGACATAAATTATCAATACAATCAGTGCCCTCAAAGAGTCCTCTATAAAGTAGAAGCGACAGACATACTAAAAAATACAATATAGTATGGTAAGTTCCATCAAACACATGCACAAGGAAAAGGGTGGTCAGAGAAGAAATGAAGTTTGAGCTGGGCCTAAAGGATAAATAGGAGTTCGTTGGACAGATAGATGAAGGCAGGGAGGGCATTCCAGGCATAGAACAGCTTACATAGATTCTCTGCTGCAATGGAACAGCAAGGTACAATTTGAAAGTAGTTTGATAAGTTTGAAAGTTAGTGTGAGAAGGAGGATGTAGCTGAGCTTGAGAATCACATAGGTTTATTAATTCTCTGTGCCCCAGGCTGGAACTTGGAGCAGCCCAGTCAAGGGGTATTTGAATCTGTGAAACCGAGTAGACTTGCTGAGCTCACTGCCACCTACTGGTCTAGGTAGAAAGGAAGGAAACAGAGACCAAATCTCCTACTTCCACCCAGTTGAGAATTGTGGACCGTTTAATCACCCATGAATTTGTGTGGAAACTTTTTTTCTTTTGGGACAGTGTGGAAAGGGAGATAGTTATTTAGGTATTATTACAGTATCCTGAGGGGTAACAAGTTCTGTTCTGTTATTTCTGCTACGTAAGATAGGACTTTTCAAGTGAGATGCTAAACTAGGAATTTGCAACTCCCAGAGTCCTTTACATTTCTCTCTACTTGCAAAGCTTCCAGTGACGGATTATAGAGCTAAATCTTGGAAATAAACTATGAGCCAGGGTAAATGCAGTGACTCTTCTCAGACCACAGTGGTCCCATGCTCTGTGCAGCTGTTTGAGTGTCCCAAACATCTCAACTATGGTCAGAAGCTCATGGAACAGTTGTTAATTCCAAAGTATTTCATCTAAGCTGTAAAGAATACTTTTCCTTTGCTACCTAGCCCAGCTAGGTAACCAGGAACTAATTTTCAGAACTAAGATGTAGCTTCTATCACCACATTTATGATTAAAATGGATTCAGCTTAAATATAATTTCAGGGGCATCTTTGGTCCCTCAGTAATTAAGTGCCTCAGTTGAGGAAGAGTCCAGTTCATATTTTGAGTTGAGTAACATTGACCACTTCAATTCTAAATCTGAAACTTGAAACTGATTATTTTTTCAGCCATTTTTCACCCTGGGTGGCAAAACTTGTCTTAATATGGAACCCATACTTCTTGAATAGTACATGACTTTTCTTTCGCTTTTGGACCCCTAAAGGTTCCCACACTTGGGAGAAGCTTGATGTGGAGCTGTCATTAAGTCCTCTTGTCAGAATGCAAAGGGGATGTAAACCAAGCAACCAGTTACCTTCCTTGAATTCTGGATGTTGCACTGCTAAGTGGCATTCACTTAGCTTCTAGGCTGTGTTATAAAGAGCCTTTGGATTCCCACATTGTCTTGCTTTCCTTTCAGTTTATAGATTGATCAGTCCAGAGGCCAAGCAGAAGGAGAGTCCCTTGGGCTAAAGATAGTCCTCATTCAGAAACAATGATTAGGTCTCATATTCTTAACTCCTGAACTCTGAAAACTGCAAGGGGATTCACCATGTTTTTGGAACATATCCTAAGACAGCAATGCAGGAGGAAAGTAGCAGAGAAATTGAAGTTGGGAAAAAGTGCAAAGCCAGAACATTCCAAGTGGCATGTTTGAGCACTCATTCAGAGTACCTTTGGAATGTTCCCTCAGCTGCATTCAGAACCTGTACAGACAGGTAATCTTCCTTCTATATTGACCACACAATCAGTCTTTTAGTTACAATGGTGATTTTCCATGTGACACAAAGTGGCTGTTTAATGTGTGTTGAGGGAATGAATTAATGAAGGACCGAGTATTTGAAAGCTAGTTACATAAATGTAACATTCCTTGTAACCTGTGATTTGGACAATGAAAAAAACAGTGAAATGCACAGAACTGTGTTTTGCAAGTTGCAGGTCACAACTCATTAGTAGGTTGTAGAATCAATTTTACAACCAGCATTTTAAGACATAAAATGGAAGGAAATAGAAAATATTGGGGTACATTGCACATAGTAAGGACCACTTTTTCTATGTTGAAGTGTTGTTTCTGCTATATGTGTATAAATATATGAATCATTTGTGGATCATAAGTGAACTGTATTAATGTGAATCACAGTCAAAGTAGTTTGAGGTCAAACAATGGCCCATGAGCTAAATTTGGAATATGCCTCTGTCTTTCTTTTTATTGAAGTATTGTTGATATACAATCTTATATTGGTTTCAAATATACAACACAGTGATTTAACAGTTACCCATACTATTAAATCCTCACCCCCACTAGTGCACTTACTATCTATCAATATAGAAAGATGTTACAAAATCATTGACTGTATTCTCCATGCTGTGCTACTATCCCCGTGACCAACTTATATTATGACTGGGAATTTTTGTGCTCCTTTATCCCTCTCACCCTCCCTATCCACCCATTCCAACCCTTCCCCCATCGTAACCACTAGTCACTTCTCAGTGTCTGTGAGTCTACTGTTGTTTCATACACCTCTGTCTTAGACCACTGAGGCTGCTATAATTGAATATCTCAGACTAGGTGGCTTATAAGCAGCAGAAATTTATTCCCCACAGTTCTGGAGGTTAGGCAGTCCAAGATCAAGGTACTGGCAATTTCAGTGTCTGGGGAGAGTTCCTTTCCTGGTTCACAGATGGAAGTCTTTTTTCCTGTGTCCTCACATGGCAGAAAGTGGAAGGGATTCTTTTATAAGGGCACAAATCCCATTCATGAGAACTCTACCCTCCAGGACCTAATCACCTCCCAAAGGCCCCACCTCCAAATATCACCACAATGGGCAAATCCATTTCAACATATGAATTTTGGAGGGAAAGAGACATTCAGTCTATAGCAGCCTCTCTGTAAATAAAGTTTTATTGGAACATTGGTCTGCTCATTCATTTACAGATTCCCTAAGTTACTTTTACACTACAGTGGCTGAGATAGGTAATCGTCACAGAGACCTTATGACTCACAAAACCTAAATATTTGCTCTTTGGCTTTTTACAGAAAAAGTTTGCTGATCCCTGTATTAGAAGATACTTGAGACCTTAAGGCATAGAGAACCTGCTTATTGTGGTTTAGAAAAAAATAAAAGCGAATCAATCTATACCTAGTTTATCATTTTTCTTTGGACTTAGGAGCAAATGTTACTAGGGTTTGAATGCCTGTAAATATATTTGAGTTGAGCTAATGACTGACAGATAATTTAAAAATTTGAGTAAAAAATGAGTGTGTGTTTACTGAACATGGTTATATTCTTGGATACTGGCATATAGTATAAAGGTTATACTATAGTAAGGTTATGTATAGTAAGGGTTCCTCATCCTGGAGAAACTGCAAACCCTGCTCAAGATTTTAGAAACCTATGATATGACCAACTTATAACCTTTATATATGTCTTCAAAACTATAAAGTTATGCAACCAAAACCAAATAAAAATGCCATGTAGAGTTGGAGAACTAACACAGGGATGTAGACATGAGGCTAGCTATGTGCAGGGAATATAGCAGAGCAAGTAGCATCTAATTGCTTCTTCTTTGTCCTCAAATCTTGACTGTTTAAATTGCTAACCAGCAGAAAGTTATTGCTTCTTACACTCCTTTGCATTTGTATAAATTTTGTGCCATTTATGTAAAAACTGTGATGGATGCTGGCAACTGTAACAGCATGGCCAGAGCATGATGTATGTGGATGTGATGGCAAGAGGATGAGACTGGAGGGGTTGATAATGCCCACTTGTTGCATAAGAGAGCCCTGTGAAAAAAGCAAAAAAAAAAAAAAAGCTCAGCCTTTATTATGTAGGAAATGGGAGCTGTGGGAAGCTTTTTTACTAAGGGAGGCAGATAATCAGATTTGTGTGTTAGATGCACTCTGCAGTATAACCCGTAGACTGGAGGAGGTAGAGACTGGAAGAAAGGGAGATCAGTTAGGAGGTTATTTTAGCAATCTAGTTTAGAAAGTAATAAAGGCTCACAGTTCAGTGAGCATGTGGACCAAGTCATGGGTACAGATTTGAAACATATTTAGGAGGCAGGCAGAACCACAAAATTTGTGGAGAGGAATGTCGAGATTAATCTGGAAGTTAAGCTGAGACCTCTAATGAAGGGCCATTTATTCTACATTTTAAAATTCAAACATTATCCTTAAACATACTAGGAGGCCACTGATGGAAACTCATGCTGCTGCAGTATAAAAAACAGATTGAAAATAGATATGCACAGAGGTAAGGGGACCCATTAGTTGGCTATTTCCAGTAGATGAGGAAAGAAAGTGTTCTTGAGTGAGACTACATACATAATCACATTATGTTCCTCCTATCTCCTCCTGAACTCAAGTGGAATAATCCAGTTGTAACAATATGTAATGTATCTACATTGTGAGATTGAGGAAAAAGTATTCTAGACATACCAATAGTGGGACATTGGAATGCTCTCTCATGCAAAACTCTGAAATTCTGTATGTGTACAAGTATTTTGAGAAATACTAACTCTTCTCTTGGGGTAGGTTATCCTTTGGGGATACTTTCCCCCTTTCGTGTTTTAAAGAGATACCTGTATCTGCGCTCGAGAGGTGGGGGAAATCAACGGATTCATTCCTTCTTTTTCATTTCGTTTGAGATTTAGCACCAGAGATGCTTGCAACAACAGCAATTGACTACAGGAAACAACTTGATGACTTGTCCTCAGTGGGGCTTCTAACATTGTGACATCATCTCACATGTATAATTGTTATTTATTTAATCTCTAAAGAGACATAAGCGCTGCTTCTGTGGCAGTAGAAATTTGTATAGCCCAAGATCTGTGAAGCTACACCCTTCCAATTAATCTTTGCTAAGGGAAGGACTTACACTTATCTGTAAATCATCCTAATTAATTTTTACACGAGTCAATTTATTTTTGGCCAAATACAGAAGTCAGCCTTGCATAGCTCTGAATACTACATATATCCATTGTCTTAAAAAGTCTCCAATTAAATGATCATTCTATTCTTTCTCACACAGGAAAGCAAACTCACTGGGTTAAAGACATATTTCTTTACCCTTCTGTGTTATCTTTAATGTTTGAAGGCACCTTGAATAATCTTTTCTGTCCTTATGACATATGTTTAACTTCAAATATTCATTTATTTCTTTTAATATCAAGTATCCCACCTTGTGTAACACTGTTGGCCTCAAGAAAAATATCAACTTTTCTTCAACCCCAGTATAATTTTCTGCTCAGTTATTAAAGTTCTTCTAATGCAAGTTGTTTGTGGGGTGGGAGGGGGAGTATCTTGTGTCTTTTTAATGTCATTCACTCAAGGTTCTGAGAAAGTACTATAAATATATTTTAATAAAAGTCTCTTCCTTTTAAAACATTTTTTTCCCCCACATTCACATGCCACTCCATGGCTCCCTATAACGTTCTTTTATGTTTACTTTTTTGGTCTTCCTCACTCTTGGGAGACTTTAAAACAATTGAATTAGTGATCAGTTTCACCAAGAAGGAGCTAGAGCCAACCTATCAATGAAGATACAGGAATGTTATATGCAGACATTTAAAGACAGAAAAGAGGAAGCAGGTAGCATTTGTGAGATTTAGCTCCCACCCTACCAATATCATTTCCTCTTTAAGATCTTATTCATTACAATGACCCTGTGGCACATCTGTAGTAATTGTTGGAAAACATCTATTTTGCTGGATGTCATGTGACTGTTGTTTTTTATTTATCCCTGTTTAGGTGGGAATATTAGAGTGTCTCTTTTTTAATTGAAATATCGTGGATATACAATGTTATATTGGTTTCAAATATACAACAAAGTGGTTCAACAGTTACCCATATTATTAAATCTTCACCCCCTCTAATGCGGTTACTGTCTAATAATGTAGAAAGATGTTACAGAATCATTGATTGTATTCTCCATGTTGTACTACTATTCCTGTCACCAACCTACATTATGATTGAGAATTTTTTATGTGCCTTTAACTTCCCTCCCGCTCCTCACCCACCCATCCCAGTGCCTCCCCCATGGTAATCATTAGTCACTTCTCAGTGTCTACGAGTCTACTGCTGTTTTGTTCCTGTTGATTTGCTTTGTTTTTATATTCCACAAATAAGTGAAATCATATGGTATTTGTCTTTGATGGGCTTATTTCACTGAGCATAATACCCTCTAGGTCCATCCATGTTGCTACAAATGGCAGGATTTCTTTTTTACGGCTGAATAATACTCCATTGTGTATATGTTCCCCATCTTCTTTATCCATTCATCTACCTATGGGCACTTGGGTTGCTTCCATATCTTGGCTATTGTTTATAATGCGATGATAAACATAGGGGTGCATATATCTTTTTGAATCAGAAAACATATATCTGTTTCTTCAGGTAAATTCCTAGAGGTGGCATTACTAGGTCAAATGGTATTTCTATTTTTATTTTTTTGAGGAACCTCCATAATGCTTTCCACAGTGGCTGCACCAATTTACATTCCCACCAACAGTGTAGCAGGGTTCCCATTTTCCACACTCTTACCAACACTTGTTATTTCTTGTCATTTAGATAGTGACCATTATAACTGGTGTGAGGTGCTATCTCATTGTGGTTTTGATTTGCATTTCCCTGATGGTAAGTGACCTGTGGGCCATCTGTATTTCTTCTTTGGAGATATATCTGTTCAGGTCCTCTATCCACTTTTTAATCTGCTTATTTGTTATTTTTGGTGTTGAGGCATATGAGTTTTTATATATTTTGGATGTTAATCCCTTATCAGGTAAATCATGTATGAATATATTTTCCCATACTGCAGGTTGCCTTTTTATTTTGCTGATGGTATCCTTTGCTGAATAGAAGATTTTTAGTTTGATGTAGGCCTACTTATTCATTTTTTATTTCCCTTGCCTTAGGAGATGTGTCCAGGAAAAATTTGCTCATGCTTATATTCAAGAGATTTTTGCCTATGCTTTCTTTTTTTTTTTGTAGATAATTATTTTTTATTGAAGGGTAGTTGACACACAGTATTACATTACATTAGTTTCAGGTGTACAACATAGTGATTCAACATTTATATACATGATAATTCTAGGTACCAGCTATCACCATACCAAGTTGTTACAATATTTTGACTATATTCCTTATGCTATACATTACATCCTGGTTACTTATTTATTTTACAATTGTAAGTGTGTACTTTTTTTTTTTTTGTGAGGGCATCTCTCGTATTTATTGATCAAATGGTTGTTAACAACAATAAAACTCTGTATAGGGGAGTCAATGCTCAGTGCACAATCATTAATCCACCCCAAGCCTAATTTTCGTCAGTCTCCAATCTTCTGAGGCATAACAAACAAGTTCTTACATGGAGAACAAATTCTTACATAGTGAATAAGTTACATGGTGAACAGTACAAGGGCAGTCATCACAGAAACTTTCAGTTTTGCTCATGCATTATGAACTATAAACAGTCAGTTCAAATATGAATACTCATTTGATTTTTATACTTGATTTATATGTGGATACCACATTTCTCTCTTTATTATTATTATTTTTAATAAAATGCTGAAGTGGTAGGTAGATACAAGATAAAGGTAGAAAACATAGTTTAGTGTTGTAAGAGAGCAAATGTAGATGATCAGGTGTGTGCCTGTAGACTATGTGTTAATCCAAGCTAGACAAGGGCAATAAAACATCCACGTATGCAGAAGATTTCTCTCAGAACAGGGGGGTGAGGCTCTAAGCCTCACCTCTGTTGATCCCCAATTTCTCACCTGATGACGCCCCTGCGACTGTGCCTGTCTTAGGTTGTTCCTCCCTTGAGGAATCTTACCCGTCTCTGGCTAACCAGTCATCTTCCGGGGCCATACAGGGAAATGTAAAGTTGGTAAGTGAGAGAGAAGCCTTATTGTTTGAAATGCCTATGCTTTCTTCTAGGAGTTTTATGGTTTCATGTCTGACTTTTAGGTCTTTGATCCATTTGGGTTTACTTTTGTGTATGGAGTTCAACAGTTATCCACTTTCATTCTCTTGTATATAGCTGTCCAGTTTCCCCAACACAGGTTCTTCAAGAGGCTGTCTTTTCCTCACTGCATATTCATGGCTCCTTTATTGAATATTAATTGGCCATATGTGTGTGGGTTGATATCTTGACTCTCTATTCTGCTCCATTGATCTATGGGTCTGCTCTTATGCCAGTACCATACTGTTTTGATTAGTGTGGCTTAGTAGTATAGCTTGAAGTCAGGGAGTTTAATCCCCCCAGCTTTGTTCTTCTTTCTCAAGGTTGCCTTGGAGATTAGGGTTTTTTTTTGTTGTTCCATATGAATTTTAGGATTATTCTTTCTAGTTCATTGAAAAATGCCATTGGTATTTTGATAGGGATTGCATTAAATGTCTAAATTGCTTTAGGCAGATGTCCATTTTCACAATATTGATTATTCCTGTCCATGAGCATGGGATAGATTTCTATTTATTGGTGTCTTCTTTATCTGTTTATCTTATCTGATTGCCATGGTAGGGCCTCCTGTACTATGTTGAATAAAGTGGTAAGAGTGGACATCGTTGTTTTGTTCCTGATTTTAGAAGAGAAGTTTTGAGCTTTTCGTCATTGAGGATGATGTTAGCTGTGAGTTTGTTGTATATGGCCTTTATTATGTTGAGGTGCATACTCTCTATGCTCATTTTGGTGAGAGCCTTTATCGTGAATAGATGTTGAATTTTGTCAAATACTTTTTTCATTATCTATTGAGATGATCATATGGCTTTTATCCTTTTTTTTAAATGGATATCCTTTTTTTAAAATGGTGTATGACAGTGATTTGTGAATATTATACCAACCTTGCATCCATGGAATAAATCCCACTTGATCATGACAGATGATCCTTTTGATGTATTTTTAAATTTTGTTTGCTAATATTTTGTTGAGGATTTTTGCATCTATATTCATCAGGGATATTGGTCTATAGTTTTCTGTTTTATAATGTCATTGTCTAGGTTTGGTATTAGAGTGATGTTGGCCTCACAGAATGTGTTTGAAAGTATTCCCTCCTCTTCTACTCTTTGGAATACTTTAAGAAAGATGGGTGTTAGCTCTTCTTTAAATGTTTGGTAGAATTCATCTGTGAAGCCATATGGTCCTGGACTTTGTTGGGAGGTTTTTGATTACTAATTCAATTTTGTTACTGGTAATTGGTCTGTTCAGATTTTCTTCTTCCTGGGTCAGTTTTGGGTTGTACTTTTCTAGGAATTTGTCCATTTCTTCCAGGTTTTCCAATTTATTGCTATATAATTTTTCATAGAATTATCTAGTAATTGTTTGTATTTCTGTGGTATCCATTGTGACTATTTTTTTTTCATGTCTGATTTTATTTGTGCCCTCTCCCTTTTTTTCTTAACAAGTCTGGCTGGCTAGGGGTTTGTCTATTTTGTTTATTTGCTCAAAGAACCAGCTCATGTTTTCATTGATTTTTTTCTACTGTTTTATTCTTCTCTATTTTATTTATTTCTGCTCTAATCTTTATATGTCCCTCCTTCTATTAACTTTGGGTTTCAGTTGTTCTTTTTCTGGTTTCTTTATTTGTGAGTTTAGACTGTTCATTTGGGATTGTTCTTGTTTCTTTAGGTAGGCCTGTATGGTGCTGTACTACCATCTTAGAACCCCTTTTGTGGCATCCCACAAATTTTGGCCTGTTGTATTTTTGTTTACATGTTTCTCCATGAATTGATTGATTTGTGTTTTGATTTGTTCAATGATACATTGATTATTTAGAAACATGTTGTTTACCCTCTGTGTGTGTGGGCTTTTTTGTTTTCTTTGTGTAATTTATTAGTAGTTTCATACCATTATGATCTAAGAAGTTGCTTGATAGAATTTCAGTCTTTTTGAACTTATGAGGCTCTTTTTGTGGCATGGTGTATGATCTATTCTGGAGAATGTTCCCTGTACACTTGAGAAATATGTCTATCCTGTTGCTTTTGGGTGGAATGTTCTGTAGATATTTGTTAAGTTTATCTCTTCTAATATAGTATGCAGTGCCTCTGTTTCCTGATTTATATGAATGAGTTGCAATTTATTTTCCCCTTTAATTCTGTTAGTATTTGTTTTACATATTTAGGTGCTCCTATGTTCAGTGCATAGATATTTATAATGGTTATATCTTTGTATTGAACTGACCCCTTTACCATTATGTAGTGTCCTTCTTTGGCTCTTGCAAAGAATATGTCTGCAATATTCTCCCTAACCTTTTTCTATCCCTTTGCTTTCTCTCTATGTATGATTTTAGGTCTGAAATGAGTCTCTTGTAGGGAGCATATTGATGGGTTTTGTTTCTTTATCCATTCTGCCATTCTGTGTTTTTAGATTGATGCATTCAGTCCATTTACATTTGAGGTGATTATTGATAGGTATGTAGTTATTACCATTTTATTAATTGTTTTCTGGTGGTTTTTATATTTCCTTTTTGTTCCTTTCTTCCTCTCTTGTTATTTGATGGTTTTCTTTATAGTCATGATTAGATTTCTTTTATTTAAAATTTTTGTTTATGTATTCTAGGCTTTAGGTTTGTGGTTACCATAAGGTTAAAGGATTGCTTTCTAACTACAGAACAGTCTATAGTATGTTGATGAGTGCTCTATTTCAAGCACAATCTAAATAAACTTTTTTCTTTTTTCTTTTTCCTCAACATTTTATGTATTAGATATCATAATCTGTACTTTTTTTATATCTGTTGACTAATTTTGTGTGTAGTTGGTTTTACTACTTTTGTTTTAATTTCATACATGCTTGATAATTAATAGGTCTATTGCCTTTACCATGGGTTTATTTTTACTGGCAAAAGTATTTAGGGTTAGGAATATGTCCATCTACAGAAGTCCCTTTAACATATCCTGTAATGCTGGTTTAGTGGTTATAAATTCCATCAGCCTTGGTTTATCTGGAAAATTTTTAATCTCTCCTTCAAAACTGAATGATAATCTTGCTGGATGAAGGATTATTCGTTGATGGTCCTTCTGTTTCAATACATTAAATATTTCATGCCATTCTCTTTTGGCCTGTAAAGTTTCTGCTGATAGCCTGATGGTGTTTCCCTTATAACTAATCAGTTTTCTCTCTCTAGCTGCTTTCAATACCTCTCTTTATCCTTAATCGTTTTCATTTTAATTATTATATGTCTGGGTATTATCTTCTTGGTGTTCCTTTTCTAATGGGATCTCTGTGCTTCCATGACCTGAGTGTCTATTTCCTTCTCCAGATTGGGAAAATTTTCAACAATTATTTCTTCAAAGTCACTTTCTATCCTTTTGTCTCTCTCTTCTATTTCTGGTATCCTTATTATGTGAATATTGTTTCATTTGTAGTTATCACATGGCTCTCTTCTCATTCTTTCATTCATAGAGATTATTTTTTCTCTCTTTTCCTCAACTTTGTTATGTTCCTGTTCCCTAATTTCCATCTCTTTGATTGTCTCCTCTACCTGCAGCAATCTGTTACTCATTTCCTCCATTTTATATTTCATTTCAGTTACTGTATTCTTCAGCCCTGTGGCTCTTTTTGAGCTCTTCTCTTTCATGAAGTTCTCCATGAGATCATCAATATTTTTCTGCAGATCAGTGAGCATATTTATAGCTGTTACTTTGAAATTTTTATCAAGAAGATCGGTGATCTCTGCTTCATTTAGCCCTCTTTCTTGTGTCATCCTTTAGGTTCATTTGGAACATGTTTTTGCTCCAAATGCCTCATTTTGTCAGGGTTTTTGTGTTTCTACCTTTGTATTGGATAGACCTGCTATGCTTCTTAGTCTAGAGAGTAATGGCTTTATGAAGAAGGTGCCCTGTGGTGCCCAGAAGTTCAAGACTCTTTACTTTCCAGTGCCTGGTTTTCCTTTGTGTTGGAGGCCCAGTTGCTGTTCGTCGGTAACAAGAATGGCCACCTTTCTGTCTATTTGCTGCTGGTGGTCTATCTCAGTCTGCTGTTACTGGCAGCTTGCCTCAGCCACCCCTTTGTGATCAGAGCTGTGGGATCATGTGGGCCCTCTGCCTGCCCTGCATTGATGGCAGGGTTGCTGGGTTAATGAGATGAGTGAAGTAGTCATGTGGTGGTGGTAGTGGTGGCGAGTTGTGCAGTGGCACTGACAGTTAGTTGAATGGCAGTGGGCTGGGCTACTGAGGAGGAAAAGGGAGCACTCAGTGCTGGCTCTGGCAGGTTCTTAATTGATCTGAGACAGTGTTGAGAAAGCTGGGAAAGCCTATTTCTGCCTGCTAGGCAGCAAAGTGTGACACTGCTGGGCTGGTTGGGCTGGCATGCTGAGGGTGTGCAGGGAAGTGCCTTGGGGCTAAGAAGCCAGTGAGGGATGGAGCATCTGGGGCTCCTGAGAATGCTGGACCTATTTGGCTGAGGGAGAGCTGGGGAAGTGTCATGTATCTGCCCCTTCTCCTGCAGAGAGAGCTCTGTCCAACCGTTGCCTCTTTGGCACCCACTGCTGGCCAATCTTTCAATCTGCTGCCTCTCATTTGGGTTTCAGTGGAACTGGCAGAACGTGCCTGCCCTCCACAAAGGGCTGGAGTCTCGGCCTCCCAGAGTACTCTAACCAGAGTACTCTAACTCTCCCTGGTGTCCAGCCCTGCTAATGTGAACCCAATGCAATGTGGACTTATGTTCCCAGAGTAGATCTCCAGGACCAGGTATACAGAGTTTCTGAGCATCTATCCCCTTCCCACTCCATTCTTCCTCCCACCTGTGGGCTGGGATGGGGAAGGGCTTTGGTTCCACTCGATTGTGTTTCTGCCACTTTACCCTTCTCTGTGTCTTCTTCTCTTCTTCACCAGGTATAGGTGGTCTGTCCCAAAGTCTTAACGTTGTTTTCAGGTTTAGTTGTATTTGCTGTAGTGGCTTCTTTGCTGTTTGTGAGGGAGGAGGTTTCCACCTTGACTTCCTACTATGCCATCCTTTCCCCCTCTTGCTTAGAGTGTCTCTTACATATGCATCACATGGAGCCCCATGGTAACACATACCCCTGGGATATTGTGTGTTTTCCACTATTACTGCAATAAGATATTGATCTTGCAGCCATTTTATGATTGCTTCCCTAATAAGACTACAGATCAAATGAGTGTGGAGCCAGCAGTCAGTTCTATGAATAAGAACAGTGGCTGTTTATTGAGTGCTTACAATGTGCCAAGTGCTGTGCTAAGCACTTTATATGCATTATCTCATTTTATCCTCATGACAGCTCCCTGTGTGAAGTACTAAGAAAGCTTCCTTTATTTAAAATGTAATTGTGAATACTCATGATTGTGAAGAGACATGGTGGTGGGATCACTATGTGGCTTTATAATATATTCTTATGTTTATGTTTAACTATGAATGGCAATAATGACTAGCATGTATTGAGTGCTTATTATGTTTCAGTGCTACATTAAATGTCTCATTTAGACTATTGCAAAGAGATAGTAGAAAGTTCCAGATGAAGGAACTGAGAATCAGAGAGGTGAAGTAAGTGGCTCAAGGCTACATCATAAATAGGGCAACTGGGATTCAATCCTTGATTTGACTGACTCTGAAGTCTGTGCACTTAACTCCTACCTCCCTTTACTTGCTGTCCTACACAACTCCCCACCATACCCTGCATTCATTGTAAATTTCTCTTATACTATTGGGGAAAATCATCAAGGTGGCATTATATTTTCTTTCTTTGTGACCTTTCTTAGGATGCCTTATTTTATTGACTCTACTGGGACTGTTCTATTGTGTCCTCCTAAGAGAGAAAATTGTCTTCAGGAAAACTTAAGTCTTTTTATTTTGTTTTTTTTTTGTCATTTCTAAATTCTCAGTTGTGAGTATGGCAGCCATCAGTACGCCTTATGGAGGTCCTGAGTTCTCTGTGTGGTGGCTGTGGAATTATCCCATTTGTATAACCAGCCCCTTTGTGAAATTTACCCTGAGACTCTGGACAATACTATCAGATCTTCCCAAAAGACAAACATATAGAGAAAAAAATCAAACTGAATTATTCCCCATATAAGTTCTTAAATGCTCAATGTGGAAACAAATAATATTCGAAAAAATTTCAGAATACATAAAAATCCCCTAAAATGGTATCCCTATTCATATAAACCTCACTAAATCAGGTTAGCTAATCAAAAATTCAATTTGTCTAAAAGCTGTCTCCCAAATTTTTTTTCTTTTTTAATGGAGTTGCCTTTAGAACTGTTTTAAAATATAGAAAGAAACCTGCAGATTGCCTCTCCCATTTGTCCAAATGACATATATTTCTGCTGTCACATTATAAGTCTGGGACACAAAAGTAGAAATATAGAACCAGGTACTTCAGTTTAGCCTCTTTTGTCCTTAATATTTTCATCTATGCAGTAAAGGGACTGTCTTATTGACCTTTAAGATCCTTTCCAACTCTGATATCATTTTTTATCCTTACCATGGATGATTTGGCTCAAAATAACATTTTCCATTATTTTGACATAAGATGCAATTATAGTCCTTCTGGAGTTTTTTTTTCTGAAAAATTTTTGTACCTTTTACTAGTGTAATGTGCCTAATTATAAATTCCCCTATGTAATTGGGATAGGAAGGCCTTGGAAGGATTCTAGTTCAGACAGACAAGAGTGATTAGAATGCAAAGTGAGACACCTGAGATGGTAACAAAATATTGCTATGGATGATTCCTTTTCTTCTAGTGAGTCCTCATTATACATCAGAACTTCCTAACTCTATGGCAATAACCATCTTGAAGGAGCACTTTTGTACACTTTAATTAAATTATTTTTAACTATTAAGAGTTCCTTAAGGGCAGAGATCATAGCTTTGTCTTATTTTGTTTCTCCATAGTGTCTAGCATCAAAAAGGACTCATGGTAGCCTAGACCATTTCTAACTTGTATCTGTTGTTGAGAGCCCTGTGTAATTTCATGTTGTGTATAAATTCTGGCCAAGATGGTGGACCAAGCAGAAAGGGAATACTCAACCACTACAAACAAACAATTGCTGGGTAAATTTTATTTTTAAAATGATATAGCCAAACCCTGAAGCACAAAAAGGGTATCTCTAGATGTTGGAAAGAAAGAAAAAAAACCACAGCTAAAGTGGTGAGTGATATTTGAAGCTGCACAGAATGCGAAGTACCTGGACTCTCAATACTTCTTGCCTTAGGGCAAGGAAACCAGCTGTTTCACAGGTTGGGAGCACGAGGAATTTCAAGTTTTCTGGAACCTGAAACGACACAATTTAGAAAGCTGTCCTTAAAAATTATCTTAGTTTTCAGTTTCACCAAAATACATGACCATGTGGACACATTTTAGGGCCATTCCTTAGACCATGGAAGGAGCCCATGCCAGTGAGGCCCTGAAACCTAAGTTTCATTAGCTGTGTGGTTAAGTCTGCTTCTGGCCGATTACTAAGATCACAAGCTCTTACAAGGGCAAGGAATGGGAATTGGGTTTCCTACATGTTTCCCAGATCCAGAGAAGCAGTGTGTCACTTATGAAAGACTACCAGAAAATCTCTGCTGGATGACCTGGGGTCTTAGTAATTACCCTAAACTTTCAGTCACATGAGAGAGACTAGACTCTTGTCTTTGAGTTGTAAAAAGTAAAAAATGGCTAATAAATGGATGTAAAAATTTGTTTGGAAATGGTGGATATTTTAGTATTCAGGCAAAAGCATCTATGAAACCATGACAGAGGAGGCCATCACACCCATGGTTTCTTGATGTCTTCTGCAGAAAAATATCCTCATATCTCCATGAAGGTTGACCTTAAAAATACAAATTATAGAGTGATGTCATCAAAATGGAGAGATAGGTTGTTCTTTACTTCATTCTACCCCCCCCACCCCCATTAAGAGGGACAATTAATAGCTATTCAAGAGCAAGACACCACTGAGAGAATACCAGAACATGGGGATGAGGCTGAAGCATACCCTTGCAAGCACAGAGACCAAGACAAACTTTAATGTAAGTGTAAGAGAACTGGCTGTGAGTTGACCACATTGCACCTCCCACAGGTTAGTGCAGCACCATATGGAGAGGTCTTCCCTGAGCCTCCAGTTACTTCAGTGGGAACATAGAACCTGGGAGGATGCCAGCCCCCCAGACCAGCACTGTGGGTTGCTTTGTGGGAGCTCCTGCTCTGATATCACATCATGGGGATTGCTGAGGAATCTGGAGGGCTCAACCACTGGGAAGCTGACTGACAGAGAAGCAGGGAGGGGCTTGTAACAATCAGCACATGGTTCTTGGCAGACCAAATTCATACCTGTAGTGCCCATGTAGTTATCCCATCCAGTGACTTTGTTTATCTGCAGAACCAATTCAGGGGAGCACTCTGATTAGGGAACTCACTGGGGTACAAATGTGCCTAATTTGGATCCTTGAAGAGGACTTTGCTGACCCTAAAGCCTGGCTTGTCTACAGCCAGGCAAAGAGCTTAATCAGAGCTCTACCCATGGTGGAGGGTGTCTTCCAGCCCCATCTGATCCAAGGGCTGGCAGCAACTCCTGGAAGCAGTTTGGCCTAGCAACAATTGAACCAAGATGAAGGAGGGCATAGCTGATCACACCCAGAGCAAAGCCAGTACTGGGCATGGAGTGTTCCTGTGCTATACATAGGCGGGGGGATTAATTCATAACCAAGGCTGAAAATAGCTCCCAGCCCCTTCCAACTAGAAAGCCTGTTTGGGAAGTTGATAGTAGCCTGGAGAGGACCCTCCCCCTCCTGCTGAGCCAAAGAAGCTGGGACATAGCCCCACACAGTGCTGAGATTGTCTTTAGGCCCCATCTAACCAGAAGGGCTGGAGACAACAACTGGCAGCTGTGCAGCCCAGCAGCACTTGAGGCTGATGTGCAGAGCTGAGAGTTTTCAGAGCAGTACCAGTGGCTCTGTTCACTCAGGGAATGTGGAATGTGGTTTGCTTGAGTTAGGACAAAAAACGAAGAGCTTTACTGACTTTACAGCTGCTTGCTCTGCTGTGCTTGGGCAGGGACTCTAGTTCATAGCCCAGCTCATTGCTGCATACACCTTTCAACCTACCTGACAAGGAAATCTAATCAGAGCACATGGGAAGCTACATAGTCCATTCAACAGCCCTACATATAAAGGCACTTGAATAGCACAGCTAGTGGCTTCCCATGCCTGCAGAACAAAACCAGTGGCCTCACCTGACCAGGGAATTCAGTGCACATGTTGGTGATTTGAGTCCTCCAAAAATCAACTATACAAGCCCTGGTTCTCATCCTGATGCTCTGCCAGGGCAGGGAAGCTAATTCATAGCCTGATCTGCTTCTAAATAATAGTACTCCATCCTGACTAGTAAGGCTGACCAGAATCCAGGCAACCTCAGAAAGCATTCTATAGCTTCAGTTGGGTAGAGAACCAAGCCAGCAGTCCAGTTCAACTGTTCTCACCCAGTGGCACAACCCCATCTCCACACTCAGAGATTAAACAGTTGCCTCACCCAAAAATAGACCATAGCAGCAGGCCCCACCTGCCCAAGGATATAGCAGACACATCCAGGAACCTGAACTGAGCTGACTGGTAAGGACCTGTATCTGCCAAAGCAAACCTGTAATATCTGGAAGAAGAACCCAATTACACACACAATGGAATATATTCCACCATAAAAAATGAGGAAATCCTACCATTTGCAACAACATGGATGGACCTTAAAGGCGTTACATGAAGTGAAATAAGTCATACAGAGAAAGACAAATACTGTATAATCTCACTTACATACAGAATCTAAAAAAACAAACACCGAAACACCAAAATCATAGAGAAGAAAAGATCATACCTGTTACCAGGGGTGGAGATTGGTGGGAGGGGGTTTGTGGGAAGGTGGTCTAAATATATAAACTTCCATTTATAAGATAATAAGTACTAGGGATGTAATGTACAACATGATGACTATAGCCATCACTGCTACGTGATATATAAAAAAATTGTTAAAAGAATAAATACTAAGGGTTCTTATCACAAGGAAAAATTTTCCCCCTTTTTTTCTTTTCTTTATATGAGATGGTGGATGTTAGCTGAAACTATTGTGGTAATCATTTCACAATGTATGTAAATCAAACCATATGTAAATCAAGCCAGGTAAATCAAACCTTAAACTTATAATGATGAATGCAAATTATTTCTCAATAAAACTGAAAAAATTATTAAACATGAGAAACTTCAACAGTAGGAAAGATATACCATAGAACAATTAGATAGGTGGATTCGCATCTGAGCAATATAAGTGGAACTTAAAATACATTTAAAAATGTCTCTGTGCATATAGACACTTATTTACAGAAATATAGGGTAACCTGATATTCACTAACCTTGCCATGAATGCCAGAGCAGGATAGTTCCAGTGGCAACACTTGTCCTCTACCCACAAATCAGGTCCACTTCTTGGGCCAGTTATTGATGCTGCCAGGACAGAGGAAAGTGAGTAAAAGGAAAAGTCATGTTAATTTCAAGCTCCATTTAGAAACACACTAGAAAAATCAATGACTGGTAAATAGAAATTGGCAAAATTGGCAGGAAGAATTTTTATATTCAAGCCTAGAAGGGGCCAGAATATAAATCTGCACCCTGACCAGATAATAACCAAATAAAATGATGACAATACTAGAAAGGCACTTGACAACACTCTTCCCTTTGTTTTAGTGCACTGAGGAATGTCTGCCTCTCAGAATCACTGAGTAAAGATTGTGTCAGTTTAAATTTTAGAATTAATGCTTTGATTAAAGTTTGTCATTA
The DNA here is from genome assembly GCF_030020395.1 of Manis pentadactyla. Lineage (NCBI taxonomy): Eukaryota > Metazoa > Chordata > Mammalia > Pholidota > Manidae > Manis > Manis pentadactyla. Next base: position 101,446,505 of record NC_080038.1, on the reverse strand, counting down.
GGTTTTAATATAAGGGAGATACAGGCTCCTGGAAGGAGTGATTAACCAAATAACTCTAGTGCTAAAGGGATTTAGGAAATCTGGATTCTAGTGGGGAATTCTTATGGGAATAAAGGGTTAATATCCAAAATACATAAAGAACTCAGACAACTCAATTGGAAAAAAAATCCCCACTACAAATAACATAATTAAAAAATGAGCAAAGGTCTGAATAAACATTTCTTCATAGAAGACATATGAAAGGCCAACAGGTACGTGAAAGGATGCTCAACATCACTAATAAATCATTAGGCAAATGCAAATTGGAAATATCCAGCTACGTGGTGTCACTCACATGTGGAATCTAAAAAAAAAAACAAAAAGCCAAACTCAGAGAAAAAGAGGTCAGAATCTTTTCCTCCAGATATCTGCATTCTTTGCGCTCTCTGTTCCTTCAAGCCTTTGCTCAAAGATCAAGTTCTCAGAGATAACTTGAGCTGACCATGTTATTCAGAACTGCATCACCCTTCCCTCTCCACACACATATACAGTCATATTCTGGAAGTACAAATCTTTCCTTGCTTCATTTTCGCACTTAACATGTATCACCATCTGATATACTGCATCATTTACTTAGTCTTGTTTATTGTCTCTCTTGCCTGCTAGAATATAAGTTCTATGAGGACAGAGATCATATCTGTTTTATATCTGGAGAAGCCAATAATAGTGCAGGGCACATCTTGTAACTCAAAATATATTTGTCGAATCCATGGATAGGTGGTAATAGCACTCACTAGTCAGTACTTGAAATACTAGTTATTTTTTAATTGGCTGACTGCTTTATCTATTGAATCATACTACACCAATACTGTCACTACCTTTGAACTGGCTCGATATTGAAGGGCCTGTTATGCCATTCTTTGATTTTGAGGAGTTGGCACTCTTCTAGCCACATGTCACAGCTCCCATTACTGCAGCAATGAAATCAGACCTGGCTGCCTTCTCTAAGCTGGCCCTGACCCTCTGAAGGCATTCAGCACATGGGCCATGCTTTGAGAATCATTGACAAAGCTCATGAGAACTCTCTTTTAATAATTTTGTTTAATAGGTGTAATATGTTCATGACCATGATAATTTCATCTTATACATTTGTTTTTATTTTGGATGTTCCACAAACTAGGAAGGTTTCATATTTAAGGAGTCAGAAATGTTCTTTATTCTTGCTCCACTTAAAATATGTTTCTTATTCTTCATGTCAGTTATTATAATCTGTTGTTAAAACATGTGGTACTGTATGATACCACTTACATGTGCACTCTAAAAAGGACAAGCTCAGAGAAACAGAGTACAGTGATGGTTACCAAGGCCTGAGGGGGAGGGTGGGGGAAATGTGGAGATAGTACTCAAAGGGGACAGATTTCCAGTTATAAAGTTAACAAATTTGGGCATCTAATGCACAGATTGGTGACTATAGCTAATAATACTGTATCATATACTTGAATACTGCTAAGAGAGTAGGTTTTAAATATCCTCACTGTGAAACCGAAATGGTAATTATGTGACAGGGTGGAGGTGGTAGCTGTTACTGTCATTTTGCCATTTAAAAACGAATCAAATCAATGCATTGTACACCTTAAACTTGAACAATGTTATACGTCAATTCTGTCCTAATAAAGCTGGAGAAAAATTTGTCTTGTCCCATGTCAAACTCCGGGCAAAGGTGGGAAAATGGCAGCAGTTTCTGTTTGAAGCTTCTTGATTATTTTTTCCAAGTGGAAATAAAAACCACTGGATTACAGACACACACAACCAAATCACTGCTATATATTCACCTTTTTCCTTTCTGGCATCTAACTTCAGGTAAAGTTTCTTGTTAAGATTTTGAGTCTCTTTTTGGAAAAGATTTAAAGTTGACATTATTGATGAGTTTACACATGTAGCTATTCAAGAAAACTCAGAACCAACTTGGGAATAATGTCTGAGTCAAATTTGCAGTGCAGACATCAAATGTGTGCAACAGAGCCATCAACAACTTTAATCAGTTCAATTGTCTGTACATATAGGACATTTTTTCTTGAGATATACCCAAGGGAAAAGGCAGCAAATTAGGTACAGTCTGTGCACAAACAACGTTGTTTACTGGGAGAGATGGCAAACAAACTCAGAGAAGTAAGGAATTTGTATAAGACCTGGAAAAAAAAATTAAGTAAGACTCCAAAGAAATTTGTAAATATTGAAAATCTGTGCCTCCACATTGTACCATATCATTGGGAGTGGCGTACAGGAATCACAGAAAACACTCTAAGACTCTTTCAGCTTTTATTCCACAGGTATCTCTCTCCCAAGTGGCTTTATACTGCCTTGACTGCTTTTTCTGCACGTTTTTATGCACATGGTCAGGCTGCAGAGAATTGCATTATGGTATCTTGCCTCTGGACCATGCTAGGTTGTAATAACCTTACCTTTGATCTGGCTTTCCACTAATACTTCGCTATCTTGTGATCTGACAGTTCAGTGGTTTTCTGAATTTCTTAAATGTGGGTAATGTGATAATAACCCTGATCTGTTAAACACTTTGTATCCTGCAGGCATTGTGCTCTGTGCTTCATTTATTAGTATCTGTTTTATTCTTTACAACAATTTGATGAGGTAGGTATTGCTATTACACACATTTCAAAGATAAACTGAGGCACAATGAGGTTAAATAACTTGCTTAACCTCACTTGTGCTCTTGTCTACCATGTTGTCAAGTTCACTGTGATTTCCCCAGAGGTAAGTGCCACAGGGTGTGGAATTCTCTTCAGAGCTTTGGTTCTAGACACACTTTTATGTACATCTAGACAGATAATCGTAGTTAATTTTATGAGTATACCAGGTAATTTCAGGGCTCTCTTTTTGCTCCCCCAAATATCTTTCTTGCTAGATTGCTGGTGGTTAAAATCTTAAAATTTAGAAATACTTAATTTTGGCATGAAGCTTCTTGTTCTCTATTTAAAGGAAAGATATTTCTGGAAATCTAATTATAACAAATATTACTGGGCATTAACATAATTGTATTTTATCAGCTCTCTTTTTAAGTGAGCAAATTTTGGTAGGAGTAAGTTGAGGGAGTGTGATGTTGATAAGAAAAGGCAGTGCCAAGGGAAATACGGCAGAGAAAGTTGTTAGGGGAACCAAAAGATCAACTGTATCTGATTTCCAATTGAGCCATAGTTAATACCTGTTTTTAATGATGTGTATATTAGGAGTTTTTCACATACTATTTAGAATGCTATTTCATCAAAAAGAATGGGGTTCTTTGAAATTCATGTTTTTGCTTGATTTTAAATTCCCTATTTTTGTTAACGTTGTGGATATTCAATGTAAATGATTGTGTGCCAATACATTGCTAGTTGGAATTTAGGGTAGGGCATTGTTCTAAGTGTATTTAGGTCCAAACTATTAGAAATTCTGAGTCCTGTCTTCTTTCTTTCTGTTTTTGATTGCAAAACTGAAAACAAACACACGCATTGATCTATAAAAGAGACCAAGCAGAACTAGTGGAAAAAATACATTGATGAACAAAATAAAGCCTTGCCCCATGCAATTGATGACTCTTTCACATGTGCATTTTCTTGCAATGTTCATGAGAAAGTCAAATATCACATTTGTGTCAATTGGCAACTTCAACAGCAGTTTCCATTTCAATTGTATGTTGATTCTTTATTGAATTATTTGGGACTCGGTTGAGTGAATTTTGTATTTCCTTTGCAATGGGATGTACATTAAATTCTTGCCTGAAACCAGTTTCTTTCAGATAGTTTGAGCTCCCCAAATCTGATGCAAGTATAGCACTAATTCTTGTTGGAACGATACATTGTATTTTGTAAATGCACCCATTTGGCTTCATGCTTTAAGCAGGTATGAATTTAGCTATCATGAGTCGTTTTTGACAGCATCTAAAATTTTCTGGGTCTCAGTCATATGATTTGTGTGGATCTTTTTGGTGAAATGAAAGGAAAGTAGAGACAGTGAGAAATACTGAAAATTACAAAGGAGCTTATTCAAGACAGACTAAGTGTGGACTGAATGACCTAAGGAATGGTTCCAGGTAGCAGAGAAGGATGGTGAAGCTGGCAATCAGTTAGGATAATGTGAAAAGTGAAGTAGTGTGTAAGTAAGTTGATGGCTTGGTAATCGAACTATAGTACCTTTCATTTTTCGCTGCTGAGTCCACAAAATCTCTTTGGCAATATTTTCTGTCCCTCTGCTACTTTTCTTCTTTAAATAATTGTGGTCAGCCACAAATATGCCATTATCTTCTCTGACAATTAGGATTGGGTTTCTCTTCAAAGAATACCTGGAACAAATTATGGAGGGAAACCTTAGAATTGGGGACATATGGCCTTAGCCCTATAAGCTGGCCAGATTCTCTCACGGCAAGCTACTGAGTGAAGGAAGCCTTTATGGGATGGCCCTGCCAGAGATTTGCACCCTTCCTAATTCCCCAAGATGTTAGTTGGGATTAGGGTTTCTCAGAGAAAAAGTACAGTCCCATTTAGCATACAGCCCCTGGAGAGCTTGGCTGTATCATAGACCTTCCAGGAATCAGTTAACATTCGTTTTTCCACTTACTTTTTATACTGATTTATAATGCATTTTCTTGTAGAAGCCCTGGACAAGTAAGACTCTTTCCTACATTTTTCCTCCATATCCTTTATTTCCCAACAAGATGGCCTTTGCCCCAGATTTCTACTTGTTCATTTCCATTATGCAAGTTCACCACTAAGAGCCCTTTCCTGAGCAAGGAGACAGAACTTCATGATACAGTTTACAAATAAAAAACTAATTAGTGCATCACAAAATTCAAAATTTGCTGTGCTTTGGATAGATCTATGTGATTCTTACTATGCAAACCATTAGACGTAATACATTTTTATGGAAGTATGGTATCTAACAATTAAAAAATTCTGTCACAAGACTTAGTTTTCTGTTTTCCCAAATCGAAGCCCTAATAAAATAAGTGATTTTTCAAAGTGCCTTCAAATTCTGGGGTCCCATGTTGGAATTTTGGCAGGTTATTCATGATTTATATTTCACAGTATTTTGTGACATATACTGACGTTGAGCCTTACATGTTGCAATAATGATCCCATTTCATCTAGTGGTTATTAATGTATAGTATGGTTTAACTGCACTATATCCTTTTAAAAGCAGTTTGAAACTCAAACTGTATACAAAGTCATTCTTGTCTCTTGAACTTTATTCTACATAAAATGAGATTTTAGTGGAAGTGGAGGGTTATCTTCTCATTTTAAGATGATATTTTATTAATTAAGAGAAAAAATGTTAATGTTGCAGCTATTTTCCCCAACCCAGAGAATATTTTAAAGGGTGAGAAATGAGATTTATCTGTCTTTACAAATATGTTCTTTGCCAGTGAGTATGGGACTTCATTTCTCTTCTTAGAAATGTTGCTGGATTTAATTCAGTAAAACAAAGTAGTCATTTCTCATATTTATCTGTAAATTGCATTGAATCTTGTAGTCACATTAGGATGTAATGATTTATATGCTTTCTAATTATTTATCTGCTTATATAAGCACAGTTCCATTTTAGAAATGTTATTGAATTAATGCTGTAATACGTAGAGCAAAAAGAAATAAATTCCATAGATAAAGCTCTGCTTTTCAGCAATCTGATCTTGTTTTGCATACCCTCCTCTGTAATATAGGTGTATGCAGTACCAAGCTGGTAATTTATTTTAAGACTTAATTAGACTCTAGGAAGACAGTAGAGAAAATGCTTATCTACTGCAAAGTGAATGTTTTCCTGAATATAAACTGTAAGAGGCTAAACCCATGGAGTTAAGTAACCATCCTATTTCAGAAGTAGAGATACAATATAACAAGAGGGGGTGTCCTTCCTCTCTATTTCCCCATGCAAGGACATTGGAATGAGAAGGTGGATGGCAGGTGTATAGCTCAGGAAATCTTGTAATATAGACAAGGGAAGGAGCTGAGATTTCTTTGAGGACTTCCCCTAAGACTCCTGTTAAACTTAAGCTTAGAGAAACTGAGAAATAAATGGCCTTAAAAGGGGGGGGAAATACAATAAAAGTTTATTTTTTTAAAATTTCAAGTTTTATTAAAAAATCCAAGCTTAATACTGAGAGAAAAATACTACCATATGTGAAGTCCTATTTTATATTCATATGCTTACAGAAATGTATAAATATAATACATAAATGCTGAAGAAGTACAGAAGTATACTTAAAAGGTGAGGCCTGGTATTACATATATATATATATATTTAAAGCATTTTATGCATATATATTTTTTTAAAGTTTTAAAGAAAAATTTGAAGAGTGGAAGCGACCTCAGTTGGTGTAAGGAGTATGAGAAAAACAAATCTGCAAAGTGATTTTTTTTCTCCTAGATAAGTACCTATTTTCAATTACCAATCAAGCAAAATAGTTTACTTTTGTTGGAAGCTGTTCAGTTATTGCTGAATAATACAGCACCCTTAAAACTTATGGCTTTAACAACAGTTTATTACCTCTTATGGTTTTATATATGGACTAGTCTCAGCTGATCAGTTGTCACTTGGGATCCCATGCAGTTACTATCGGATGGCTGGGGCTGGAATCATCTGAAGACTAGATGTCAAGATGGCTTTTTCACACATGTATCTAGGGCCTACATTGGGATAGTGGGAAACTTGAGGGCAGGCTGGGCATTTCTCTGTCTGTGTGGCCTCTCCAGAGGTGGCATGGGCTTCACAGCATGGTAGTGGTCTCAGGGTAAGTGGACTTCTTATGCACTAGTTGTTTACCTCAGAGCAAGTGACTCAAGAGATAGGAAATAAAAGTAGCCAATCTTTAGGTTCCTGGCACAGTCACTTCCTCATATTCTATTGGTCAAAATACAGTGTGTGCCAAAATTCGAGAGAGAGGACATGGACCCTACCTCTCCATGGGAGAAGTGTCAAAGAATTTGTGGTCATCATTAATCTACTACAAAAAAATATGCATGATAGCTCATTAGGGTGCTTCTTATGTTTTCTTTGTTGAAATAGTAGGGAAAAGAAACCAAAACCTGTAAAGAATCCAGTAGATCTACTTCAGCATAGGCAAAGTCAACAGTTAATGCCTCAAAAGCAATTTGAAGCATCACAGTGCCTGTCACCTTGACATGAGAATCACCTCGCCCCTGAAAAGTACCATGGACATCACTTTTGTAAGTCATATCCTATGCATATGCAGTACTGTTGCTGGGTGTTTAAAGAAGAATCTTTTGTAAAGTGAAGAAAAATTTAAAGACATTGAACATGGAGGCATAATGATAAATGTTACTTTATTGTTCCTTTCTTGTTCCATTAGTGTTTTCTGAAAGGATTTTTGAGTTCCTCTTGAGACTTAACTGGGCTAGTGTTAAGCCTTTAGTATAAGCATCTTGTTCTTGGTCTCAGGATCTAAAAGTGATTGGTTGTGACTGGGGAAGAGGTTGGCAAAGGAAATATCCTGCAGGAGACAGGAGGCTCTAATTTGCAATAAATGTTGTATTTGGTTTCCATGGAAACTGGTTTGGATGGTGAATCTCACTGTGTGTGCTTGTGTGCCTCCATGCTCAGATCTTTAGGAGACGATACAATGATAGAGGGATGGTGTTAATAAAAATTGGAAAGATCAGTACATGTCTGTTTGAACAAAAAGAATTCCTTGGGGTCACTGGTGTTGATTTTATGCTCCAAGTGCAACTCATATATCATGTTCAGTGACAGACAAGTATAGGTGTGTCAGCATTCACAATTGCAAGTGAAACCAAGCTAAACTGAATTTTAAAATGACATAAAGGTGTAAGTTTTCTAATCCTTATTTCAAGAATCAGGAAAACAAAATTCTTGGGTTGACTTTTAACTGTCTTGCCTTTCATGTATCTTGGCAGAAAGTTTGGGCTTTTGTCCCGAATTAATCTGAAAATTTGATTTAAAAAAATATTGTGCTTCTCCACTCCTCCCTCAGCTCTTTGAAAACTTTTCAAAGGGGAAAAAAAGGATCATTTAGATGTTCATGCATGCATGATTGAAAGGAGTATGAATGGTGGGGGTGGGGGTCTTAATGTATTATATAAAGCCACTAAAATGACCTTTAACAAAATGTCGAAATATAATAGAAAAATTGCCCCCGACATCACCTTTTGTCTATAGAGCCAGTACCAAAACCAAATGATTTTAATCATCCTCTGGATTTTCTCTCCATTATTTTTGTTAAAGCCTTGTGATCTGTTGTCTTGGTACTATAGCAACGGTAGGGAAAGGGAAAGGAACAAACAAAATAAAGGGGATTAGAGTCTGAGACACATCTTCACACTAAGTGGGCATTCTCAACTTAATGTCAGACAAACAAATATATCTTTTGTAAGTTGGTTTTCAGCAAAATATTTGATTTGGGAGATTTTTCTAGAGAGTTTAAAGCATGTAACTGCTAACGAGTACTTGATGGAGAATCAGATAAAATAGCTATGTCAAGGAATTTGAAGACTAGATTGCAAATCCATGTTTGTTTGTTACTTAACTGGTTGCTGCTCTCTTAAAAGCTAATTCATGACTTCACCTTTGGTCAATGCAAATGATAGGTTTGGCTGTTTGGCTTAAAACAGCAAATTTGTGGGAAAAAAATAATAATTACATTCCTGAAAATGCAAATATGCTTGATGAACTAATGACTCTAAGTGGCAGCCTTTCAAAAAAGAAAGCTGAGTAGATGCCCATTGTAAGAACTTTCCATTTTTTCCCCTTTTTACTCACTGCTAGATATACCCACTTCTATTAGAGTTGGAATGAGGCATTATACTAACAGGTATAACCCAAATAAAAAATTAAGTGTAAGAGAGGTGACCTACTAGCCTATCATATCTACAAAAACAATCAGTGTAAATGAGTGGAAACACCCAATTTTATTATTTTGGAGTCATTCTAGAAGAATACACTTTCTCTCCATTTGAAGGTAATGTTTAACACTAAATACTGTCTTACCAATGACCATATGAAATCAATCTGGCTATCTCTAAAGGAAAATCCTTCTTTTGGATTAAAAGGGTGACAATAACATCACTGTTTGCACAGAACAGCCCTGTTTTATGCCTCTTGCCCAGCATAATTATTAATAGTGTCCCCATTCACTCTCTCAAGTGTCCCAGTTGGAATGATCAATTACATGGTCACCCTATTTATACGCTAATCCCAAAGCCTTAAGGCATTGATTAAACACCTAGCTGTTCATGCTGCCTCATGATACATTAATTATACTAAGAAACAGCAGAGAAGAACCTCTGCCCTCCGGAAACTTCATGTCTAGGAGACACACAGTGTTACTGAGAATACACATATAAGAAATCACGTGCATTAGAAACAGTAACTCAGAGACCAGAGTGTGTCTGTCATAGTCTGCAGGAGCACATTTGTTTTCAGGCCAGGGGCAGAAGGAGAGCTCTAGTTGAGGACTGTAGGAATTCCATATAGGAATGATGTAGTGAAGATAAGTTCAAATCTTTTCTTAGTTTATCTAGAACGAGCCATCTGAAAAGGGCTATTTCCATTTTTTTTTGCTCTGTTATACTATTAGTTGCCTTCCATGAGCAAAAAGGAAAGTTAGTTTGCTCTCCACTAGACTGTCTTTGTGAACCCACTGTACCACTTGAAACTGTCCAGAAATCAGGACTGAGCTTGGCTTTGTGAAGGATATAATCAGCAACCATTTTCCAAATTGGTTTTTAGCACTTTCTCATAGTGAATCAGTGTGTGATCGAAAAAGACAGTGAGGAATGATAAACTTTATCCCCAAGAACTACATTAGCAACACGGTAGTGCTTTGAACATAATTAAAAAAAAAAAGATCTTTAGCTAGTCTGATACCTTATTACATTGACCAAAGAGTGAATCTTGAAGTAGCTGTGTATTCTTTAGGCCCCCAAAACCCCTAGACTACCAGTGAATTGTGTGATTTAGAAAACAGTATTGGGCTAAGAGGGTTCTGTTCTGAAGTTCTATACACTATTTACCTGCCCCTGGCTCTGAATCTACAGGGAGAAGGAAGAATTGATGGCTCTACTTCTCTAACCAGAGAGGGAGAGGGAACTTCAGGGAACAATGACCCATGAGGCTTTGAACATATGCACATAAGAAACAGGTATTATTGAAAGCATATTCTGGAAGCATTCTTCAGACTCTATGAGAAGGTCTTATTTGTAAGCCAATAGAAGTCCTGAGAGAAATCTCTCCACCATCACCTTTGAGCTGCCACTCATACAGACAGGAGTCAAAACCTCAGCCTTTAATTGGAAGGTTCCCAGTAGCGCTCTGCTCTTTGAAGTCATAGGATCAGGTTGTATTTGAAGTTGGTTAGAGGTATTTTGCCCTTCTGTTTCTTTTGTTCTTTAGCAAATCAATTTATTTATCTGTGATGCAATATTATATAGATATGACTTGGATATAGTACAGCTTGTTTACTGAGAACTGCTAGACACTAGGGTGTTTGGGTTATATTGAAGTTTTCAAGGTAAATGAGATTCCTGGGCTAAACCCAAGACCTACTAATTAGGTTTATCTGCAGTACTTCCCAAACACCATGACTGGTGGTCATACTTCTGGGATGTTTTTAAATGTTATTTCCTCTGCTTTGAATGTCTTCTTGTCTACCTGGAGAACCCCTACTCATATTTCCAGATTTCACTCAAGGGTCACTTCATCTTTGAAGAAATTATTTACTTCCTCATAACTCCCCTCACCTCCATCTCCTAGGTAGATGTGATCCCTCTTTCCATTGCTTGTATAGCTGTCTACCCCAGTAGAAGGTAAGCCTCTTGAAAGAAGAAACTGGCCTATAGTAGGGAATCCATAGCTAAATGGGTACGTTACTGAATGAAATAACAAAAGAGAATGGTCCCAAAAGAGTAAATCACAAGTTGATGAGGAGTCCACTGGTCCCCTTGTGGAAATGGCCATCTCTGAAAAATTTCAAGATAGCTCCAAAAATGCCTGTCCTGTCCAACATCAGCCTGTACTGCCACCTCCTTTTCTAGGCAGAAACATCAGTACTTTAACTCTTAGCAGGCTAGACATGTAGCCGGAACTGCTATTCCCTGCCAATTTTGCATAAGGACATTTAAAAATAGACTGTCTTTTCCCCCATGTAGTCTCTTAATGGTCAGAAAGCCACAAAGCTCTTTTGGATTCTGTTTTAATCTCTGAGCTGAACATTTTCTTCTGCTCTTTTTAATTTTTCCTGCAGGCACTTCATCGATGATAGTCGTAGGAAATACATTTAAGAAAATGGTACTCTTTTGTTAGCACTATAGTCAAAGATCTTTCTGTGTCTTTCTCTGCTGTTGATTTCTTTTTTGGTGAGTTTTGTGTGATAAAAGATTAATAGTAAGAATATACTTGCTTATTATAAATATTTTGTGTTTTCTCCCTCCAGTGGGAGCATCAACATAAATGCCAAGCAATCTGAATTAAATAACTTAAGTAGCAGTATTGCTTTTCAGTTGCTTGTATTACACAGGAGGTATGACTGGCTATACAGCACTACCTGAGCCATACATTTCACATTTGCATTCAGCCTATTATACATGAACTGTGAAAATTGGAGAGTGCTTTTTATGATAATTGGAAGTTGTTTTCCTTGATGTATGTTAGGCCCTTGAGAGAGCTTGGATTACTTGTCTGTAATTTTGGTATAGGCTTTAATGCTATTTATTTAACATGAATTTTATTGCTCCTGAATATATTTTCCTGTCTGTCCACTGAGTGACATGCATGCTATAATTTCAATAACATTTTTATTTTGAATATCATTATAAATTATATTTTGCTTGTTCTCAACTTCAAAGAGTTATCTTCCCTTAGGGCATGATTCATAGAAAAATGAAACTACCTCTGAGTTTTAAATTAAGTGTACAAATGGAAATACAAAATCCAGTCTCTCTTTGATTCTATCTGGTTCTTTCCATATTCTGAGTAAAACTGACCCAGTGTTTCAGCTACTGACTGAATCTGTAGGTGATCAGTCCAACATTTTATGCCGTACATAGTTATGTCTTCTTGGAGCTTGCTTTCTTACCCTTACAGTCTTTCTCTGGTTTGACTGGTCTCCTCCCTGCTCACTGAATACCTCATGCTCGTTCCTTCTTTTATGTCCTTTATTTCTCTGGTAGCAGACTATTTTGTCCCTGGTATAGACCTTTTTTATCTAAATCCCCTCATACCACTGCTTGACTAGATGGTTCAGCTTATGTTTTATTGCATCTGTAGGTATTTATATACCTACTGCAGCCCAAATTGATCTCTTATCAAGTGGTCATAGCACTTATTTTCTAGATGTCTGTGTTGGTCTAACCATATGTAATGGCATCTTGCTTCTCTAGAGATCAGAAGTATGGCAAAGCACCCCCTGAAATGGTGGGCACAGTGCAGGCCACATAGCCAGTGCATTTTAGGCAAAATTTTTACTAAGAATCTTAACACATAAATTCTAATTCTTAGTGAACTTGCGTATCTAGTTTCTAAGTTCTCAAGTGAAAAGACACAATCAGCCAAACCTCATTTTTCTGAACTGTTAGGTGGAAGTAACAGATATTTCATCACATCTAAGATCTCATTGATTGTAAGATGGCCCCTGAAGAAAGAGAAGATGCTGCCCATGAAATTGTGTCACAGGGGTTTGCTAGCACCTAGGATTTGTATTGTAAATTTATTGGAAGAATTGTTCTTATCATTAGTTTAGGCATATGGTTTCAGCTGTATCAACATACATGCTTAGCATGTGGCATGAAATAAAGTAATGCATTTTTCAACAGTTTTTAAGCTCTGGAAACTTCTTTTCATGGTCATGCTTCTGGAGCACAGTGCAGTGATACCAGTGAGACCTGAGATCGAACCCTTCCTCTGCCAATCACTAGCTTCATAATCTTGAACAGGTTACTTTAAGTTTTAGAGTCTTACTTTACCTATAAAATGGGGAAAGTAATTCCTATTTGTCATCATTATTTGAAGCAAATAAGATAATAGAGGTGAAGTGCAAGTGTTTGTTTTTTGTTATCTATGACTCTGTATATTTAGCCTCCCAGGCCTTGTCTCATTTTTTTTAACTTAGTTTTCTTTACAGTATTTAATATGCTTGGTTGTGACAGCGTGTTTAGACATAACAGCTTGCAGTCCACATATTGATTCTGATTGAGATTTTGTGCTTTGTTTAATTAAATATCCTACTTCATATGTTGTATGGTTTCAAATTTATAGAAACTTACCCCAAATAAGGAATGTTAGCTAGCCAATACATTTATTTATAGTTCCAGAACTCAATAGCATGTCAGGAATAGCTAAAATAAGCCACAGGCATCTCTGTAGGGCAGAAGTTGTGCTTATGTCTCCTTATAGCCCACACTGAATTACTCAGAATTCCCTGGCTGCTCTGTTAACGTCTCATGACCCTCTGAATTACCTCTACTGTCAAATATTGGAGATTGCTGTTTTCTCTGAAAACAAAAACAAAATTTAAAAGGTATATGGTGTGGAAAATAAGGAAATTGGGGTATGTTAGACTACATCTGTGCTTTTTAGTGACTGTACTCAAAAAGATTTTATGAAGAGCAGCAAAGAAGTAGTCCATTGTCAGACACAGTTCTAAGGTAGCACAGTCTTCTAAAGTTACCATCATTAGATCTAACTGTAGATGCAATGGTTAAACTGGTTCTTTCTCTTTCGATTCCTCCCCTGACAGTAGCTGCAGGCCAGCCCAGAACTGGACAAAATCAGAACAGACCAGTTTGTGTCTGTGTCTGTCTAAATTTCTCTCTTTTCTCTCTGTGTTCTTCCATCCTGAACCTTCTTCTGTATTTATTGGGTGACTAGAAATACAAAAATAAAACATGGCTTCTTCCCTAAAGGAGCTCCATTCCCCCACTTTCAGACGAAAAACTGAAGCCTAAAGAGGCTAAGTGATTTGCAGTCATACAATTAGTAGGTACAGTTTTCTGCCAATTAATTCCATAAATACTAATTGGGCATCTAAGTGCAATGAACTCTGCCAAACCCTTGTCTGCTTGGTATTCTTCCTTCCTAGAAAGAAATGTAAATCAGAATGGGGACGTCTCAGGCATATACTTTGACTTCTGTTACAAGGATATTTATGCAAACACTGTTCACATGGATGAGATCGAAGTATCATACTAAATTTTCAACAACCAAAGTGTAGCAAGTAGTATTATTTATTTTACATCGAGGTAAATACTTCACTTTGCCTAGAGGCAGGCAGGCTTAGTAATACAGGTAACCTGTTTTCATAGATCAAGGGGTCAAAAATTCAAGCTTACCAAAGAAATAAATAAGGAGAAGATTGTTCCTATTACAAGATTTCTTAAACTTACAAATGGATTCACTGCAGGGTTACTTGAAAGAGATTCTCCCTTCTCATTTTTATGTATATGTTTGTTGATCATTGACTACTCATCAGAAAAAACTAAGGAGCAGAGAGACAAATAGCTGAAGTGTTAGGAATTGCTGCCAAATGATCACTGAAATGCAGATAAAATAGCTAAACATTATAATGTAACTTGATGGGAAGCATAGTGTTTGATTTGTGAAATCTTGTGAAATTGAATTCAGACACTAATTTGCAAAAGATGTATACAGCACAGAGAAGCACACTGGACTTATACAAGAACCATTCTAGAGCAGAGGTTCGTAGCATACATAGATTCTTGAGGGGGAGAGGTTCTGTGAATGAGTCCAACAGTCACCTTGCTGCAATAATGCTGCATTTGAAAACCACCACAAAACTCACTGGCTTAAAAACAACAGTTATTTATTCTCATCTATACATTCTTAAGTTAGCTAGAGTTTGGTTGATCTAGGCAGGGCTCAGCTGGGCTGAGCTCCAAACTGCAGGTTGAGCCCAGGTCTACTCTACATGTCTCTCATCTTTCTTGTAAGAAAAGGCTACCTGCACATTTTCTTCTCATGGCAATAGCAGAAATATGTGATGGCTCTTAAAGAGTTAAGTTGGAACTGGCATGTCACTCACATTGTTCAAAGCAAATTACGTGGCCAAGGCCAACATCAATGGGGCAAAGAAATATTCTCTGCCTCTGGTGGGAGGAGCCACAAAGTCCTATGGCAAAGGAGAAGTAGTAGGAGCAATGATGCAGTCAACCACAGTGGGCTTCAGGGAGACCAGAGAAACCCTGAAATTGTTTACTAAAATGTATTGTGTAAGATTATTTTTTTGGCTGCAAGTTCTCACTGCTCATCAGATTCTCAAGGGGGACATGGGATTCCACCCATTTCCATTTGAGAACCATTTACTCTGGGGCCATTTGTCATTTATTTGTTTGTTCATCAACTATATTAATGTACCCCAGTTCTTGATGCAAAGTTTATTTAAGTGACTATTTTCTCATTTTCAGGGGATTGGGGATTTGCTTTCTTTCCATCAGGCTATGGATTTTGAGAGCCCACTTGATTTGGCAGGGGTCTATTCAACACCTGTTAATTCTCCAATGCCTGAAACTTAGTTGACACTTTTTCCCATAGTGATATGTTAGTGAATTCTTTATGTAAGCAATGCAGCTGGAGTAGGGGCTTTGAAACAAGAAAGATCTAGTTTCAAATTTTAGCCCTTCCATTCACTACCTGTGTGATCTCAGGCAAGGAAATAAACTTCTATGCACCTTAGTTTCCTTATCTGTAAAATGAGAATAATAGTTCCCATGCTACAGGGTCATTGTGAGGATTAAATGTGACAATGTATGTATGGTACTTGTCCCATGTTAGGCACTCAATAAATGCTAATCCCTCTCATTCCCAAGACCACCTATGTCACACTGATGCTTTTATCTTTGCTCTATAATATAAATAATATCTCCCTCTCCTGTCAGATAATATTGAAAAAATTTCTGAATCCTATTCCTCCTTATTATTTGATTCTTGAGAACAGCAATTAGCTGTTTCCTTCTATCATCAGATTCTGGACCTACAATCAAGCTACATTTACACAAATTCTCTTGAGCCTCCTCTCCCGGCATGAATGTTACAGAAACAAAGTAGCTTCTTGTCTGGGAAGGCACTGCCAAGGCCAAAAGGAAATAGACCTTTGTCTTTCCTAGCCACCTCTGGCCTTTGACTTAACAGAGACTAGGGAGATGAAAAGTAATTCTTGGCAAGTAAAGTACTCTTTGACATAGTAGATTAAGCAATAATGGAAAAACTTCTGAGATATTTTTCACAATTCACTGATAACCTCAAAATTACATCAACTGAGACAACATTTTTGTTATTTGAATTCTGACACAGATTGGGTGAGCCTTCATAGGGAGTGAGAAACAAGCACTTCTCTAGGTTAGTAGGAATTGGGCTGTTATGAATCTTTTTCCAGCCACAAAAACTGTTAACCTTGACAATTCTATCTGGACCTAAAAAGAAATACTCCAATATCTAAGTATTTAATTCTCTTCTAAAAGTTCCTTCAGCTTAAAGTCTAACAGGTTTTATATTTAGCACTGGGTGGCATTGCATTTCCAGAATGGCAGCTGCATAATTAATAGATTATAACTTTTAGGATATGTTTTATATTTCTGTGTATATATAGGTAAATATTCTGGAAATATTACTGACGTTCTCGATAACAATCAGCTCCCAGCTTGGCCAGTGTAAGTAAAATTAAGGTCAGGTTTAAAATATTAAATATTTTATATCTGAAATGCTTTTATATTTCATCCATTCAAGTCTAATGAGCAATAAAAAAATAAAAATAAAGGAAGAAAGCAGATTATAAACTGTGGTCAATGGAGAAGACAAGCTGATGATCAAATTTATACACTGCTCCAGAGGGAATGAAAAGGCTACTGTTTAAAAGAGCATCTTCAGTGCTTTTTAAAGTTGATGTGAGACAATTTAGTTAGATGCTAGGCAGTGGGAAATTAAACACTGTTCAGCAAGTTCATTGTCCTATTAGAGCTGTAGCTTCTTTGGCTACGGAGGAGACATGAAAGGTTGATGGTATTTAATACAATACCTCAAATATTTTTATTGCATTATGGATTTGCTATTAATTTGGGACTCTAAAAAAGGGACAAAGTGAGCTATTTTAAGGGCTCTTGTTTATTTATTTGTGTAGCATGCTACCATCTTTTCATTGAAGTATAGTTGATAGCCAATATTTATTGGTTTCAAGTATACAACATAGTGATATGAACAGTTACCTACATTATTAATGCTCACTCCAACTAGTACAGTTATTAATGTCAACCCAGAAAGATGTTACAGAACTATGATTGATTGTATACTCTGTTATATTTTCATCCCCTTGACTAATTTACATTATGATTGAGATTTTGTGCCTCTTGATCCCCTTCACCTATTTTATCCCAACCCCTCCCCCATGGTAACCACCAGTCACTTCTGAGTGTGAGTCTACGGCTGTTTGATCGTTTTGTTGCGTTTTGAGTTTCCACTTAAAAGTGACATCATATGGTATTTGTCTTTCTTGCCTGGCTTATTTTACTTGTCATTATATCCTCTTAAGTAACATGTCTGACTACAGGTCAGTCAGGGGCTTTTAGCTAGACAAGACTAGCCCACTTGGGTGGGAAAAATGTTCTCATTAAATGTAGTCATCTCAGTGAGCAATACACTAAGTTGTCACCTCCATGTAAGTTGGTTGAATGTGATTCCTCTCTCCAACAATTCTAGCTCTTCCCAAGATGAGTAGTTCTTTAAAATAAAATAAAAAACTTTCTAAGGTAAATATCCATTAGGCTCTAAATGGGAATGAACTCAGGGAACATTTAGAAATGTAAACACTACACTGAAATCTAAAGAACCAATTCTCTCAGGAGATGAGTGAGCTGGCTTTTAACAAGGAGAAAATAATGGGTGTCTTCCAGGATCCCTGGACTTTTTAAAGTTATATTATCCCTATTTTAAAGATCATGATAATGAAACACAGAAGGGATAAGTGGTGTTCTAAGTCATACAACTAGTGAGTGTCAAAGCCAAAATTAACCCTCAGAGCATTCTTGCACTAACTTTTTACTTAAGAGTTTAAATCCAAGGAGAAGAAGAGTGTTAGGTCAGAAAATCACTCAAAACTGCCTGGGCATCTTGCCTTCTATTTGCAAATGTTCTTTTCTTTGTATTTGTATACTATCCTCATACCAATTGATGGCCATTGCTGGCAGTCACTGGGTAAATTGTTCCTCTCTTGACAGTTTTGCTCTAAGTTGAGAAGTTACTTCTCTGTATTCTAAATACTTGAATTTTCTCTTTGTATGTGGTCAGCATAGCAAACTTGCATTTTTAGAAAATGATAAAGTGATGTCTTGGAGTTTTTTATTCTCTTCTTGTTCTTAATTTTTAAAAAAATTTTATAACTCTCCCCACTCTCATAGCATCTCATCCTGCAAACTACCCACACATCTAATTCATGCGCGCGCCCTCTGCACAAAAGGAAAGAATGGTAATGACGGTGGGGTGTGCTGTTAAACTGATATATTTCCATATCTTCTCTAGACCATTTTCCTTGAGGCCTTCTAAGAATGAATCATAAGGCTTATTGTCCTGGCACGGGGTGGGGGAAGGAGAGAAAGGCACATGCAAGTATATTAGGAATGAAATACAGGAATATAATGACAGATAAAGATTTGAAAAACAGGAGAGAATATTATGGAGGAACTTTATGCCAATTAAATTAAAAACAAATGAAATGGACATATTAATAGAATGTGTCATTTATTAACATTGTCTCAAGAAAAATTAGAAAACCTTTGTAAACCAATATGCTTAAACAGCTGAGTCGTTGGTAAATAAAAATTGACCTGCCTCCAAAAAAAAGACTCCAGGCCAGGTTATTAGATAATTTATTGACAAAATTACTCTTCCGAGGCTAAACCAGTTCAGATTACATTAACAATTTCAGGAAATGGAAAAAAGAATCTACTCAGTTTACTTTATAAGACTAGCATGGCTATGACATAAGACCAGGAAGGGACAGAATCAGAAACATATGGTCCAAGCTTAGTTATGAACAAAGGTGAAATGTCTGAAACAAGAACCACTCAAACAAATACAGCTCAGGTCCGAACCCCAAGGGTGTTCTTTAATTCCTCTTTTCTTCCTCATATATCACATCTAATGAATCAGTTGGCAAGTTCTGTTGACTCTGACTGTTAAAGATATCCCAAAGCTGTTTTCGGTTCTTGTCTCCACAATCTCCCTAAGCTCCCTTTCAGTGCAGTGGCCTCCTTACTTATCTTTCCACTTATCCTTACGACAGTACATTGTCCTTTAAAATGTAAATCAGATCATGCCATTCCCAGATCAAAACTTTCTAAAGATTATCCATGGTGCATAGAATAATATCCAAGCCTCTCACCATGATCTACAAGTCCCTGATGATCTGGCCTTTGCCTTACTCTTCAGCCCCATCTCTGACTACTCTCCTCCTGGCTCACCCCACTCTAGAATTACTGACCTTCTTCCTGTTATTCAAAAAGACCAAGCTTGTTTCCAGCTCAGAGGTTTTAAATTTTCTGTTCCGCCTACCTGACATATCCTGTTCCTCCAGCTATTTGTGCAGCAGTCTCCTCCATTCAGGTCTCTGTTCAAATATCACCTCCTCAGAGAGGTCTTCCCCGATCTATCTTGCCATTTCTTCATCCTCCCTTCCGTGTATTCCCTTAACGTTCTTCGTTTTTCTTCATATCACTTACCAGTATCTAAGATTGTCATTTTCAAATCTTTTGGAAGTTCATTGTTTTTCTTCCTCACTAGAATGTAAGCTCCAGGTAGGCAGGGAGTTTTCTTGTTCTCTGATGTATTCCCAACACCTAGAAGAGGACCTCATAGGAATTAAATATATATTGAATGAATAAATCAAGTTCAACATTCTTCATTTTTTTTACACATTAAAATTTTTATTAGCTACTGCTGCATCATGTCCAAAACCATGAGCCATTTATATGCCTACCCCAAGGTAACAATCCTACCAGATATTATCAGTCTCTCCATTTGCCCATCTGATGGGCAGAGGCAGATAATTTGTTTTAATTTGCATTTCCCCACAAAATCCTTACCAACCTAATAAGCAGAAAAGAACATCTGGCTTTATGGGCATTTCCCCGACCACTGTGATGAACATCTTTTTGAGTTTCACCAGCCATTTGCTTTTCCTCTCTGTGAGTCGCCTCTTCATGTCTCCTACCATCTCTTTAGCGGCAGCTCATTCTCTTACTGAATGTTGCCCATCAGTGTTGCAAGGTTGGTATTATACTCATTTTGCAGGTAAGGAAACAGGCTTAAGAAGTGAAGTCACTTGTCAAAGAGGTAGGTGGCGGAGCCAGCAAAATGGAAACTTGATCTGATTGCAGAATCCTGTGCATAAAGCACCTGGTACATCCTAGCTCTGATTGCTTCTCCAGGAAAGTGGTTTTTCCATTGTCCTTTCTTCCATACGATGTTTCTGGGAGTCTGGGTATAGGCAGAGGAGGACGCTCAAGTCTTTCAGGGAGCAGCCCTGGGCTGGGTGTAGGAACGCTGCATTTCCCATTTTGGGCAGAAGGTGGCGATGTTAGGCTGGAGGCTTGGTGGGCAATGAAGCCTTCACTCCTTGTTGTGGGGCATGTAAAGACGTGTGGCCTCTGTGTTTTACCAGCCATTTGCTTTTCTCTGTGAGTCGCCTCTTCATGTCTCTTACCATCTCTTTTTTTTTTTCTGCCATTACTGTTTTATTTTTCACTTGCTTCCTTTATATTCTTTTTTTTAAAATTTTGGTATCATTAATCTACAATTACATGAAAGACATTATGTGTACTAGGCTCCCCCCTTCACCAAGTCCCCCCCACATACCCCTTTACAGTCACTGTCCATCAACGTAGTAAGATGCTGTAAAATCACTACTTGTCTTCTCTGTGTTGCACAGCCCTCCCTGTGCTCCCCCACACTATACATGCTAATCATAATACCCCCTTTCTTTTCCCCGCCCTTATCCCTTCCTTCCCACCCGTCCTCCCCAGTCCCTTTCCCTTTGGTAACCGTTAGTCCATTCTTGGGTTCTGTGATTCTGCTGCTGTTTTGTTCCTTCAGTTTTCCTTTGTTCTTAAACTCCACATATGAGTGAAATCATGTGGTACTTGTCTTTCTCCGCCTGGCTTATTTCACTGAGCATAATACCCTCTAGCTCCATCCATGTTGTTGCAAATGGTAGGATCTGTTTTTTTCTTATAGCTGAGTAATATTCCATTGTGTATATGTACCACATCTTCTTTATCCATTCATCTACTGATGGACACTTAGGTTGCTTCCATTTCTTGGCTATTGTAAATAGTGCAGCAATAAACATAGGGGTGCATCTGTCTTTTTCAACCTGGAGTGCTGCATTCTTAGGGTAAATTCCTAGAAGTAGAATTCCTGGGTGAAATGGTAAGTCTATTTTGAGCATTTTGAGGAACCTCCATACTGCTTTCCACAATGGTTGAACTAATTTACATTCCCACCAGCAGTGTAGGAAGGTTCCCCTTTATCCACAACCTCACTAACATTTATTGTTGTTTGTCTTTTGAATGGTAGTCATCCTTACTGGTGTGAGGTGATATCTCATTGTACTTTTAATTTGCATTTCTCTGATGACAAGCGATGTGGAGCATCTTTTCATGTGTCTGTTGGCCATCTGAATTTCTTCTTTACAGAACTGTCTATTCAGCTGCTCTGCCCATTTTTTAATTGGATTATTTGCTTTTTGTTTGTTGAGGTGTGGGAGCTCTTTATATATTTTGGATGTCAACCCTTTATCAGATCTGTCATTTATGAATATATTCTCCCATACAGTAGGATACCTTTTTGTTCTATTGATGGTGTCCTTTGCTGTACAGAAGCTTTTCAGCTTGATATAGTCCCACTTGTTCATTTTTGCTTTTGTTTCCCTTGCCTGGGGAGATATTTTCAAGAAGAGGTCACTCATGTTTATGTCTAAGAGATTTTTGCCTATGTTTTTTTCTAAGGGTTTTATGGTTTCATGACTTACGTTCAAGTCTTTGATCCATTTCAAATTTACTTTTGTATATGGGATTAGACAGTGATCCAGTTTGATTCTCTTACATGTAGCTGTCCAGTTTTGCCAGCACCATCTGTTGAAGAGACTGTCATTTCCCCATTGTATGTCCATGGCTCCTTTATCGAATATTAGTTGACCATATATGTTTGGGTTAATGTTCGGAGTCTCTATTCTGTTCCATTGGTCTGTGGCTCTGTTCTTGTGCCAGTACCAAATTGTCTTGATTACTGTGGCTTTGTAGTAGAGCTTGAAGTTGGGGAGCGAGATCCCCCCCACTTTATCCTTCTCAGGATTGCTTTGGCTATTCGGGGTCTTTGGTGTTTCCATATGAATTTTTGAACTATCTGTTCCAGTTTGTTGAAGAATGTTGTTGGTAATTTGATAGGGATTGCATCGAATTTGTATATTGTTTTGGGCAGGATGGCCATTTTGACAATATTAATTCTTCCTAGCCAGGAGCATGGGATGAGTTTCCATTTGTTAGTGACCTCTTTAATTTCTCCTAAGAATGTGTTATAGTTTTCAGGGTATAGGTCTTTCACTTCCTTGGTTAGGTTTATTCCTAGGTATTTTATTCTTTTTGATGCTATTGTGAATGGAATTGTTTTCCTGATTTCTCTTTCTATTAGTTCATTGTTAGTGTATAGGAAAGCCACAGATTTCTGTGTGTTAATTTTGTATCCTGCAACTTTGCTGAATTCTGATATTACTTCTAGTAATTTTGGAGTGGAGTCTTTAGGGTTTTTTATGTACGATATCATGTCATCTGCAAATAGTGACAGTTTAACTTCTTCTTTTACCAGCCTGGATTCCTTGTATTTCTTTGTTTTGTCTAATTGCCGTGGCTAGGACCTCCAGTACTATGTTGAATAACAGTGGGGAGAGTGGATTTCCCGGTCCTGTTCCCGATCTTAGAGGAAAAGCTTTCAGCTTCTCGCTGTTCAGTATAATGTTGGCTGTAGGTTTATCATATATGGCCTTTATTATGTTGAGGTACTTGCCCTCTATGCCCATTTTGTTGAGAGTTTTTATCAAGAATGGATGTTGAATTTTGTCGAATGCTTTTTCAGCATCTATGGAGATGATCATGTGGTTTTTGTCTTTCTTTTTGTTGATGTGGTAGATGGTGTTGATGGATTTTCGAATGTTGTACCATCCTTGCATCCCTGGGATGAATCCCACTTGGTCATGGTGTATGATCCTTTCGATGTATTTTTTAATTCGGTTTGCTGATATTTTGTTGAGTATTTTTGCATCTATGTTCATGAGGGATATTGGTCTGTAGTTTTCTTTTTTGGTGTGGTCTTTGCCTGGTTTTGGTACTAGGGTGATGTTGGCTTCGTAGAATGAGTTTGGGAGTAGTCCCTCCTCTGGTATTTTTTGGAAAACTTTAAGGAGAATGGGTATTATGTCTTCTCTGTATGTCTGATAAAATTCTGAGGTAAATCCATCTACCGGGGGTTTTGTTCTTTGGTAGTTTTTTGATTACCACTTCAATTTCATTGCTGGTAATTGGTCTGCTTAGATTTTCTGTTTCTTTCTGGGTGAGTCTTGGAAGGTTGTATTTTTCTAGGAAGTTGTCCATTTCTCCTAGGTTTTCCAGCTTGTTAGCATATAGGTTTTCATAGTATTCTCTAATAATTCTTTGTATTTCTGTGGGGTCCGTCGTGATTTTTCCTTTCTTGTTTCTGATTCTGTTGATGTGTGTTGATTCTCTTTTTCTCTTAATAAGTCTGGCTAGAGGCTTATCTATTTTGTTTATTCTCTCGAAGAACCAGCTCTTGGTTTCATTGATTTTTTTCTATTGTTTTATTCTTCTCAATTTTATTTATTTCTTCTCTGATCTTTATTATGTCCCTCCTCCTGACCTTAGGCCTCATCTGTTCTTCTTTTTCCAGTTTCGATAATTGTGACATTAGACTATTCATTTGGGATTGTTCTTCCTTCTTTAAATATGCCTGGATTGCTATATACTTTCCTCTTAAGACTGCTTTTGCTCTATCCCACAGTAGTTGGGACTTTGTGTTGTTGTTGTCATTTGTTTCCATATATTGCTGGATCTCCATTTTAATTTGGTCGTAGATCCATTGATTATTTAGGAGCATGTTGTTAAGCCTCCATGTGTTTGTGAGCCTTTTTGCTTTCTTTGTACAATTTATTTCTAGTTTTATACCTTTGTGGTCTGAAAAGTTGGTTGGTAGGATTTCAGTCTTTTAGAATTTACTGAGGCTCTTTTTGTGGCCTAGTATGTGGTCTATTCTGGAAAATGTTCTATGTGCAGTTGAGAAGAATGTGTATCCTGTTTCTTTTGGATGTAGAGTTCTATAGATGTCTTTTAGGTCCATCTGTTCTAGTGTGTTGTTCAGGGCCTCTGTGTCCTTACTTATTTTCTGTCTGGTGGATCTGTCCTTTGGAGTGAGTGGTGTGTTGAAGTCTCCCCAAAATGAATGCATTGCATTCTATTTCCTCCTTTAATTCTGTTAGTATTTGTTTCACATATATTGGTGCTCCTGTATTGGGTGCATATATGTATATAATGGTTGTACCCTCTTGTTGGACTGAGCCCTTTATCATTATGTAATGTCCTTCTTTGTCTCTTGTTACTTTCTTTGTTTTGAAGTCTATTTTGTCGGATACTAGTATTGCAACACCTGCTTTTTTCTCGCTGTTGTTTGCATGAAATATCTTTTTCCATCCCTTGACTTTTAATCTGTGCATGTGTTTGGGTTTGAGGTGAGTCTCTTGTAAGCAGCATATAGATGGGTCTTGCTTTTTTATCCATTCTATTACTCTGTGTCTTTTGATTGGTACATTCAGTTCATTTACATTTAGGGTGTTTATTGAAAGATATGTACTTATTGACATTGCAGGCTTTAAGTTTGTGGTTACCAAAGGTTCAAGATTAGCTTTTTTACTAACTTACTGTCTAATTTAACTCACTTATTGAGCTATTATAAATACTGTCTGATGATTCTTTATTTCTCTCCCTTCTTATTCCTCCTCCTCCCTTCTTCATATGTTGGGTGTTTTGTTCTGTGCTCTTTTTAGGAGTGTTCCTATCTAAAACAGTCCCTCTAAGATACCCTGTAGAGGTGGTTTGTGGGAGGCAAATTCCGTCAACTTTTGCTTGTCTGGGAATTGTTTAATCCGTCCTTCATATTTAAATGATAATCGTGCTGGATACAGTATTCTTGGTTCAAGGCCCTTCTGTTTCATTGCATTAAGTATATCATGCCATTCTCTTCTGGCCTGTAAGGTTTCTGTTGAGAAGTCTGATGACAGCCTGATGGGTTTTCCTTTGTAGGTGACCTTTTTTTCTCTCTGGCTGCCTTTAATACTCTGTCCTTGTCTTTGATCTTTACCATTTTAATTATTATGTGTCTTGGTGTTGCCCTCCTTGGATCCCTTATCATGGGAGTTCTGTGTGTTTCTGTGGTCTGAGAGGCCGTTTCCTCCCCTAGTTTGGGGAAGTTTTCAGCAATTATTTCTTCAATGACACTTTCCCTTTTTCTCTCTCTTCTTCTTCTGGTACTCCTGTGATGTGAATATTGTTCATTTTGGATTGGTCACACAGTTCTCTTAATATTCTTTCATTCCTGGAGATCCTTTTACCTCTCTCTGCGTCAGCTTCTCTGCATTCCTGTTCTCTGTTTTCTATTCCATTAATGGTCTCTTGCATCTCGTCCATTCTGCTTTGAAGTTCTTCCAGAGATTGTTTTATATCTGTATTCTCCCTCCTTAGGTCTTGCATATTTCTGTGCAAGTCCATCAGCATGGTTATGACTTTTTTTTGAATTCTTTTTCAGGAATATTGGTTAAATCTACCTCCCCAGATTCCTTCTCAG
Source organism: Manis pentadactyla (assembly GCF_030020395.1). Taxonomy (NCBI): domain Eukaryota; kingdom Metazoa; phylum Chordata; class Mammalia; order Pholidota; family Manidae; genus Manis; species Manis pentadactyla. Next base: position 101,420,597 of record NC_080038.1, on the reverse strand, counting down.
GAGAGGATGTCGAAGGTGTCTGGGTTAGCCTGGTCTGGGTCAAATTTTTTGCCTTTTCATGTTGATAGATGCAGTGGTATGCTGTTGACTCGTCTGTCAGCTGGGAGGCCCAAGACCTTTTCCACTTGCTACTGGCCTTTCTTTACTGGGACAACCGCGACCCCTAGCGGCTTGTTTTGGGCAATTGCGCATAGACTGGGTCTGTTTCTTGCCCTACCGCTATGGAGGAAGCTCCCTTGCTGTAGGCGTGGCTAGCCTCAGGCTGCTGCTCTTCTATGGCTTGACGCCAGAGTGGGAACAGCCGGGGGTGCTGTTTATCACCATGAGGGGTCTCAGAGCTGCTGCCCAGGGGGTTAGGGTGCCCGGAGTTCCCCAGGATTTCCATCTGCTGGGCTAAGTGTCCCGGGACACTTCTGTCCAGCTGTGGGGTCCCTGTCCCTAGAAGACTTTCAAAAAGCACTTGCTTTTCTTTGTTCCAGGGGCACCGACTGCGCGGACCCACTCACAGGTCTTACTGTCCTGTTTCCCTAGTATCCAGCACCCCACGCACGCACTGTGTCTGCGTTCTGGTGTGGATGGCTAGGGCTGGCTATTTAACAGTCCTGGGCTCCCTCTCCCTCCCTGCTCCAAATCCTCTCCTCCCGCCAGGAGCTGGGGTGATGGGCACTCGGGTTCTGCCGGGCCGGGGCTTGTATCTTACCCCCTTCGCGAGGCGCTGGGTTCTCGCGGGTGTGGATGTGGTCTGGCTGTTGTCCTGTATCTTCTGGTGTCTCTTTTAGGGATAGTTGTATTTGTTGTATTTTCAAAAATATATATGTTTTTGGGAGGAGATTCCCACTGTCCTACTCACGCCACCATCTTGGGTGCACCGCTCCCATTCTTCATTTTATAGATGAGAAAACTGCAGCTCAGGGAGGAAATATGACTTTTTCAAGGTCACTTGTCCATCTGGGAATGGAACCCTTTATCTCGAATCAGTCCCATGCACTTTCTACTACAGTACATACCTCTGTCTGCCTCTAACCCCATAATTTTAGTTTTAAAAAACAGTCCTATCCTCTCCCGAGTGGGCTAAGTATTAATTTGTGAAAATGGTTATGAAATATGCTGCGGGCAAAGCAGTTTGGTAATAATACTAAGAAATGGTATTGGATTACTTTGTGGCTTTCCAATAGTGGCTGTGTTTCATTTCAGAAGTGCCTTCCTTTCAGAAGTAGGGAAAATATTTCATTTCAGTGTGTGTGTCTGTTAACAAACACAGTAAAGCATGTTAGGGCCAAGCATACTGGGCTGATAACATGTATCACAAGTAAGTCATGAGTCCACCGGGTCAGGTTAAAGTCCTGTTATTCACCAACATGCAAAGTAATTTCACAGGTTAAAAAAAAGACAGAAGATGTCACAGAGCAAGGGTGTAGACACACACACGCGTGTGGGGTACAGTTTGATTAGTTAATTATGCGAGTGCCATTTGCCTATGACTCTGCCCATGGAAATACAAGAGAAGTGGCAGGTGCAATCCTTATAATCAGAAATCTTAAAATATATACTCTTGAAAGAACCAGAAAATGATTCAGAACCATTACATAAGCAATGAGGGATAGTAAGACTGTATGAAGCAGGGCCTGTGAGATTCAGAATAAGAGAAAAAGCACTGTGAGGTAGAGTTCATCTTTAAAAACAACACAGAGACTGTATTATCTAAGATCCTGTGGTCTTTCTTCCTGCTTTTTGTGGCAAGGCTCACAGTGTATTGATATATCATTAAGCATAGTTAATTTTATTTGCATTCCAACTGAAAGCCATCAACCCCAGGAGACAGTTTTCTAAGGTTTTAAAATAATTCTGGAAAGATAATAAGGTCTGCTAGTCACGTTTGATCTTCTAGGCAGAAGCACAGTATTTGAGTACCCTTTGTCTCCCTTCAGAAGTGGGAGTAGGGATGTTACCCTGCCACTGTGGAATGTTTCACAAGGTTTCATCAAAGTTTCAGAATATCAGTTTCTTCGTGGCTTATCACTTTAGGCCTCTGAACAAACTAGAAGGGATATGTTCTGTTTTGTTTGCTCTAAACAGCTTATATCTCCGGATTGTCTCTTTCCTGTCAACTGCCACTAGAGAGAGACCGATGAACTGCATTTGATTTGTGGTTTGAATTTTAAGCAACATTAAGGGATTGTCGTTGAAACTGCTTAGCCCTCTCAGGTATAATCCTACAAACCCCACCTCTGAGTAATGCCCATTAAAGGTGATGGACACTGTCTGATGAGGGCAGTTCAGCTAAGTGAGCAGCCCGTCATGTATAACCTAGAGAGGTTATACAGAATATTTCAAATGCCTTCTATATCTGTGGGAAATTAGGTCTTTATAACAGCTGCAAAGTAGAGCCTTCCATTTGACACATGCAAAACACTAACCACACTTCTTTAAAAAGGTGTTAGGGAAGGAATTCTGCACTAGAATATTAGGTTTGCTATAATAACTATAGGGACTTTAAAAATAGATTTTGGAGTAGAAATTTAGTTCAGAGTGGTACATTTTCTGCATGTATTAATCTCAGAGAATTTCCTTGAGCAGTGTGTGCAGGTAAATGAAAAATGTTATTGACTTTATTTTAAATATGACATAAGGACCAGAGAAGTTTTTCTCAAAACAAGGGCTGCCTGCAATAGAATCACCTGGAGAGTTTGCTGCTAATGCCGATTCCTGGGCCCCACACCAGTCCTGCTGAGTCAGATTCTCTGAAGTTGGGGCCCACAGATCAGATCTTTGTTAAAAACAAACAAACCTACAAAACTGACCAGGTGTCTCTGATACATTCTAAAGTTTGGAAACACTGGAAGTTGGAGAGTAATTACTTAGGAGTGAGATTTTTCTAGAAGGGATCAGCAGAAGGGTAGTGTGCATAGGGAGTGGTAGTCAAATTTCTGATGGCTTTTTACCTCATTTTGCATCCCAATGTTTATAAGGATGAAAATGCTAAGTGTTTAATAAATGTGGACTATATACATTGTGGGATATCCATGCAACAATGTTTAACTGTCTAAAATGAAAATGGTTTTATCGAATGATACATAAATGTAACATTCATTCCATATTGTTCATTGAGAAAAACAAGTCACAAAACATTATGTGCATTGCAATTGCATTTGGAAATACTAGGCAAGGAAAACTATCTGGAGGGATATATAAAAGGAATTAATGGCATAAGATTATAGGTACTTTCTATAGTCTTTGTGCTTATTGTGTTTTCTCAATTTTTAATAATGAACATTTACTACAAAAGTAATACCAAATTTGTTATAACAAGAAGAAAGTATTCACTTCTTAGGGCATGGTATAATTCTTAACATCTTAATTGAAGGAACCTCTTTGGATCCATACTATTTAGTGCCTCAGGCATTACTGTTATTCAAATAAAAAGTGGTTATTTGTTACATAATAACATAACTTTACAAAATATAAATCTATGGAAAAAGTTGTGCATAAATTGAAGTTTGGTCACTGAATGCTATTTTTAGTGGAATAGAGGAAAATGCTATTTTTGCTTTAGCCCACCTTACCTTCATTGACAAGTATCACTTTCCAACATTGCATATACCTACTTTAAATATTCTTATTGCACACCAAAATAAATTAAAATATTAAGTTTTAAACAGGTTTTTAAAAGTGAGAGGTGGAGATCTAGCCTCTAGAGGTTCAGTGTCCAAAATGGTAGTTACTAGCAGCATGGAAGCTATTGAGCACTTGATACATGGCTAGTTTGATTTCTCAAGTGCTGGCAGTATAAAATACACACTGTCTTTTAAAGACTTACTAGGAAAAAGGAATGTAAAATTTTGCAATAATATTTATATTGCTTACTTATTGAAATAATTTTTTGCATGTATTGTATTAAACAAAATATATTATTTAAACTTTACCTAAAATACTTTTAGTTTAAACACTGAACTGAAAGTATAGTGTTGTAAAAATGGAACTAAATTTTTCAGGGAGAAGTTGTCAAAGTTTACAGAAGACTTGACCAAAAAAGTAAATCAGGCAGGAGTCAGTAGGTCCCACTAATTGCCCTGCTTTTTCTTTTTTTTCTTTTTTTTTTTTTTTTTAAATAATTATTTTTTATTGAAGGGTAGTTGACACACAGTATTACATTACATTAGTTTCAAGTGTACAACACAGTGGTAGAACATTTATATACATAATTCTAGGTTCCAGCTATCACCCTACCAAGCTGTTACAATATCTTGACTATATTCCTTATGCTATACATTACATCCCGGTTACTTATTTATTTTACCATTGGAAGTCTGTCCTTTTTTTTTTTTTTTGTGAGGGCATCTCTCATATTTATTGATCAAATGGTTGTTAACGACAATAAAATTCTGTATAGGGGAGTCAATGCTCAATGCACAATCATTAATCCACCCCAAGCCTAATTTTCGTCAGTCTCCGATCTTCTGAGGCATAACAAACAAGTTCTTACATGGAGAACAAATTCTTACATAATGAATAAGTTACATAGTGAACAGTACAAGGGCAGGCATCACAGAAACTTTCGGTTTTGCTCATGCATTATGAACTCTAAACAGTCAGTTCAAATATGAATACTCATTTGGTTTTTATACTTGATTTATATGTGGATACCACATTTCTCTCTTTATTATTATTATTTTTAATAAAATGCTGAAGTGGTAGGTAGATACAAAATAAAGGTAGAAAACATAGTTTAGTGTTGTAAGAGAGCAAATGTAGATGATCAGGTGTGTGCCTGTAGACTATGTGTTAATCCAAGCTAGACCAGGGCAATAAAACATCCACGTATGCAGAAGATTTCTCTCAGAACAGGGGGGGTGAGGTTCTAAGCCTCACCTCTGTTGATCCCCAATTTCTCACCTGATGGCCCCCCTGCGACTGTGCCTGTCTTAGGTTGTTCCTCCCTTGAGTAATCTTATCCGTCTCTGGCTAACCAGTCATCTTCCGGGGCCATACAGGGAAATGTGAAGTTGGTAAGTGAGAGGGAAGCCTTATTGTTTGAAAAGGTTAGCTTTTTACTTCTTTGCATATTTATGCCCTGTGGCTTCTATGCCCAGCATTTGTCTTGAGGTATCTTTACCACTTGGAGGAGTTATGATACTCGGTAAATTTGATATGAGGCATGAATTCTATTTAAGGGTTGTAATTAGGAAGGAAGAAGAAAAGCTATAGAAGTAGCAGGCGGAAGAAAACATGGGAAGATTGATTATTTCTTTGACATATCTTCTTGTAGAGTAACTTCAGCATATATAGGTTTTAAGCTACTACTTAAATTGCGCACACACATTAACATAATAGGAGTATAGTTACATAACCAAAGCATATCTGTAATTACCAGCCATCTCCAGTGAAACCAAGAAAACCATTAAGGCACCTTAGGCATTTGTGAAAACTTATCTATGATATGGTGGATATTGTCCAACTGAACTTGAACAGTCTGAGAGAAATCAGACAAATTAAAACAACCCATTCCTGGGGACTGTTCACATGCCATATGTTCTTTTAACAGTAAATAGTCTGTAGTTGTAAGAGTTTGGAGCGCTACAATTTGCACTTCTCCAAATTCTTGGTTGAGTTCCAACAGTATAGATCCAGTCAAATTTGTTGTTTTACTGTATGCACAGGCCAGCTTAGATATCTCCTTCCTCATTCCCATGGCAAGTCCAGGAACTGGTGGGATGAGTGCATCTACAGCTGTAGCAGTGCGTGGATCTTTGTTGGGGTTTTTTGATGATCATCTTCTGGCATGAGTCTTCCAGAGAGTGCAGATGTTGGAAGTTCTTTTTCATATCGTATCTTAGTTCATTTTCGGGGTAGCCCAATTAGGCTTTGATCCTCTGTATAAACACAAACAGACCCTTTGCCTACACTTTAATACGCCCTTTATACCCTTGTGTAGAACTCGTTGGAGGTTACCACACAGGAACTGCCCTTTTTTTTTTTTTTGCTTTGTTTTTGGTATCACTAATCTACACTTACATGACGAATATTATGTTTACTAGGCTCTCCCCTATACCAGGTCTCCCCTATAAACCCCTTTACAGTCACTGTCCATCAGCATAGCAAAATGTTGTAGAATCACTACTTGCCTTCTCTGTGTTGTACAGCCCTCCCTTTTCTCCTACCCCCCCATGCATGTTAATCTTAATACACCCCTACTTCTCCCCCCCTTATCCCTCCCTACCCACCCATCCTCCCCAGTCCCTTTCCCTTTGGTACCTGTTAGTCCATTGTTGAGTTCTGTGATTCTGCTGCTGTTTTGTTCCTTCAGTTTTTCCTTTGTTCTTATATTCCACAGATAAGTGAAATCATTTGGTATTTCTCTTTCTCCGCTTGGCTTGTTTCACTGAGCATAATACCCTCCAGCTCCATCCATGTTGCTGCAAATGATTGGATTTGCCCTTTTCTTATGGCTGAGTAGTATTCCATTGTGTATATGTACCACATCTTCTTTATCCATTCATCTATCGATGGACATTTAGGTTGCTTCCAATTCTTGGCTATTGTAAATAGTGCTGTGATAAACATAGGGGTGCACTGATCTTTCTCATACTTGATTGCTCCATTCTTAGGGTAAATTCCTAGGAGTGGAATTCCTGGGTCAAATGGTAAGTCTGTTTTGAGCATTTTGATATACCTCCATACTGCTTTCCACAATGGTTGAACAAGTTTACATTCCCACCAGCAGTGTAGGAGGGTTCCCCTTTCTCCACAGCCTCGCCAACATTTGTTGTTGTTTGTCTTTTGGATGGCAGCCATCCTTACTGGTGTGAGGTGATACCTCATTGTAGTTTTAATTTGCATTTCTCTGATAATTAGTGATGTGGAGCATCTTTTCATGTGTCTGTTGGCCATCTGTATTTCTTTTTTGGAGAACTGTCTGTTCAGTTCCTCTGCCCATTTTTTAATTGGGTTATTTGTTTTTTGTTTGTTGAGGCGTGTGAGCTCCTTATATATTCTGGACGTCAAGCCTTTATCGGATGTGTCATTTTCAAATATATTCTCCCATACTGTAGGGATCCTTCTTGTTCTTTTGATGGTGTCTTTTGCTGTACAGAAGCTTTTCAGCTTAATATAGTCCCACTTTCTCATTTTTGCTGTTGTTTTCCTTGCCCGGGGAGATATGTTCAAGAAGAGGTCACTCATGTTTATGTCTAAGAGGTTTTCGCCTATGTTTTCTTCCAAGAGTTTAATGGTTTCATGACTTACATTCAGGTCTTTGATCCATTTTGAGTTTACTTTTGTATATGGGGTTAGACAATGGTCCAGTTTCATTCTCCTACATGTAGCTGTCCAGTTTTGCCAGCACCACCTGTTGAAGAGACTGTCATTTCGCCATTGTATGTCCATGGCTCCTTTATCAAATATTAATTGACCATATATGTCTGGGTTAATGTCTGGATTCTCTAGTCTGTTCCATTGGTCTGTGGCTATGCTCTTGTGCCAGTACCAAATTGTCTTGATTACTATGGCTTTATAGTAGAGCTTGAAGTTGGGGAGTGAGATCCCCCCTACTTTATTCTTCTTTCTCAGGATTGCTTTGGCTATTCGGGGTCATTGGTGTTTCCATATGAATTTTTGAATTATTTGTTCCAGTTCATTGAAGAATGTTGCTGGTAGTTTCATAGGGATTGCATCAAATCTGTATATTGCTTTGGGCAGGATGGCCATTTTAACGATATTAATTCTTTCTAGCCGCGAGCATGGGATGAGTTTCCATCTGTTAGTGTCCCCTTTAATTTCTCTTAAGAGTGACTTGTAGTTTTCAGAGTATAAGTCTTTCACTTCTTTGGTTAGGTTTATTCCTAGGTATTTTATTTTTTTTGATGCAATTGTGAATGGAGTTGTTTTCCTGATTTCTCTTTCTGTTGGTTCATTGTTAGTATATAGGAAAGCCACAGATTTCTGTGTGTTGATTTTGTATCCTGCAACTTTGCTGTATTCCGATATCAGTTCTAGTAGTTTTGGGGTGGATTCTTTAGGGTTTTTTATGTACAGTATCATGTCATCTATTAATAGTGACAGATTAACTTCTTCTTTACCAATCTGGATTCCTTGTATTTCTTTATTTTGTCTGATTGCCATGGCTAGGACCTCCAGTACTATGTTAAATAACAGTGGAGAGAGTGGGCATCCCTGTCTAGTTCCCCATCTCAGCGGAAATGCTTTCAGCTTCTCGCTGTTCAATATAATGTTGGCTGTGGGTTTTTCATAAATGGCCTTTATTATGTTGAGGTACTTGCCCTCTATTCCCATTTTGCTGAGAGTTTTTAACATGAATGGATGTTGAACTTTGTCAAATGCTTTTTCAGCATCTATGGAGATGATCATGTGGTTTTTGTCTTTCTTTTTGTTGATGTGGTGGATGATGTTGTTGGCCTTTCGAATGTTGTACCATCCTTGCATCCCTGGGATGAATCCCACTTGGTCATGGTGTATGATCCTTTTGATGTATTTTTGAATTCGGTTTGCTAATATTTTCTTGAGTATTTTTGCATCTACGTTCATCAGACATATTGGTCTGTTGTTTTCTTTTTTGGTGGGGTCTTTGCCTGGTTTTGGTATTAGGGTGATGTTAGCTTCATAGAATGAGTTTGGGAGTATCCCCTCCTCCTCTATTTTTTGGAAAACTTTAAGGAGAATGGGTATTATGTCTTCCCTGTATGTCTGATAAAATTCCGAGGTAAATCCATCTGGCCCGGGGGTTTTGTTCTTTGGTAGTTTTTTGATTACCGCTTCAATTTCGTTGCTGGTAATTGGTCTGTTTAGATTTTCTGTTTCTTCCTGGGTCAATCTTGGAAGGTTATATTTTTCTAGGAAGTTGTCCATTTCTCCTAGGTTTCCCAGCTTGTTAGCATATAGGTTTTCATAGTATTCTCCAATAATTCTTTGCATTTCCGTGGGGTCCGTCGTGATTTTTCCTTTCTCGTTTCTGATACTGTTGATTTGTGTTGACTCTCTTTTCTTCTTAATAAGTCTGGCTAGAGGCTTATCTATTTTATTTATTTTCTCGAAGAACCAGCTCTTGGTTTCATTGATTTTTGCTATTGTTTTATTCTTCTCAATTTTATTTATTTCTTCTCTGATCTTTATTATGTCCCTCCTTCTGCTGACCTTAGGCCTCATCTGTTCTTCTTTTTCCAATTTCGATAATTGTGACATTAGACCATTCATTTGGGATTGCTCTTCCTTTTTTAAATATGCTTGGATTGCTATATACTTTCCTCTTAAGACTGCTTTTGCTGTGTCCCACAGAAGTTGAGGCTTAGTGTTGTTGTTGTCATTTGTTTCCATATATTGCTGGATCTCCATTTTGATTTGGTCATTGATCCATTGATTATTTAGGAGCGTGTTGTTAAGCCTCCATGTGTTTGTGAGCCTCTTTGCTTTCTTTGTACAGTTTATTTCTAGTTTTATGCCTTTGTGGTCTGAAAAGTTGGTTGGTAGGATTTCAATCTTTTGGAATTTTCTGAGGCTCTTTTTGTGGCCTAGTATGTGGTCTATTCTGGAGAATGTTCCATGTGCACTTGAGTAGAATGTATATCCCGCTGCTTTTGGATGTAGAGTTCTATAGATGTCTATTAGGTCCATCTGCTCTACTGTGTTGTTCAGTGCTTCCGTGTCCTTACTTATTTTCTGCCCAGTGGATCTATCCTTTGGGGTGAGTGGTGTGTTGAAGTCTCCTAGAATGAATGCATTGCAGTCTATATCCCCCTTTAGTTCTGTTAGTATTTGTTTCACATATGCTGGTGCTCCTGTGTTGGGTGCATATATATTTAGAATGGTTATATCCTCTTGTTTGACTGAGCCCTTTATCATTATGTAGTGTCCTTCTTTATCTCTTGTTACTTTCTTTGTTTTGAAGTCTATTTTGTCTGATATTAGTACTGCAACCCCTGCTTTCTTCTCACTGTTGTTTGCTTGAAATATGTTTTTCCATCCCTTGACTTTTAGTCTGTACATGTCTTTGGGTTTGAGGTGAGTTTCTTGTAAGCAGCATATAGATGGGTCTTGCTTTTTTATCCATTCTGTTACTCTGTGTCTTTTGATTGGTGCATTCAACCCATTAACATTTAGGGTGACTATTGAAAGATATGTACTTATTGCCATTGCAGGCTTTAAATTCGTGGTTACCAAAGGTTCAGGGTTAGCCTCTTTAGTATCTTACTGCCTAACTTAGCTCGCTTATTGAGCTGTTATATACACTATCTGGATATTCTTTTCTTCTCTCCCTTCTTGTTCCTCCTCCTCGATTCTTCATATGTTGGGTGTTTTGTGCTGTGCTCTTTCTAGGAGTGCTCCCATCTAGAGCAGTCCCTGTAAGATGTTCTGTAGAGGTGGTTTGTGGAAAGCAAATTCCCTCAGCTTTTGTTTGTCTGGGAATTGTTTAATCCCACCATCATATTTGAATGATAGTCGTGCTGGATACAGTATCCTTGGTTCAAGGCCCTTCTGTTTCATTGTATTAAATATATCATGCCATTCTCTTCTGGCCTGTAGGGTTTCTGTTGAGAAATCTGACGTTAGCCTGATGGGTTTCCCTTTATAGGTGACCTTTTTCTCTCTAGCTGCCTTTAACACTCTTTCCTTGTCCTTGATCTTTGCCATTTTTATTATTATGTGTCTTGGTGTTGCCCTTCTTGGATCCTTTCTGTTGGGGGTTCTGTGTATTTCCGAGGTCTGTTCGATTATTTCCTCCCCCAGTTTGGGGAAGTTTTCAGCAATTATTTCTTCTAAGATACTTTCCATCTCTTTTCCTCTCTCTTCTTCTTCTGGGACCCCTATAATACGGATATTGTTCCTTTTGGATTGGTCACACAGTTCTCTTAATATTGTTTCATTCCTGGAGATCCTTTTGTCTCTCTCTATGTCAGCTTCTATGCGTTCCTGTTCTCTGATTTCAATTCCATCAATGGCCTCTTGCATTCTATCCATTCTGCTTATAAACCCTTCCAGAGTTTGTTTCATTTCTGTGATCTCTTTTCTGGCATCTGTGATCTCCCTCCGGACTTCATCCCATTTCTCTTGCGTATTTCTCTGCATCTCTGTCAGCATGTTTATGATTCTTATTTTGAATTCTTTTTCAGGGAGACTGGTTAGGTCTGTCTCCTTCTCTGGTGTTGTCTCTGTGATCTTTGTCTGCCTGTAGCTTTGCCTTTTCATGGTGATAGGAATAGTCTGCAGAACTGGCACGAGTGACGGCTGGAAGGACTTCCTTTCTTGTTGGTTTGTGGCCCTCCTCTCCTGGGAGAACAGCGACCTCTAGTGGCTTGTGCTGCGCAGCTGTGCGCAGACAGGGTTTCTGCTTCCTGCCCGGCTGCTATGGAGTTAATCTCCGCTGTTGCTGTGGGCGTGGCCTGGCTCGGGCAGCTACTCCAAAATGGTGGAGTCGCGTTGGAGCAGGAGCTGCTGGGAGGCTATTTATCTCCGTAAGGGGCCTCCCTGCTCCCTGTAGCCCAGGGGTTAGGGTGCCCAGAGATCCCGGATTCCCTACCTCTGGATTAAGTGACCCGCCCTGCCCCTTTAAGACTTCCAAAAAGCACCCGCCAAAACAAAACAACGCCCACCAGAAAAAAAAGAAAAAAAAATTTTTTTTAATTAAAAAAAAAAAAAAAAGTTGTTGTTCGTTTTTCTTTATTCTCCGGTGACAGCCTCAGGCCTCTGCTCACCGGTCTTTCTGCCCTGTTTCCCTAGTATTGGGGTCCCTGTCCCTTTAAGCCTTCCAAAAAGCGCTCGCCAAAACAAAGCAGCAAAAAAGCAAAAAAAAAAAATGGTCGCGCGCTTTTCTTATGTCCTCTGTCGCCCAGCCTCCAGTGCCTGCTCACTGTTCTTGCTGCCCTGTTTTCCCAGTATCGAGGGCCCTGCACTCTGGCCCGGATGGCTGGGGCTGGGTGTTCGGCAGCCCTGGGCTCCGTCTCCCTCCCGCTCTGCCTGCTCTTCTCCCGCCGGGAGCTGGGGGGACGGGCGCTCGGCTCACGCCGGCCGGGGCTTGTATCTTACCCCCTTCGTGAGGCGCTGGGTTCTCTCAGGTGCGGATGTGGTCTGGATATTGTCCTGTGTCCTCTGGTCTTTATTCTAGGAAGGGTTGTCTTTGTTATATTTTCATAGATATATGTTGTTTTGGGAGGAGATTTCCGCTGCTCTACTCACGCCGCCATCTTCCACCCCTCCTCCTGCTTTTTCTTAGATCTATGTTCTTTGAGACTAAAGCTGGTTAGTACTTTTTCCATGTTCCTGTGTGGATCTCTTCTTAGTCCTTTCCTCCCCACTACATATATTTGATACTGTTGGAGCACTTTTTTCTAAGGAACCTTTGTTGAACCAGGCAGAATACCCATTTTGTTAGTGTGTATTGCAGTGAAGATCACTTACATTCCCAGTTGTTAGTTTCTTTTGTTTTGCTGAACCCCTGTACAGCCCATTGATTTCTTGTCAGACTGCTTTGGAATTGACCCATATCCTCTTGGTCATTAAATGCGTTTTTCACACATGGGCTTTAAGTTATTTCTCAAATTTATTGTTTCTTCCTGTTTTGTCCAAGTATCTGTGTGTGGTGGACCACCTGGTCTCACCAGCACTGACCCCTCTACAGTGTAGTCAGTGACACCCTTTGGTTGGTTTTCAGATATGAAGTCTTATTAAATTTCACACAGTTCTCCCTATCTGGAATACCTGACTAATGATTAAGGGAGAGGACAGGGGTGTCTAGAACAATTTCTTACTAGGCTTTCCACCAGTCTTTTCAGCCCCACCCCAAGCCCTTTCTTTACAGGTTCTTGATTGTTTTCTATATCTGTGTGCTTCAGGAATTGCCTGGGAAGAGTAGACTTGTTCCTTTTTGGTTTCAGAACATGGTTTAAGTTTTCACTTTCTTCAGTATGCTAACATAGTTACTACTCACTTGTTTTCCAACATCCAAAAATTTTGTTGACATTTCCTGTTTACTATTATCTTCTTTCTTGTTTTGTTTCTGCATGTTTGTTTGCTTAATGTCAATTTAGTGGGGTTTTACAGAAGAGATGAAGAAAAAAGGTACGTGTTCAATCTCTCATGTTTAATGGGAAGTTGCAATTTGCATCTAATAACTACATTTCAGTTTCATATCAGTGGCCAAGTTTATCAATACTTTCATATACTAATGGCCAAAACATAAATCGTGTCTTAAATTACCTTATGTTGTGTGCGTATAGAGGTAATCTGTGAATGTGTTCACTGTTTTTCTATTTGTCACATGTGCACTCTGGTCTAAGACTGTCATCTTGTACTTGGAATTGGCAAGTTTGTGCAAATTTTGAGTTTAGAACAAGTTATATAAAGGTTTGGGAATGGCTAATCAATCCAAAGAATTATTTATTTGTTATTCCACGATTTTTATGCTCTTCAGTTTCCTTTCCTATATCCTATGATAAATTCCCCCAAAAGTGAATCAAGATGTTTATGCCGTCTTTAAGAAACAGACAAATTCCTAAGAGGTTCAACAGTAGACAGAAGAGTATAGATTGTACCAGTGTGACTGAGCACTTAGAACCTCTGGTCTAGGGTTCTCAGTTGAATCCTAAAGAAAGCAAGTGGCACTTTGGGAGCTGGACCTCTCTGATCCTTTGACTTTTTCCTAGCTCAATTACTGAAATAGGGTTGGGGGAGGGAAATACGTAAGTGTGGAGATTTGCCTAAGGTCATTTTGTGAATGCTTGATATCTAAAAAGTTGCTTTTAAGTCAACTGCTTTGAAGCCACTTAACTTGAATGCCCTCTCAATTTAAGAGGACTGCAAGCGAAGGTATCACCTTGTCAGTAAAGTCTTATCAAGAACTTAAAAAACATGAAAAGGAAGAGCTAGGAGAAGAAGAAAGTTTGGTCTGTAAACTTTTATTATTAGGAATTACATAATTTTTGAATCCCAAGAATAGAATCACAACACATAGGAAATGTGAACAATAAGATCTTTTTAGGAAGGAAAACCGAAAGGTAGAGACTCGGTATCATTAATACATAAAATCATGAAGGCGGTACAGTATAGAAGAATGTAGGTTCTTTCTCCAAGTCTGTTGATCCCATTCCCTGTCCCAAATATATACTCTCAAATCTCAATAGAATACAATTACAACAAATGGCAAGTTAAATATGGTACTATATTTAGGAAAGATCTGGCTATAAGTCATCAACAAGAATCAATGTTATAACCAAATTAAATCCATGCATTTAACACATTTTTATCGAGTCTCTACTCTAGCTATGCATTAAGTTAGGCCAGGTTGGCAATACAAAAATCAATTATATTCTTTGACCTCATGGAATGGATAAACAGGTGAGGCATGTAAACAGCTGAGCACAATGCAGTGTGATACATGTTTGGGTAGGGTTTAAAAAATAGCTACAGGGGTGGTGCAAAGGATGTCAAATGGGTCATGATATCTTAAGAGCAGAATAGAAGCTTCAGCTGGATAATAATGTGTGAGTGGAATTTTTGCAGGAAGAGAATATAAGGAAGGACAATTAATGGGAAATGAACAGTATTTATAAACACATGAACATGGAAAATAACATCAAAGAGTACTACTACTAGTAGTTCTCATGGGCTGCTACATTTAAGGGACCAAGTAGTATGTGAGTTTTCTATTGCTGAGTAACAAAATAACAGAAAGTTAACAGCTTAAAACAGCACCAAGTTATTATATCACAGTTTCTATAGGGCAGAAGTCTGGATACAGCCTAACTGGGTTCTCTGCTCAGGGTCTCACAAAGCTGTTATCAAGTTGTTGACCAGATGCATTCTTATCTGAACCTCAGGGACGTTTTCCAAGCTCAGATTGTTAACAAAATTAATCCCATTGTGGCTGTAGAATTCATGATAATTTGATTCTTCAGAGCCATCAACAATGAGTCTCAGTTTATCACTTTAGGGAGGACTACATCCTCCTTTAAAAGACTCACCTGATTAGGTCAGCTCCATCCAAAACACTATTGATTAATTCAAGGACAGCTGATTAGGGACCAAAATTATATATGCAAAATTCCTTCACCTTTGCCATATGATGTAACATAGTAATTGGAGTGGTATCTCTCACTTTCCCTGTATTTTATTTGTGAGAAGCAGATTACAGCTTCTACCCACAGTCAAGGGAAAGGGATTACAAGGAGATTTTGCCAGTGCATGATTCATGGGAAGTCACTGCAGGATGTGTCTGTCACAAGTGTGAAGACTAGACATTAGAGGATATATATATCATGTTAAAGAGTTTGAATTTTAATATTTAACTAGTAGAGGAAGCTACTGATAGAGTATTTGAACCAAGGAAATAATACCGTCCCTGCGTACAGGTAACTTATGAGTTGGCAAACACCTCAAGGCGAAATTGCCTATGGAATTTCTATCTTAACTCTTTCTTGGATCATGACCCTTGAGTCCACCTTGGGAGCCCCAAACTCCAATTTCTCCCTCCCTGCTACAGTGAGACTGCTGCAAGCCACGGACTGAGGTTTCCCCTCTGGTTCTCTTCTCTACATTGTTAATAGGTGAATATCCAGGATAAAAGCAGAGATGAATGTGGAGCTCCCCTCAGTGTAATTTTGTTCTACCCAGAATTTTGGCCCTTTGAGTTATGGTTCCCTTGATTGACATCTGATGCCTTCTTATCATATATTTAGAATTTTTGTACAGCTTTTATAGTTCTCAGTCTAACGTGGGGTACTCCAACATAACCAGAAGCAGAAAACAGTCTTGGAATTTTTAAAGTCTGCTAAGTTGGTGAACCAGTTGTGTTAAACCAATGTCTTAGCTTGGTCTCTTACCTTGAGTTACATTCCCAGGATGGTATCCTTTTTTGCTTTCACAGACCCATCCTTGTTTTCAGGGAGGAATATTGATTGGCCCCTTAGCTTTGAAAACCCTAGCAGGCCATTATTATATACTTCCTAGTAGAGGGAACATGATTTTAATGGCAGAAAACACAAAATTATTTAACAGTGTTCTGACTTGTCTATAGGAGAGAATCATATATAAGCTCTTACAATGACTGACCAAAAACCACAACGTCATAGAATATTGGGGTTCTGCTAAAATGAGGGTGGCAAGGTTTTCATTAGCAGTGGGTAGTTCCGAATAGATCCACTCCCAACTAATGGCGTGGCCAGAGCCTTCTGATAGTGATCCAGTGGCATTCTCTTTATAATAGAGATCTAACGGGTTACTAAGAAGAAACAAACCAAACTCCAGATATTAAGAATTTTGACAGATTCTTGGAAGGCACAAAGGCAGCAATATAAATAGCTTTCTGTGTGATTGTTGACCCGCTCTTGGGTCTCATTGAGAGCTTTCAAAAATAATTTGCAGTGAGACTTTTCACATACCTTTCATCACAAACCTTGTAATATCTTTTTGTTTGTCACATTGTATAATTATATTTCAAGGCATGGTTAGTCCTGAAAGATTCTTCTTGGGTTTTAACCTTGAATACTCTGCCAAGCAATGATGTAATAATGATATTTTCTTTGTGCTCATATTCATGAAAATTTATTTAAAAATGATTTTTCAAAGACTGAATACCACCAGTTCACTTTATAAAGCTTTATTCAGAATGTAGGTTTGAAAGAAACAAAGTTAATCATTCCTTCTATCAAGACTTTCAGTATATACCTGAAAAGATGCTCCAAATCACATTTTGCTGGTTCACCTTGTTGGTTTATACCTATTCTTTATATCTGCTACAATTTAAGATGCTCCCTTAATAAACGTAAATGTTTTTCCCTCAAATATTTGCTTCCTGACTAAAACATTATTTATTTAGTTAGATTAACTGAACAGAACTATGTAACACTTTGCCCATAAATGGAAAATAAATTGAACATGACTAAAAGTTATTTACTAATTTCCCTCCCTCCCTTCTTCCTCTTTCTATACTAAGTTCAAAGGCTAGTACAGAGAATATGATGACTGACCCAAAATTTATTGCCAAATTCAGAGTCAGTTGAATACTATTTGGGAATTGGTCTTATACAGAACATTGTTACAAATTGCCTGGTATCAGTTGACTAGTTATCACCCACTTGCTGAGGGCAACTAACTGAAGCACATTCAGAGCAAAGTACTGAAATAATAAGTGAACTTGGCCCAATATATGAAGAACACAAAAATAGACTGGATCTATTTAGTCTGGGGAAAGACTGAAGGGAAGGTAGGAACATGATTTCATTCTTTAAATACTTGAAGAGCTGTCATGTTGAAGAGGGATTCAACTCATTATAGTAGGTCACAAAGAGTAGAAATAGGATGATCCACAAGGCAGAAGAAGAAAGATTTCAGCTAAATAAAATGACAAACTTTCTAATAGTCATTGAAAAAAAAGCAATATGTTCAGTTTATGAGAAAAGAACTCTTTAAATCTCAGAGTGTTAGTTTTTTCTCAGCTAAGTTAACTAAATAAATAAAATTTTTATGGAAGATAAAAATTATTTGAGAACTAATTATTGAAAGTTCATTAAGTGACATCTGCAGTACAGAAAGAAAATAGAAGTTAACCTAGAATTCTTTACTTAGTGAAAACCTTCTCCAAAAGTGGAGGCAAATAACATTTCAGTAGAAATTTATTTTTGAAAGGAGGTGAAATCAACATGTTTTCAGACAAACAAAATATTTAGGAATTTGGCACCTGCAGACATACTGAAAGAAGTATGAAAGGCAGTTCTTCAGGCAGTAGGAAAATAATCCCAGATGGAAGAATGGGAAGGCAGAAGGAATGAAGAGCACAAGAAAGGATAAATATGTGGGGAAATATAAAGGGATATTTTAAAAGAATATTGGTTGTGTAAAATAATAATAATATCTTGTGACTTTAAAATATAGGTAGAATAAAAAGCATAACAACAATAACGTAAATGACAGGCAAATAAGGATTGAAGTATTTTAAGGTCTTGGCAATATTTGGGAAGTGGTAAAAGTTTTAATTTATAGTGGACTATAATAGGTCAAGAGTGCATGCTGTAATTTCTAGGGTAATCACTAAAAAATACTAGCTATGAAGTTAAAAGAAGAAACAACCACCAGTTAAAAGTTGGAAGAAATGGAATAATAAATAATGACAATTTTAAAAACACTCATTTACTCCAAAAGAAAGGAGGGAAGATAGGGATAAAAAAACAGGATGAATTGATTATTTAAACCAAAATATATCATAATTGCATTAAATGTAAGTGAACTAACCACTCCAATTAAATAATAAACATTGTCAAACTGTTTTTAAAAACCTACAAATTGTTTACAAGAAGTACAACTTGAAGATGATAGAAAGATTGAAAGTGAAGGTCCAGAAAAAATATACCATGTAAATACTAGTTAAAATAAAGCTGGTATAGGTATACTAATACCAGGCCAAGTCAACTGTAAGGCAAGTACATTACTACTAAAGATAAAGGGATATTTCATAATGATAAAAAGGAGGTCAACTCAACAGAACAAACAAAGAAACTCTTAAATTTTAATTAACCTGTTATCCTCAACAGGTATAAAGCAAAAATTGACAGAAATAAAACCACATCATAGTTTAAAACTTTGACATACCTCTCTCAGTTACTGATAAAAGAGAGAAAAAAATCAGGTAGTCCACAGAACATCTGAGTGAAAAAGGTGGTAGTTTGAGCCACCATTTTTAATTGACATATACAGTAAACCACACCTGACAACTACAGAGTGCATCCCCTTTTTATCAAATGCACATTAGTGTTTACCAAGATCTTATGCTGGGGCATAAGGGAAGGCTTAGTGAATTTCTAAGGACTGAAATCATGAGCATGTTCTTTAACACAGTGGAATTAAACTAGAAAATCCCCAAATATTTGGAAATAAAGTGAAATATTTTTAAATGAAACAGATTTTTTTAATATGAAATTTTAGAACTTCAAAATAAGGCTAAAGCAGTACCTAGAAGGCAATTTACAGCCTTAAAAGCACACCTATTAGCAAAGAAGAAAGAATAAAATCAGTGCCCTAGTTATCCATCTCAAGATACTCAAAGAAGAGTAGAAATAAGGAAATTTATAAATGATAAGTGGTGGAGTAAATGAACTAGAAAATAAGTATAAAATAAAACCAATAAAGGTTGCTTACCTAAACAGATTAATAAAATTTATAAACCTCTATCAAAGCTGATCAAGAAAGGAAATATATTACCCAAGAATGATGTGCCTTGTAGATAATTAAAAGCATTGTTAAAGTATTACAGAGAACTTTATGCCCCAAATTTTGAAAATTTAGATAAAATGTACAAATTCCTTGAGAAGCACAATCTAACAAAACTCACAAGAAATTGAAAAATGAATTTCCATATACTTATTTTAAAACAATAAACCATAATTTAAAAGTTTACTTAAAAGTAAAAAAGACTCAGGTGGTAATTCTTCTAAGCATTTAAGGAAGAAATAATATCACTCTTATACAAACTCAGGAAACTGAAAAAGAAACATTTGTAAATTTCTTTAATGCTGTTGGTATAATCTTGACATGGAAACCTGACATTAGAATAATAAAAGCCATTTTTATAGTAAACATAAACAAAATAACAGCAAATTAATTCTAGCAATATATTAATAAAGTATAGTACATCACACCAATTCAGGATTATTCCATAGATGTAAGGTTAGCTTAATATTAAAAAACCAATAAATGTTACTCACTACCATAATGAAATAAAGAGGGCAAAAAGCTTAAATGATTTCAATAGATGAAGAAAAAATTCAATACTGATTCACAATAAGTCTTAGAAAACTAAGAATTGAAGAGATTCTCCTTGATCTAGTAAAGGACAGTTAAAATAAACTGTAGTAAATATTGTTAACAGTGAAATAGGGAATATTTCTTCTGTGATTGGAAATGAGATAATGATGTCCACTTTTCTTTCCCTATTGTGCAGCTAAAGTTTCTGTTAAATTTTATTTAACATTATCCTGCAGGTCTTGATCAAGAAAAATAAAAAAATATAAAAGTTGAGAACGAATAAATAGTATTGCTATTATTTGCAGGCAACATGATTATATGCATAGAATATCTTTTAGGTCTATAGATAAAATTATTAGAATTATGTCAGTTTAGCATGGTCACTGATTTACCAGGAAAATCTACACAATGCAATTGTATCTTAATATACTAGTAACAAATAATTAGAAAATGAATTATTAAGAATATTTATGGTAGCATCAACAACCATCATATGCTTACAAAAAATACTCAAAAGACTTCTGTATAGCAAGCTGTAAAGCATTATTCAGAGTAGATACAGATCTAAATAAATAGAGGGACATACCATGTTCACAATTTGTAAGTCTTGATACTGAAATTATATATATTCTTTGAAAATTGATCTGTAGACAAAAAAATCAGAACCAAAATCCCAGAAGGATTTTGTGACAAACGCTAACTTATTAAATGGATGCATACATGAAAAGGGACAAGAATAAACAAGAAAATGTTGACGAAGGAAAAGTTGGGAAACTTTACAAAATGGGATCATTTTTTATAAAGATATGGTTATTAAAACAGTGCGGTATTGGTGCAAGGATAGACAAGGAGACCAATTCAACAGAATAGAGAGTTCAGAAACACACATACAAGGCTATCTGATTTATGACAAAAATTTCACTGAAATGCAGAGAGGGAAGGGATGGTCTTTTCAATATATGGATCTGGGTCAATTAATATCCATGTTGAAAACAAATGTCTTGATCCTTACCTCCAACTGAGAGGGAGAAGATATTTGCAATACATGTATCTAACAAAGGAATAAGCATTATACGTAAAGAATATGTAAAGAACACTCTCATACCAATAAGAAAAAGAACTTAACTTTTTAAAAAACTAGATTAAAAAATTTGAGCACTTTACAAAAGATAACTTCAAATAGCCAACAGTAGATGAAAAAATGTTCAATGATAATAGTTATTGGGAAAATGCATATTAAAACCACGGTAAGCCACTTATACACATAAGACTGATAACATCAAGCACTGGCAAAAATGTTGAACAGCTTGAACTCATATATTGCTCGTGGAAGTGTAAATTGGCATAACTACTTGATAAAATGTTTGGCAAAAGTTTTGAATGCCAGTCACACATATATCCCATGACCGAGCAGTATTCCTCTTATCAAAGAGAAATAAGCCAATACCTGCATCAAAAGCCAAGAACATAAATGCTTATAGCATATTTATTCATAACAACCAAAACTGGGTTCAACAAATGCTGATTTAATTGCGGCATAATAGCCCAGTAGAATACTACACAACAACAGGAAAAGAACAAACTGCCTACAACACAGATGAATATCACAGGCATGAAATATAGAGCAAGGAAGAGGGGAAAAAGAAGGAACAGGGAGGCAAGGCAGAAACCTCCTGCCATGTACACATAACAGAGGAAGGAAGCATCTACAGCAAATACAACTAACCCTGAAAAGGATTTGAAGACTGCAGAAGAGACCACGTACACCTGATGAAGAAGAGAAAACTAAATTGAGAAGGGTAAAGTGGCAGAGCCACTTTCAGTCATGACCCCAGCCCTCCCCACATCCCAGCCCACAGGCGGCGGGAAGAAGAATGGAGTAGGGAGGGAATAAGTGCTCAAGAACTCTGCACACCTGGCCTTGGAGATCTGCTCTGGGAATACAAGTCCACATTGCATCAGGGCTTGGTGATTAATGGGGCTAGACACAAGGGAAAATTGGAGCACTTGAGGAGGCTAAGACTCCTATTTGTGGAGGACAGGCACACTCCACCAGTTCTGCTGACACCCAATACAGAGGCAGAAGTTTGAAAGATTTACATAGCAGCAGGAAATGTGCCAGAGAGGTGAGGGTTGGATGGAGCCCTCTCTACAGGATAATGGGCAGGTGGATACTGCCCAGGCTCTCCCTCAGCCCAACTGTTTGGGCACTCTAAGAAGCCCCAAATGTTCCATCCACCTCCCTGTTGGCTCAGCACAGAGGTGCTTCCCTGCATATCCACCTGCTTGCTCTTCCCTGATTTCCCCAGCAGGTTGGCCTTTGCTGCCTGGCAGGTGGAGGGAGACTTTGCTGCTGGTAGGTGGGGGGAAGATTTCCCATTTTTCTCAGGCCTATCCTAGCTCAACTTGGGGGGAGCCTGTGTGAGCCATCTTCTAGCACTCCTTCATCCTCATAGGAGGCTCAGCCCAGTGCCACATATGCATGTGCTTCATACCCTCATGCTGAACACCCCACCCCAGAGCTGTGCTCTCACCTCACTCAACCCATTAGCTCAGCAGTGTCACCATTGCTACAGGGCAGATGGAGGGCAGCCCACCCACAACAATCCTAGCAGAAGCTGTGCTGCTTGGCTCACAAAGGGCCTGCTGAGGCAAGCTGCCACCTGCTCAGATAGAAAGGTGGCCACACCCCCAGCCCACCAACAATAACTGGGACTCCACTGCAAAGAAGAACAAGGCACCAGAGAGTAGAGACTCTTAAGCTTCTGGGCACCACAGGATGCCTTCTTTGTAAGCCATTACTCTCTAAACCGGGAAGCATACTGGGTATATCTAACAGAAAGGAAGAAACACAGAAACCCTGACAAAATGAGGAGGCAGAGGAATATGTTCCAAATAAAGCTATAGGATAAGACACCAGAAAAGAGGGCTAAATGAAATGGAGATTACCAATATTCTTGATAAAGATTTCAAAGTAACAGTCATAAATATGCTCACTGATCTGCAGAAAAGTATTAACAATCTCAGGGAGGACTTCAAACAGAAAGAAGAGTTGAAGAACAGCCACTTAGAGCTGAAGAATACAGTAGCTGAAATGAAATATATGATGAAGTAAATGAATAATAAATTGCTGCACCACCAATGAGATGGAATTTGACGAACAGGGAAACAATGAAGCTGTGGAACAGAGAGGAAAAAGAATCTGTAGAAACAAGAGCATGCTAAGAGAGCTGTGTGACAACTCCAAACAGAACAATATTCACATAATGGGTACTAGAAGAAGAAGAGAGAGACAAAGGGATAGAAAGTCTATTTGCAGAAATCGCAGAAAACTTCCTCAATCTGGGAAAGGAAACAGACACCCATTTCCTAGAAGCACAGAGAGCCCCTACAAAAGGAAACCCAGGAAAACAACACTAAGACATAAAATAATGAAAATGAGAAAGGGTAAGTATAAGGAGAGGGTAGTGAAAGCAGCTACAGAGAAAAAAATTACTTATAAGGGACCCCATAAAGCTTTCAGCATATTTCTCAGCAAATACTTTACAGGCCAGAAGGGAATGGCATGAAATTTTTAATGTATTGAAACAGAAGGACCTTCAACCAAGAATCCTCTACACAGCAAGATTATCATTCAAATTTGAAGAAGAGATTAAAAATTTCCCAGATAAACCAAAGCTGGTGGAATTTATAACCACTAAACCAGCATTACAGGATATGTTAAATAAATTTCTGTAGATGGAAATGTCCCTTAGCCTAAGTAGTTTTCACAAGTAAGAATAAACCCACAGTAAAGGTAGTAGGCCAATTACTTACCAAGCAGGTATGAAATCAAAACAAAGCAAAAGTAGTAAAATCAACTATACACAAAATCAGTCAAGGGATACAGAAAGAAAATGCAGATTATGACATCTAATATATAAAGTGTGGAGGAGGAAGAATAAAAAGGAAGTACTTTTAGATTGTGTTTGAAATAGAACAATCAACTTAATATTGACTGTTATACAGTTAGAAAGCTATCCATGAACCTTATGGTAACCACATACACAAAAAGTTAAAAAAAAAGAAATCCAATCACAACACTAAAGAAAACAATCAAATGACAAGAGAAGAGTATAAGAGAGGAAGAAAGGAACAGAGGGTGCCTACAAAAACAACCAGAAAATAGTTGATAAAATGATAATAAGTACATACCTATCAATAAGTACCTTAAATGTAAATGGCCTAAATGTACCAATCAAAGGACACAGGGTGGCAGAATGGATAAAGAAACAAAACCCATCTATACACTGCCTACAAGAGACTCATTTCAGACCTAAAGACATACAAAGACTGAAAGTGAAGCCATGGAAAAAGATATTTCATGCAAATAAAATAGGGAGAAAAAATGAGGAATAGCAGTACTTATATCAGATGAAATAGACTTCAAAACAAAAAAGTAACGAGAGACAAAGACGGACATTAAATAATGATAAGGGAACAGTCCAACAAGAGGATATAACAATTGTAAACATCTAACATCTATGAACTGAGCATAGGAACACCTAAACATGTAAAGAGAACACTAGCAGTACTAAAGAGGAAACTAGACTGCAGCTCATTCAGTGTAGGGGATTTTAACACACCACTTACATCAGTGGACAGATCAACTAGACCATAAATAAGGAAACAGGTGCTGAACAACACATTAGATCAGATGGACTTAAGGTGGTATCTACAGAACATTCCACCCCAAAAGCAGCAGGATACACATTTTTCCCAAGTGTACATGGGACATTCTCTAGAATAGATTACATATTAGGCCACAAAAAGCATCTCAATATATTTAAAAAGATTGAAATTCTATCAAGAAAGTTCTCAGACCACATGGTATAAAAGTAGAAGGAAATTACATGAAGAAAACAAGCCCACAAACATGGAGGCTAAATAACATGGTTCTAAACAATCAATAGATCAATGAACAAATCAAAGAAGAAATCAAGCAATACATGGAGACAAATGAAAAGAAATATACAACTATACAAAATTTGCGGGATGCTGCAGAAGTGGTTCTAATAGGAAAGTACATAGCAATACAGGCTTAGCTCAAAAACAAGAAAAATCCCAAATAGTCTAAACTCACAACTAAAGAAACTAGAAAAAGAAGAACAAATTAAACCCAAAGTAAGTAGAATGAGGGATATAATAAATATCAGAGCAGAAATAAAATAGAGGAAAATAAAGCAATAGAAAAAAATCAGTGAAACCAACTGCTGATTCTTTGAGAAGATAAACAAAATAGACAAACCATAGCCAGACTTATAAATAAAAAAGAGGACATAAGCAAAAAAATTCAAAAATCCAGTAATTTCATTATAGGAATTCACCCGAAGAAAATAAAATCCCTGATTTGAAAAGATACATGCACCTCTATTGCTACATTATTTATGGTAGCCAAGATATGGAAGCAACCAGTATCCTTATATCAATGAACAGTTAAAGAAGGTGTGTTACATAAACACAGTGGAATATTTTTGTCATAAAAATGAATAAAATCCTGCCATTTCTGACAACATGGTTGGACCTAGAGGATATTATGGTAAGTGAAATAAGCCAGGTGGAGAAAGACAAATACCACATGATTTCACTTATTTGTGGAACATAAAAATAAAACAAAAAAATGAAGAAAACAGCAGTAGACTCATAGACACAGAGAAGTGACTAATGATTACCATGGGGGAGGCATTGGGATGGGTGGGTGAGGAGCAGGAGGGAAGTTAAAGGCACATAAAAAATTCTCAATCATGATGTAAGTTCTTCACAGGGATGGTAGTACAGCATGGAAAATATAGCTGTTGGCTGGCGGAGGGGGATGAGTTTATTTTCCTGGGTTCTTATCCCTGCCAAAACAAAGAAGTGAAAGGCAGAGACACAGTAGTGAAGCAGAGTGAAAGTTTTATTTGAGTGCACTGCAAGAGAGGAGCAGGCCTGATTCAAGGTAGATAAAGGCAGGTTTACTTGAATAAAGCAGAGAAGAAGGAAAATAGGGAGAGAAACTGCTCATTGAAGTGCTGCTTGGTCTAAGCGCATAATCCCTTGCCAACTCCTGAAGCCAGTGTCACCTGGCATCCCGGGTCCACTTGGATCTGCACGGTGTAGGAATTAAGTCCCTACCACCCCAGGATTTGTGGGAGCCACACAACACTGGATGAAGTGAGATTATGTTCTGGAAACTTCCCAGAGGCAAAGGTATGAGATTTTCAGGCAGGCTACTAAAAAGCATGATCTTAAAGCTGCAGTCCTGTCCGTGTCACTCAGGTGACAGGAACTTGGAAGCCTCAGATCAGAGCTCTCAGCAGCGCCTCCCTACTTCCTCTGGAGTAGGACAGAGAGAGTGACACACTCAAAGAAAGGCGAGTGTGGGAAACCTCAGGAGGTGCATTTAAGGGTTTGGGGTTTTATAGGGCTTTTTTGAGTAAGGGTCAGCATAAGGCATGATGTATACAGGTGATTCATAATTCCTCAGGAGTTTTGTCTTAAGAATAAGGTTATTTAGGTGACT
Source organism: Manis pentadactyla (assembly GCF_030020395.1). Lineage (NCBI taxonomy): Eukaryota > Metazoa > Chordata > Mammalia > Pholidota > Manidae > Manis > Manis pentadactyla. Next base: position 101,394,316 of record NC_080038.1, on the reverse strand, counting down.
ATGTTGGTTTGGGCCTTCAGCATTCTTTGTCCACATAGGTTTATTTACACTTCCAAGGTCTGTCTCCTGCACTGGTTACAAAGTTACTTGATGAGAGGCTGGAGGAAGAGGAAAAAACAGCATATAGGTTAAGAATAAATTGGGCCTTTCAGCAGGCTAATGTAAATCTTACAATGAAGACATAGGCTGCCCTCGGACACTTTTCTTTCTCTGGGGACTATCCTGGACACTTCAAGTTGCTCCTTGCCTTTGGAGCTTCAACCAATTAACTCCCTAACTCTGCAAGTCCTTTCTGGCTCTCTAGTTTTATCTGGTTAACTCTTTAAGTCCCTTTTAGTGGGCTTTACTGGCCTTATTTTCCCTCCGCCCTCTAATACCTATTTTTTGCCTAACATACCCAATGATTCTGTAACATCTTACTATGTTGACAGAAAGTTCACTAGTGGGGGGTGAGAATTTAATAATATGGGTAACTGTTGAATCACTGTGTTATATACTTGAAACCAATATAAAACTGTATATCAACTATACTTCAATTAAAAAAATATATAGAACAAAAACAAGACACAAAAGAGTGCATCTTGGATGATTTTATAAAGTTCAAAACAAAATTAATCTTGGTAATAGAAGTCAATATATTGTTTACTTTGTAGGGGTACTGACTGGAAGGGGGTACAATGGAGCCCTCTGGAATGGTCGTAATATTCTGTCTTCCTTCAGGTGGTAGTTACATTCATCAATGTCTGTGTCTGTCTATCTGTGTACACTTAAGATTTGGGCACTTTCTGAATGTATGTTCTACTTCAACAAAATGTTTACCAAAAGACCCTACCAAGACTCAAACAATGAAGAGAAGTGTTGACAATGCAATGGAGTAATGGAAAAAGAAATGCAAATGTTTGGATATGTGTAATTACATTGCTAGGATAAATTTCTTTCAAGTGAAGAATGGAAGCCTGCAGAGTGTTACAGACAGAGAAAGAAAACTGCCTGTGTACTAACTGGGAATTTGGTGACTATGAGGTAATTTGGTGACTTTATCTATGAACAAAATCTGGGTTCACATTTGAGAATGATATTATTGCAAACACTTCATTTCCATAATGTGAGAAACCAATGTCCTTCTGTGTTATTTGTAACCTTCAATGTATGCTTACCATCTTTGCTGCTTTTTAAAGAAATTCTGGGTTTTAAGATGGTGATATGAATAATTTTCCCCCATCTGGGCCTGTGTCACCTTGTTTCTCCTTTTTAAGCTTTCTCTTTTCCCGGTAATCTTTCAGTTTTGTATTGGTAAACAAGATTCTGCCATCTGACATCCTTAACCCTGAGAGTGATGTAAATCCTCTCTAAATTACATGTAAAGGTTTCTTCACTATTTATGTTGAATGCTCTGGACCTGTCAGTAAGAGTGCCGAAGTATGTAGTGCATTTGAAATAAGTCATAGAAAATGAAAATATGTTAACTGTGTTATTTAACCTAGAATATTGAAATGGCAGTAAAAGAGAATGAGATTGACACTTTTTTAAACCTTTGGGGTCTAAAATGTTCTTGGTTAATATCATTTCATAGGGGAGAACCAGGAAATCTGATAAAGCAAAACAGGAAACTGTCCCTAATAAAAATAAGTGGCCATTTCCTAGTCTACAGAAGGAAGGAGAAAGAGAAGATAAGGAATATGAAAAGCTTAAGGTCTCTCACATTCTTCAGGTGTCAGGAAAAAGTATTTCTCATTAGATTTACGATATGATATTTAAGAGGTACAAACTAACTCATTGCAAAAGAAGAATTTTTTTCCTTTTTTAATCTTAGGGAAGCCCTCAAATTGGCCATGGGTTTAGAGTAAAGACTTTGCTGAGCTCAGTAGCTAACAGGCAGGAGTGAAGTAACTTCACCAGGTGGACCAGGCAAATGCACCCTCCCCCACAGTTCTCAGACCTAGAATAGGTTATATCATTGCCTCCAAAGGAAATGCCTAAGTACCCTGTAGAGAAATCTAACTGTATTTGCAAGGCAAGAATTTAAACACCAGGATTTGCAAATGAGTGTGCCCAGTTGAGCAGAGCCAGCTGCTAAAAATTGCTTGAAAGGAAAACTGGCTTAAAATGTTGCTTGGAAATAATTAATGGAAACCTGGATATGAAGAGTTTCTGACTGAATTCTACACAAGATGAAGCTTCTTTTCAAAGCAGCAGCAGAAGAAAGACCTGTTGTTGGAGAGTCTTTTCTCTTCTCTTTCCATGCTCTATGTTGGTTTCCAGTAGCAGTGAGTTCTGGTTTCATTTTACTAGGTATGCTAGTTATTGCCCTAGGTAGTGATAGCAGAGAAGATCATTTGAGGACTCCAAAAGGCATTCTGTGTAACAGTTGTCTGAAGTCCAGTAATTAGGAAATTAGCATGTTAGACATTAGCTACAGAATTTTCCATAGTCAAATGCTGACTATGTCTCTCAACTGAAAATCTAAGATTATATAACATATACAAATCTTTGTCAACATTATGTCTTTTATTTTTGGCAGACCACTTTGCAGAAGAAAGCATATTCTTAATCAGGCCAGCATTCTAGGTTTGGTTTCCTATGATAGTATCCTTGGCCCTTTTATATGGCCACAGATCATATCCCAGCCACATATGAAGTTCACAAGGGGAACTGAAAAAAGTATGCGTCTGCTGTCTATAACTTCATTCATATTGCAAATAATGATTAAGCACATACCATAATCATGTTGCCTGAAAAATATAAAAGAAAAATGGGAAAGGATGAAAAACTATATTCTGTTTATGATGGACCAATAGGATTATGCTAATATGTGATATTTAGTGCATTCGTTTAAAATTTGGAGAGTTGCAGGGCAAAGGAGGTTTGCTTGGGTCTCCTGCCTTAGCATTTGACTTCCACAACCTATAGTCATCACTTCTGTTGGCAAGGGATAACTCAGATATTACCATTCAAAATATGTGAAAGAGAACTTGTGTATGATCACTAGGGATCATAAGCCATGATGCCTTTCAAGCAAAGTAGCCTGTGGAGGTCCTCTATGTCCCCTAAGCCACCTCCACAAAACTTTTAAGGATTCTATAATCATGATATGGAAAGGAGCAGACTACTGGAAAGAAGTTAGATGGCCATCAGTAGAAAAATGGATAGACGGTGATAGTTTCATAGAAGGAAAAATCTTTTAAGCACTTAAAATGAATTAACCAGATCTGCATATATCAAACATTAATAAATTTCAAGCACAATATTTAGTTTAAAAAGTAAGTTATAAAAGGACAAACACTGTAGGATACTAAATTAGACAACTCTCATGCCACACTTTGGATCCTCTCTGTCTTCCAAGTCGCTGGGGGCTCTTTGGCCCATTTTCTGCCCCAGCCAATCTTGTAGGGATTAATTCTCTTTGGGCTCACAACAACTTTACAAGGGTACAAGCTTGCTTCTCATTTGTGCTGTGTGACTCACATCTCCCACCTTGAGGCCTCCCTATTGCCACTGACATATGAGATGCCATGGGACTTGCTCAGCACCCTTGTCTACACAGCCCAAAAGTGTGAGGGAACTCATGTTCCATGGGGAGACTCTGACCAATGGAGATATTGCTGGTGAATAATTTCTTCTCCTTCCCCTCACACAGATCTACTCTTCTGAGTCACAGTAGGTGATACAGGCACTCAGTAAATCGTCCCTAGAAATCAAGCAATCAGTTGTGCTTAATACCAAACAGTGGCCAGCTCAGCATCACACTCTCCTAGCTCTCTTTTTTCTCTGCTTCACTCTTCTTTTCACTTACTTCTACTACCCTGGGATTGCACTACCAAACAGTAGTAGTGGCACATTCGATTTTTCCTCAGACTGTACTTTCTAGAGATAGCAGACTAAGAGACCATTTACATACATTTAAAAAATGAAATATTTACACTTATCAGTAATAAAATTATAAAAATACACTTGGTGCATCTACACAACCCTGTCAGAGTAGTGGGTACCTCTGGTGAAGAGGAGAGTGGTATTGGTAATGTTCTGTCTGTATAAATAGAAAGAAAAATCTGAAGCAAATGTAGCAAAACTATACATATTTGTAAAATCTGAGTGGTAGACACGTTACCTCTTACTTCCATATATATGTAATGTAAATATATACATATAATTTCAAATAAATGGACTCAGATGTGGGCTTTTCTGTCTTCATTCCCTTAGCATAATAATTCCAAAGTTCATCCATGTTGCAATGTGTATAGGTACATTATTTAAGGCTGAATAATATTTTGTATGGATTTATCACATTTTGTATACCCATTTATGAGGTAGTGGACATTTGGATTGTTTCCAGTTTTTGGCTATTATGAATAATGCTGTTGTGAACATTCTTGTATAGGTTTTTGCATGGACTTATGTTTTCACTTCCCTTGAGCATATACCTAGGAGTAGAATACTTTCTTGCTGAGTCATATGGTAACTCTATGTTCAACCATATGAGGAAATGCCAAGCTGTTTTCCAAAATGGCTGTACCATCCCATCAGTGATGTAAGAGTGTCCTAATTTTTCACATCCTCACTAACACTGTAATAGTCTTGAATATAGCCAACCTAGTGGGTTTGAAGTGGTATCTCACCGTGATTTTTTATTTGCATTTCCCTGATAACTAATGGCAAGTATTTTTCATGTGCTCATTGGAGAAATGTCCTTGGCCCATTTACAATTTTTTTTGTCTGTAGCTGAGTTGTAAGAGTTCTTTATATATTCTTGGTGTATGTCACGTATTATAAGATAAATGATTTGTAAACATTTTTTTCCATTCTTTGGGTTTTCTTTTTCACTTCCCTGGTAGTATCCTTTGAAATACATAGCAGTTTACTTTTGATGATGTCTAATTAATTTTTCTTTGATTGCTTATGCTGTTTTGGTATATCTAAGAAACCATTGCCTAATCCATGATCATGAAGATTTACCCCTACGTTTTCCTTTTAAAGTTTTATAGTTTAAGCTCCATTTTTTTAAAATTTTAAGCTAACATTTTTGTATATGCTGTGAGGTATGGTCCAAACTCATTGTCTTACTTATGAATATTGAGTTGTCCTAGTTGTATTTGTTCAAAAGTCTATTCTTTCTCCATTAAATTATCTTGATATCTTTGTCTTAAGGCAGTTGACCCTGCCAGAAAGTCCCAGTGATATATATTTTTTTACAACTGTAGTATTTATTATTATTACTACACTCTAAGTCTTCTCTATCACATTGCATTGTTGTTTAATTTTAGTGGTTTTGAGGACAGCGTTGATGAGTTATGAACATTGATATTCTCCGGAGTACATTGCCCAATATTTTGTATGCCAACTAGGTTCTAGATTTGTTGAATGGATGAATGGATTTTAAAATACCTTCTGAGACTTTTGTCATAAATACACAATTTAAAGTGTGACTATATTTTCTCCACCTTTCTTTCCCAACAAAAATACATAATTTTGAAGATACTTAAGGAAATACAGAATTTGGAGTTTACTTAAGTTGAACTCATTCCATTCTAGTCCTCAAATTTTTCCTCTCTATAAAGTCAAGAATGCTTCCTTTTTAACTCGAGTGCCTTTCCATGGGAACATGGTTTTTCCTTCTATATTCTATAGAATACAACATCATTTAATTAGCCCCTGTGTGACTGGCACATTATTTTCTGTTACTTTCTTAAGAAATGACTACTGACATCACCACTCAAGTGAGTGTTCAATCACTTGCAAACAACAGAGCCAGTTCTCTAGTATTTGATGAAAACAGGTAGTAGCATCCCAACCATAAGGTTTATCTCCAGTTTACAGGTATGGACAGGAGCAAAGTCAAACTCAATATTCAGGTCAGCATTTGGTTAGATTCTTTATAGATATTAGCTCAGCTTGTCCCAATTCATTGAGGATTTGTCAACAGGTGTCTTGTCAATCCTTTATTACCTTTCTTAGCCTGCATAAGAGTATGTTGGAATATAGTACTTAGCAACTCAAAGTTCATCTGTCCCAGGAGACTTGAAGAAACCTTTTAGATTTAGTCATGCTGAAGGAGCCATGTTGTTTCTCTATCAGGTTGGGGCTATGCCACACTTAGAGAAATTAGTTATTCCAACAAAATGGTTTTCTACCTCTTTTTCTATGCCAGAATGAGACTCCAGGGAATAAACAAAGTTGATGTTGCTTGAAGAAATTTTGAAGCTTTTCAACTCCCAGAACTCAAGTAGCCATGGAAATAAGCACTGGCCAAAAATGTACTTGGATTGGATGGGGATTGGGAACTTAAATAATTGAGGAAAGGGAACTAAATATGTGCTATGTGATGTTACTCTGTAGAGTTGGGAAGGCTTGTGTTGCGTGGTGTTTTAAGGGATAATAGGAAAAGATTGGGTTTCTTTGTGTGGCTTTGTAAGGTCATAATGGTGATGAGGGGTATGGGTTTCTGTATGTAGGCAGGATTGATGGCTGATAATACAGACTGAATATATTTTCTGGTAAAGGATTTTTGAAAAAATAAACTGGTCTTAGATTTGTTTGCATTTTATTTGCTTAAGGCAGCAGTAACGTTTCTCATTGGGGTGTTAGGAAAGAAAGAGATGATTTGTTCTTACCATTTTACTAGAAATAAAGGTGTGCCATGCACCTAAGTTTGCTTATATGCAAAATCAACGTTATCAAAATTAACACATCTTGTCCTGTGGCCGCTTAGGCATGATAAGGGGTTTCAGACTGTTATAAATGGATTTAGCAAATGTGACATTGGCACAATTTATGGAATTCATGGCAATTTTTCTTTGTACTTAAAACAATTTAAGCCCCATCAGAAAACCCATTTAACATTTCCTTTGTTCATAAGCCAACTTCCCTTGACCCAAGATAATCAACTTTATATTAAGTTGTATGCTCAAAAGGATGCTCTGCAACCACACTGAGGGGACACTTTCTAGGACACCTGCTCACATCTATGTTCCATAACATCAGTGTTCACTGGCCCAGTTGGGCCTTCTCTAGCAACACTGGCCCCAAGACCTAGGCTTGCCAATGTCAGCATGCATTCTCCATTACGGTATTCTAGCATCGTACCTCACGTGTCATTTGTGCAGCCCGGGCTTTCTTATTGCAGTGCTTATTTCTGTTACTGCTTCATCATTTTTTATTTCTCTGACTCCATTCCAGGTAGTTTTTGCTCAATCTCTGGCAGGTTATTAACCAGCATGTGTGTTTAGGGCCATAATTCATTCATCCATTTTGACACCCACACCTGACATCTTCATTAGTGCCCAGCACCAATTTCTCAGATTCCAGATCTGCTCAGGGTCTCTGTATTCCTTCTGCATCCAGCTCTTTGCCGCAAAGTATATTTCATGTAAATGTCACTTTTTTCAAATGTTTCACATGTTCTGCAGTAGAACCATATGCCTTATAGAAATGATGCCTTTTCAAGGATGTCTCCAAACATAGCTTGTCAATGACCTCTCACAAATTCTAAGTCAGCTTGTAAGCTTTTGCACTTATTTCCTGAAATGTTTTCTTGAGGGCTTATAAACTTCTTTCCTTGTTACTGCCTACATTCTGTACTCCTATATTCTTTTCTGACATTAACTATAACCGTCTCACCACCTTTTTATTGCCCTTTCAATTAATGATGTTCAGCTGAGCTTCTGCCACAAGAGACTGCTCCCTTTCTGAGTTTGAGGCTATCTGAGAAATTCTTCTACTCTGGACTTTCTTCGATTCTGTGACCATTTGCTAAGTTCTTAAAACATCAGTGATGTTCAGTTCTCAGAAAACCTGCACTGAGGAAGAAAGGGTTGCTAATGTGGGGGAATTAATTTTAGATTTATGGTCAGATACTGAGTCGCTCACTTGGAGATAAGCAGGGAACTCCTAGAGAGCCACATTGATAGGTAAGTAGGTAGTGGCCTAGGTCTGTAAATGTGACTTGAAAGCTGTTGGTTTTCCTTGTTTACATAGTTGTTACCATTGTTACACAATTGTTAACATTTATTGACTGTTCACTATGTGCTAGGCCCTCTCTAAGAGCTTTATGTGAAGTAGCTCATTCAGTATTCATAGTAGCCCTTCAAAGTAGGCTCTGTTATTATCTCTGTTTTACCTTTGAAGAAACAGAGACTTAGGAGGGTAAATGATTTAAGGACATACAACCAATACATGGTAAATCAGGTATTTGAACTTAGGTAATATAACTCCAGAATCCGTATTTCTCTTAACTTTCACATTGTACAGCCTTCTAATGAAACCTAATGTTTATTATGTACTTATGATGACCCAGGCACACAGTATAATTAGCCACCACATATTCATTAATTAATCATTTCATCAGCCTTTCAAGACAGGTGGCATCACTATATTTCTTTTATAGATGGAGACACTGAGGCCTAGAGAAAACAGGTAGTGTCTCCAAAGTGATATAGCTGGTTAAGTAGCACTCAGGATTGAACTCATATCTGCAATACTGTGCTGTGCTGCACCAATAAAGGATTAAAACCCAACAAACAGAAAAGCTGATCACTAGGTTTCTACAGCAAGAAGCAAAAATCATATCTTTAATCCTGCTGCTTGCAGGGTCTATTAAAAGGTCGGGATATATAATCAATATCAGTAATTCGTGTGAGTTATTCCTGATACTAAAAATGATGAGATTTTCCAAAGAACATGGAATCAATACCTTTATTCATTAAGAGATTTGGCTTATCAAAGAATTCCAGTACCATCTTGCCAGGAGTAGCACTAAGGTGAGGTAGAGTAGAATATGGCATGTACCTCTAGGAAAAGTGAAAAGTGTGTGTGTGTATTGCAGTGGAAACAGCAACATAGCAAAAGAAAGCATGAATCAAGGGATTGTACTCTTATGATACCCCCCAACTCCTGCACCCCCCCAAAAAAAACCTGCCAGTGAGCTTCTAGGATCTACATGTAACTGTTTATTTGGCAGGAGAGATTGGCACATTGAAGAAATGGATATTTTACAGGAGCAGGTAGGAAACATGATTTAGAAATATGAGCTGCTGTCCAAGGAATGCAGGCCAGGGTGGGTTTTGACAGTGAGAGGGATGAAAGCCCTGGACAGTAGGAGAAAGTGTGGCATTAATTGTGAAAATCCCACTGAGAAGATAGGAAAATACTCAGATACTGTTTTTTTTCCATTTTAAGACCTGGATCATGGCTAACCTTAATTTTAAGTATTATTTATTTCTACTTCTGAAAAATCTTAAAATTATCTGAAAGAAATGAAGACTTTCTATTTAATTCCAGACTTTGGGCTGGGAAATTTCTGTTTCCTAACATACTGAAGTTAGCAGGGATTTAGAATTTGCTGCCAGGCTTCTCTTGGAATCTTTTTTTCCCCCTGGCATAGCCCTAGAAATGCTAACTTTGAAAAATGGCATCTGGCTGGTAGCCCCTAACACAGCCACTCTTGAATTTCCACTAACGTACATATGAAGACATAGAAAATGATCAGGACTTACAACAGTGGCGATAATTTTGGTTGGGCAGTCCAATAATTGCCAGAACTAGGGAAAAATTTCCACTAGCTAAGAATCAGAAAGAAATGAATTGAAAAGTGCAATTAGTGGACCACTCATACTGTGCTGCTGGAAATATGGTCAGCCAAAGAATTGACACTAAGTAGAAAAAACTTCGCTTTGTTCCCTTACAGTCTAAATACTGGTTCCAAAATACAAATTCTATACCCAGTAAATGGAGTAATATTATTGCATGTAAGTTTTTATTTTCGAGGGCTAGCAGGCTAGCTACCACCCCCTAAAATACTGAAATCCTTCCTATATATATACTTGGAAACTGAAACTACCAGAAAACAATTAGAGAATGCAAATGATGGTGGTGGCTTTGGGGTTTGAGTTTGAAGCAGGGGTGAATCACATCCTCTATCAGTCCCCACATACAAATTGCTGTAAGCGGAAGCAGAGAAAAGAAGAGTCTTAATGGGAGTGTATCCCAGCAATTGTAGTTCTTCATGTATTCCATCAGTTTAGATTAAAAAGGCAGGCAGTTGGGTCAGGAGATGATCCATTTTTCATTGAAAGGAGATACATTAGATGAAATCAAGTTAGATGGGGAGAACAGATAGTTAAGAATCGGAGCTACATACACCAACCTATCACCCAGCTGTGTATCTGAAAAAGAGATTTATCTAACACCCAGTTTGAGCACAGCCTAAGGAGAAGTATTGTCTTCTAACTATTAGCAAACTAGGGTCAAGATAGATTGCAACTCCTTTGACAATAAGCAATAAAAAAATGATATGAAACATATGGAAAAAATTGCAAACAAGCTAAAGGCAAAATTACTCTGCATACTCAAAGAGCACATTTCTGAAAATGAGTTTTTAAAGGAGTCAGAAAAAAATATTAGAAAATATTTTAACTGAAATGCAAGATAACATAGCTTCTATGAAGAAGCAAAATGTAAAATGGCAGGTATTCAGAACCTTTTGTAAGGTCATGGACTACTTTGAAAATTTCATGAAAATGATAGATCCTCTCCATATAAGACCAATTAATACATATAGTCACACTTACTTTGCACTCAGTTTCTGGGGTTTCATATATCCTCTGAAGTCTGTTTATGAACCTCAATTTAAGAACCCTTGCCTTAAAGAGCAGGTGATGATAATAATGGAATGATCCTATTATAAATGGGAGATAAGATACAGAAAAATTATAAGTAATTAAAACAGCCATAGATTTACATTGTCCATGAAGGCTTGTAGAGAGCAGAGTTGACAATGGTGAAATCAAATCAGTGAGAATGTCATACACACTTGAAAAACATTCTCAGAAAGCAGTGAAAATGACACAGTTGAGACCCATGAGGGAAGAGATGATAAGCCTCAAAGAATGGCTATCCAGTTTAATAATTTTAAGTATTCCTAAGAAAGAAAAAAACCAACTAAAACAATAATGAGACATATATAAAGAAAAATAAAACTTTTCTGAGTTGAAAAAATGCTTGAGGAAGCCCATCATGGTCTAGGCAGAATTAGGGAAAAGAGAGAAGAGAGCTACACTTTCTAAAGGATATATTCTTAAAATCATATACTGTTTGGCATACAGATGTAGATGGCCAAGAGGGACTGTAAATAATAAGAAATACAGGAAAAGTATGGTGTTTAAGACCTTGTGCTGTGGAGCCAGGCCAGTTCTGCCATTTAGCGGTTGTGTGGATTTGGATAAGTAAGTAATTCTTCTGAATCTGTTTTCATATCTCTGAAACAGGACTATTCAGTTAATCTCACAGGACTATTGTGAAAATTAAATGAGGTAATTTATACAAAATGCATGATGAAAGGTTTGGCTCTTAGGAGT